>NC_055990.1:90727328-91035492 GCF_018446385.1 Zingiber officinale
CTACTGTCGAGAAGCATAGGAGACTACTCTATTGTGCTGCATCAAAACAGCACCCAAACCCTGAAGAGATGCGTCAGTGTAGAGTACAAATCCGTCCTCTCCAGAAGGTAAAACCAAAACTGGAGTCGACACTAATCTCCTCTTCAACTCTTGGAAGCTGGTCTCGTAGTACTCAGACCACGTAAACTTCACGTCTTTCCTGGTAAGGCATGTTCGTGACATAGCAATATGCGAGAAACCCTCGACAAAACGTTGGTAATATCCGGCCAGTCCCAGAAAACTGCAGATCTCCTACACTGACTTCGGCTGCTCCCAGCTGGTGACAGCCTCAATCTTCTGAGGGTCTACTGAAATACCTCTGCTAGAGACCACATGTCCTAGAAAATCGACTGAAGATAACCAGAATGCACACTTGCTGAACTTTACGTACAACTGATATCGTCAAAGAGTCTCCAAAACTGTGCAAAGATGTTGTGCATGCTCCACCTCAGAACCCGAGTAGACCAATATATCATCGATGAAAATGATAACAAACTGATCAAGATACTCCAGAAAGATGTGGTTCATCAAGTCCATAAACACCGCTGGAGCATTGGTAAGCCCAAATGACATTACCAAAAACTCATAATGACCGTATTGTTTGTTAGAGTCCTAGAATCATTTGATGATTGTATTATGGACTTGTTGTATCATATTCTTATATAAATAAAGGCATTTGTTTTGGTTATTATACTTACTTGTATTAGTGCTAAATAAACTAAGTATAATAGCGTCCTTGAGTAGAAGGTTCTCACCTATATCAATCGGTTAGTTGAACCGATAGTGAGATGATATAGGGAACACTACTCTTAATCATTCCTAGTCGAGTGTTAACATTCAGGGACAATGTTAATGTAATAAGACTAGCATGTAGGTCAACTCGATGACTTGATCTCACAAGTCATGGATATAAAGATATCAAGTTGACACATGGGTATGCATTGGAGAATGTATACTGAATGACCCGCCATGAGAAAGTATCATGGATCGTTATATGAGTGTTATATACTTTCTCATGTAGCTATTAGTATGACTACTAGTCCTTAGACCTGAAGTCACCATGGTTCCCTACATAAGGAGTTATGTACTTTGGTTTCGTCAAACGTCACCCGTAACTGGGTGGACTATAAAGGCGATTACTGGGTACATAACGAATTATGCAGAGGGATGTGAGTGATGTAGATGGGATCTATCCCTCCTATATGACGGGAGCGACATCGATATTCTTGATAGAGTGAGACCACGAAGTGCATGGCCATGCCCAAATGAGTCAATATAAGATATTGAGCTCATTTGAATTAGTGAGTCTACTTGGAGTTCAAGATTTAGATTGATTAGAGGATGACATGGTCTATGCCTCACATTGATCAATCTAGATGTCTTGGATTGAAGGATACTTGTCATATATTGTGAGGAGTCACAATTAGTAGTCACAAGGTGATGTTGGATCTCAACATTCTTGTAACTTGGGTAGTAATGATGTGTTGCTAGAAACCGCTCATTACTTATACTCCTAAATGGGTTTAGGGGCATTGCCAACGTTACAAGAACCTATAGGGTCACACACTAAGGACAATTAGATGGAGATTAGGTTCATATGATGAACCAAGAGGATTAGATTCATTTGATGAATCAAATTGGATTAAGAGTAATCCTAATTGGGCTAATTGAGTTCGACTCAAGTTGATTCATGTGTTCAATGAGTCTAATTTAGATTATGACTCATTGAATCAATTTAATTAAATGAAATAGATCCATTATATTAAATTGGCTTGAATTAAATGGTTGAATTAGATCAACCATGAGAGAGATTAAGTCAAGTTTGACTTGACTTGAGAAGAAGATGAAGAGTCAAGTTTGACTTGACTTTATGCCACCTCATTGGTGAGTTGGCATTGAGTGGGCCAATGATGATGCTCCACATCATCATGGTTGCTTAAGTGGGATGCCACCTCATGGGAGTTACCAAGAGTTGTGACTCTTGGCATTCCATGGAGGTTACAACTCCTCTTAATGTGGCCGGCCACATGAATTGCATTATGAGTTTCATTTTGTGAGTAATTCTCATTCATTCTATGATCTTCTTCCTCAAGCTCTCCTCAAGCTCTCCCTCTCCTTTCTTGGCCGAACACCATAGGTGCTAGCACACCTTTGTTTGATGCCCTCCACCTAATTTTGTTCGTGTGGATACTTCTAGAGGATTGTCTACTTTGACAATCTTGAGATCCGGCAAACCGTTGGACTAGCGGGATAGCGAAGGGCATCGCATCGAGGGTAATGATCTTATCTAGTGTAGATCTAGACTTTAGAAACTCGTACTCGTATTTTGTTTTTTTTTTCTTCGCACGGATCCGGTGGTCGGGGGTTTCGGGGTTTCCGCGACGTGAAAAAGCGATTTTCGCGACCCGAAAATCCCAACAGTGGTATCAGAGCCACGTGCGAAGACTTGCACGAGTTTATTTTGATTTTTATGAAAAATATAGCTTCTATGATTTTCTGTAAATTTAATTTTTTATGAATTTTTATGAGTAATTTTCTCGTAGAAGTGAAGCACAAGTGTTTATACACTTGTAGGCTTCGACTACCGAGAAGATTTTTCAGAAATGGCAAGGTTTCACCCCAAGACTTTTTGGGACAGCGGACTAAGGCGCTGTAGGATCGCTTAGGGACACTCGCGATGATTAGATCGCAGGTAGGGGCATTGCCCCTGGCCCCGCAAGGGGATTCATTCCGCGATTGTGCCCGAAAACCGCTAAACGGGACCGCCGAGAAATTTTACTCGTAAAAATTGTAAAAATTAGTATTAAAATAATAGAAAATTATGAAAATTACATAATTTAGAATTATGTATAATTTTTGATAGTCATGGCCCAAAAGACTCAATCTGATTGGATTTGTGTTGTAATTCATATTACGGCCTGCGCGCCGTCATTTGTGTTGTACATTTGATTCGCTACCTGCGCGTCGTGCCTTTCTCTATTATATATTCTTGTTGTAAATTAGTTTAGACTCGAATATAACTTGAGTTTCAAAATTGTAATGTACAAAATTGGAGCAGTGGAAGGTCCACTCGAGACGGAGTTACGAGGAGGATGCGAGCAACACAAGGTGGTCAAAGGGAGGAGCTTGAGAAGCTGTTGACCCTAGGTTGACCATCCGATCTTCTCATTGGCTTGAGAAGATCGTAGTAGGGCCATGACTAATCTCGAATTAATTTAATTAATTGTTTGTGTGTATGTGATGCAAGATTAGTAATTAATTAGTGTCTAACGATTAGATTAGATCTAAATCGTGTACAAGATGCACCCTTTCGATTAGATTAGATCTATCGCGTATTTGATACACATCGATGATTAGATTAGATCTAAATCGCGTCAACTCTAATGCCTACCGTGCCGTGATACCTATCACTACCTCGATCACATGTGTTGTTGAATCTGCCAAAGCAGAGCAACACATATTATCTTGGTAGGGTACGGAGGGACAATCTTGGTCCCGCTTATCAACGCATGGGCGAATACAAACTCAATTAGATTGAGTATTCCTAGTTAACTCGGTTGGATCGAGTACAACTATAGGCATTCTTCCAATGGTTGAAAAGATAGGATATAAATTACATTTATATTAATTCTTGGGCGTATTAGCCAAAGCTAACTCAAGTTTTAATATAACTGCGGATAATGATCTTATAAACAAGAGTTGCATAGAGATGTAATTGGTAAATTGTTACCTACTGATCATACTAAATCTTGGGCGTATTAGCCAAAGCTAACTCAAGGGTTAGTATAATGTGGATCTTGTCCCACATGAATTATTGAATTTAGTGGGAGCATCATTTAATTAAAGGTCTAATTAAATGATTTAAAAGAATATGATATTTATTTTCTGTATTTTTCTGTTGTAGATAATCATGACGTCAAATATGAACACTTTCTCCCTGCGTTCTGTCCTTGAGAAGGACAAGCTCAACGGAGCGAATTTCCTGGACTGGTACAGGAACTTGAGAATAGTTCTCACCCAGGAACGTAAACTGTACGTTCTCGAGCAGCCCATTCCGAAGGCTCCTCCTGCCAATGCCACGCGAGCAGACAAAGATGCTTACAAGAAGCATCAAGATGACGCATTAGATGTGTCCTGTCTAATACTCGTGACCATGAACTCTGAGCTTCAGAAGCAACACGAGTTAATGGGCGCTTACGATATGGTTAAACATCTTCGTCAACTGTATCAAGGACAAGCGAGGCATGAGAGATTTGAGATCTCAAGGGCACTGTTTCAGTGCAAGATGCCATATGGGGCTCCCGTAGGCCCATATGTACTCAAAATGATTGGGTACATAGAAAACCTACAGAGATTGGGATTCCCGCTTGGCCAAGAGCTAGCCACTGACCTGATCTTGCAATCCTTTCCGGATAGCTATAGTCAGTTCGTTCTAAACTACAATATGAACAAAATTGACAAGCCACTGCCCGAGCTGCTTAGCATGTTAAGAACTACTGAGCTGATCCTTAAGAAGGCTAAGCCCCACTCTGTTTTGATGGTTCAGAAACACAAGGGCAAGGGCAAGCCCAAAGGCAAGGGAAAGTCCCAAGCCAAGGGCAAAGGAAAGGCACTGAAGCCTAAAGGAGGGGTCGCCAAGGATGCTACCTGCTTCCACTGCGGTCAGACCGGACATTGGAAGAGGAACTGCAAGGTGTACCTGGAAGATCTTAAGAAGAAGCGAAGTGAGACTTCCACTTCAGGTATATATGTTATAGAAGTCAATCTATCTATTTCTTCATCATGGGTATTAGATACCGGATGTGCTTCTCACATTTGTACTAATGTGCAGGCGCTATGAAATAGCAGGGCATTGGCGAAGGGCGAGGTGGACCTACGCGTAAGCAATGGAGCACGGGTTGCTGCTGTTGCTGTAGGGACTTATTTTCTATCTCTGCCCTCTGGGCTTGTATTAGAGTTGGATGATTGTTGTTATGTGCCTGCATTAACTAAGAACATAATTTCAGTTTCTTGTTTGGACAAGAAAGGTTTCTCTTTTATAATTAAGGACAAATGATATTCTGTTTATTTAAAAGATATGTTCTATTGTAGTGCACCTCTGATGAACGGACTCTACATTCTAGACTTTGAAAGCCCTATCTATAACATAAATACCAAGAGGTTTAAGTCAAATGACCTGAACGAAACCTATCTCTGGCACTGTCGCTTAGGTCATATAAATGACAAGCGCTTATCCCAGCTCCATAAGGATGGTTTGCTGGACTTATTTGATTTTGAATCTTATGAGACGTGTGAGCCATGCCTACTAGGTAAGATGACCAAGACTCCCTTTAATGGGCACAGCGAAAGAGCGACTGATTTGTTAGGACTCATACATAGTGATGTATGTGGCCCTTTCAATGTCGCTGCTAGAGGCGGTTATAGGTACTTCATCACATTTACTGATGACTTCAATAGATATGGTTATGTGTACTTGATGACACATAAGTCAGAATCCTTTGAAAAGTTTAAAGAATTCAAGAATGAAGTACAGAACCAGCATGGCAAGAGTATTAAGATACTTCGATCAGATCAAGGTGGTGAATGCCTTAGCCATGAGTTTCGTGACTATCTAGCTGAGTGTGGGATTCTATCCCAACTCACTCCTCCTGGAACACCACAGTGGATTGGTGTATTCAAAAGGAGAAATCGTACCCTATTAGATATGGTATGATCTATGATGAGTCACACAGATCTTCTGACATTCCTTTGAGGCTATGCTCTAGATACGACAGCTTTTATACTCAACCGAGTTCCATCCAAGGCCGTGATAAAGACACCATATAGGATATGGACTGGGAGAGATGCCCAGGTGTCTTTTATGAGGATTTGGGGTTGTGAGGCTTACGTACGATGTCAAGTCTCAGACAAATTGGGACCCAAATTCGACAAGTGCTATTTCATTGGATATCCCAAGGAAACTAAGGGATATTACTTCTACATTCCCAGTCAGCACAAGGTAGTTGTGGCAAAGACTGGAGTCTTTCTAGAAAGGTACTTTGTTTCTAAAAAGACTAGTGGGAGCACGTTCGATCTTGAAAAAGTTCAAGATGCGAACAATAGCACTGATGCCTCGATGGAAGTTGAACTGGAACCACAAAGTGTTGTGGATGATGTTGTTCCACAAGGAGTTGAGGAACAACAACCAGTTCAAGTAGACATACCTCTTCGCAGGTCTGATAGGGTACGTCATCAGCCTGAGAGATACTCATTTCTCTTGTCTGACCATAATGACGTAGTGCTCATAGAGGATGAGCCTACCACCTATCAGGAAGCTGTGATGAGACCAGATTCCGAGAAATGGCTAGAGGCCATGAGATCCAAGATGGAATCCATGTACACCAACCAAATATGGACTTTGGTTGATCCACCTGATGGGGTAAAACCCATTGGGTGTAAGTGGGTCTTTAAGAGAAAGACTGACATGGATGGACTTATATATAAGGGTCACTTGTAGCTAAAGGTTTCAAGCAAATTCATGGTATTGACTATGATGAAACCTTTTCTCCAGTAGCGATGTTTAAGTCTATTCGGATCATGCTTGCTATTGCAGCATACCATGACTATGAGATATGGCAGATGGATGTCAAAACCGCGTTTCTGAATGGAAACCTACTCGAGGATGTGTACATGACACAACTTGAGCGTTTTATAGATCCACAGATACTAGCAGAGTATGCAAGCTGCATAAGTCCATTTATGGACTAAAGCAAGCTTCTCGGAGCTGGAATCTTCGATTCGATGATGCAATCAAATAGTTTGGTTTCATCAAGAACGAAGATGAGCCTTGTGTCTATAAAAAGGTTGTAGGGGATATAGTTGTCTTCCATATATTGTATGTGGATGACATACTGCTCATTGGGAAGGACATCCCTTTGCTTCAGTCTGTCAAGACCTGGCTAGGGAGTTGCTTCTCAATGAAGGACTTAGGTGAGGCATCCCGCATTCTAGGGATACAGATCTATAGAGATAGATCTAAGAGATTGCTTGGCCTAATTCAGAGTACATACATTGACAAGGTACTCCTTCGGTTTGCCATGCAGAACTCCAAGAAGGGATTTCTGCCGATGTCCCATGGCGTGAGTCTTTCGAAGACTCAAGGTCCCTATTCTAGAGAGGAGAGAGACCGCATGGATCAGATCCCTTATGACTCAGCCATAGGATCTATCATGTACGTCATGCTATGTACTCGACCTGATGTCTCGTATGCTTTGAGCATGACGAGCAGATACCAATCAGATCCAGGTGAAAGTCACTGGATAGCGGTCAATAATATTCTTAAGTACTTAAGAAGGACTAAAAAATATTTCTTGATATATGGAGGCAAAGATGAGCTAGCTGTAAAAGGTTACAGTGATGCTAGCTTCCAGACCGACCAGGATGATTATCGATCGCAGTCAGGGTTCGTATTTTGCTTAAATGGTGGTGCTGTGAGCTGGAAGAGTTCGAAGCAGGACACGATGGCGATTCTGACGAGGCCGAGTACATTCTTGCATCATGGCGACAAAGGAAGCGATTTGGATCAAGTTCATCACTAAACTTGGGGTGGTTCCCAGTTCGCTGACCCTATTGAGCTCTTTTGTGACAACAATGGAGCTATAGCGAAGGAACCTCACACCAGCGGACCAAACACATACTACAGCGCTTCCATCTCATTCGAGAGATTATCGAGAGAGGAGATGTGAAGATTTGCAGAGTACCTACAGCAGCTAACATCGCAGATCCCTTGACCAAGGCTTTGGCACAGAGGAAGCATGATGGTCACACTAGGTCATTGGGGCTTAGAGCCTACACTGATTGACAATAGTGCTAGTGGAAGATTGTTAGTTAGAGCCCTAGAGCCAATCATTTGATGATTGTATTATGGACTTGTTGTATCATATTCTTATATAAATAAAGGCATTTGTTTTGGTTATTATACTTACTTGTATTGGTGCCAAATAAACTAAATATAATAGCGTCCTTGAGTAGAAGGTTCTCACCTATATCAATCGGTTAGTTGAACCGATAGTGAGATGATATAGGGAACACTACTCTTATTCATTCCTAGTCGAGTGTTAACATTCAGGGACAATGTTAATGCAATAAGACTAGCATGTAGGTCAACTCGATGACTTGATCTCACAAGTCATGGATATAGAGATATCAAGTTGACACATGGGTATGCATTGGAGAATGTATACTGAATGACCCGCCATGAGAAAGTATCATGGATCGTTATATGAGTGTTATATACTTTCTCATGTGGCTATTAGTATGACTACTAGTCCTTAGACCTGAAGTCACCATGGTTCCCTACATAAGGAGTTATGTACTTTGGTTTCGTCAAACGTCACCCGTAACTGGGTGGACTATAAAGACGATTACTGGGTATGTAACGAATTATGCAGAGGGATGTGAGTGATGTAGATGGGATCTATCCCTCCTATATGATGGGAGCGACATCGATATTCTTGATAGAGTGAGACCACGAAGTGCATGGCCATGCCCAAATGAGTCAATATGAGATATTGAGCTCATTTGATTTAGTGAGTCTACTTGGAGTTCAAGATTTAGATTGATTAGAGGATGACACGGTCTATGCCTTACATTGATCAGTCTAGATGTCTTGGATAGAAGGACACTTGTCATATATTGTGAGGAGTCACAATTAGTAGTCACAAGGTGATGTTGGATCTCAACATTCTTGTAACTTTGGTAGTAATGATGTGTTGCTAGATACCGCTCATTACTTATGCTCCTAAATGGGTTTAAGGGCATTGCCAATGTTACAAGAACCTATAGGGTCACACACTAAGGACAATTAGATGGAGATTAGATTCATATGATGAACCAAGAAGATTAGATTCATTTGATGAATCAAATTAGATTAAGAGTAATCCTAATTGGGCTAATTGAGTTGGACTCAAGTTGATTCATGTGTTCAATGAGTCTAATTTAGATTATGACTCATTGAATCAATATAATTAAATGAATTAGATTCATTATATTAAATTGACTTGAATTAAATGGTTGGATTAGATCAACCATGAGAGAGATTTAGTCAAGTTTGACTTGACTTGAGAAGAAGATGAAGAGTCAAGTTTGACTTGACTTTATGCCACCTCATTGGTGAGTTGGCATTGAGTAGGCCAATGATGATGCTCCACATTATCATGGTTGCTTAAGTGGGATGCCACCTCATGGGAGTTACCAAGAATTGTGACTCTTGGCATTCCATGGAGGTTACAACTCCTCTTAATGTGGCCGGCCAAATGAATTGCATTGTGAGTTTCATTTTGTGAGTAATTCTCATTCATTCTATGATCTTCTTCCTCAAGCTCTCCCTCTCCTTTCTTGGCCGAACACCATAGGTGCTAGCACACCTTTGTTTGGTCCCCTCCACCTAATTTTGTTCATGTGGATACTTCTAGAGGGTTGTCTACTTTGACAATCTTGAGATCCGGCAAACCGTTGGACTAGCGGGATAGTGAAGGGCATCGCATCGAGGGTAACGCTCTTATCTAGTGTAGATCTAGACTTTAGAAACTCATACTAGCTCGTATTTTGTTTTATTTTTCTTTGCACGGATCCAGTGGCCGGGGGTTTCGGGGTTTCCGTGACGCGAAAAAGCGATTTTTGCGGCCCGAAAAAACCAACACGTATCTGGTACGGAAAGCTGTATTCTGAATATAAATTCTCTGACTCTCAGCTGATGATATCCGAACCGCAAATCAATCTTAGAATACTCTGATGTACCTCTGAGCTGATCAAACAAATCCTCAATCTGTGGTAAAGGATATTTATTTCTGACGGTCACTGCATTCAGCTGTCTGTAGTCAATACATAACCTCAGAGTGTCATCCTTTTTCTTGATAAATAATACCGGAGAACCCCATGGAGAAACACTAGGGCGAATAAATCCCCTGTCTAAAATCTCCTGGAGTTAAACCTTCAGCTCATTCAACTCTTTTGGTGTCATACGATAAGGAGCTTTCGATGTCGGCGCGGTCCCTGGAATCAGCTCAATAGCGAACCACTTGCCTTCTGGGAGGCAGACCTGGTGGCTCCTCTAGGAATACATCTGGGTACTCTCGGACTACTAGCACATTGGAGAGCTGCGAACTACTGCTGTCGTCAGTACTAATCAAGGATAGCAGAAAACTCTGACAACCATGTGACAGCAGCTTCTGAGCCTGAATCGCTGAAATGATCAATATGCCGTCGTCTCTGATGCCAGTGAAATCCCTCGAGGATTAGTTCGGAGGCCGGAATGTGACCACCCCTGTCTGGCAATCAACAGTGGCATGATATGCTGACAAACAGTCCATGCCAAGTATAATATCAAAATCGACCATTTCCAATACTAAAAGATCCACCATAAGTATCAGGTTGCCAAAATCTAACGGGCAGCCTCTAACCTCCTGAGTGACGTCCAATGAATTACCGGATGGTAGGAAGACGGTCAGTCGCTGCAGTCTCAAAGTGGGTAGTCTACCAATCTCCCGCATAAAAGTACGAGATATAAAAGAATACGAGCCACCAGTATCTATCAGCATATCAGTAGATAATGCATAAATAGAAATCGTACCGTGGAAAACGGATCCGTCGGCTCACTGCACATCCTCTCTGGTGACCACATGAATACGCCCAGTCTCTGGCGGAGGAAAAGGTGGTAACGCTGCCTGCGACTGCTGCATCTGGGCAGGAGCCTGCCACTTGTGTCGGGTAGGTGCGGGGTATACCGGTAGTACCCCTGGTGGTACCGTACATACGGTAGGAGTGGGTACAGTCGGTACAGCCGATGTAGGTACCTCTAAAGGACCTACCTCTAAAGGAGCCATCGGGGTCTGAGAGCCCGACGCACCCGCAGTATGTTGAGTCTGTCCCTGACTGACAAGCTCAACCCTAGTAGGCATCTCTGGCAAATCCAGAGATCCCAAGGTCCTCGTATGTGGCCGTCCAGCACCACGTCTCGCAGCAATACGTGTAGATCTCCTCATATCTGTTAAGTTATATCACATATATTACTACAAGTATAACAATCATAAAATAAACATCATACCTATTTGCCATCTGGAGATGTTCCTTCGCTGTCCAGTCCCCATTTTACCTCAAAATTCCGAACGAGAAAATCACCAGAAATCCATATAAATCTGAAACATAACATAATGAAAATCTGTGCTAATCCAAAATAAATACCCAAGTTTAACTCACAAACTAGGGCTAACCTAAATATCCAGAACACCAAAAGCAGGTAACATAACCCACTCTGATACCAATAAATTGGTATCAATTAAATCTCAAAAATCCGTAACACAAAAATCAAACAAGTATCGCCAACTTGGCGCTCTGATACCAAATAAATTGGTATCAGGTTATCATAAATATCGAAAATACGAAAACAAAGGATCGTATAACTTGGCTCTGATACCAAATAAGTTGTCACGACCCGGGGGAGTCCCTATCCGAAGAAATTTCGACAGCATCTCCCCTGTACGGCGGACAATCTGAAACTTTTTACATCGCCCCCAGGGCCACACATACATCGGCCAACACGGTCGGAATAATAACAATAATAAATAAGCAACAATCACACATCCACGCAGTTTAATAGTGAACAACTAAGAAGCAATGATATGAAGATTCAAAAACAACACTACTCAACTACACTCATAAAGCACAAAACTGATGTCCTACTCCACTACACTCATAAAGCTCAAATCCGACGATAAAATCAACTTACCTCTTCTGCCGTCTAGGCAGTTATGTAGTAAAACAAATTCAAATAAAACTCATCGACAATAAGAATCCATACAAGATCCAAATATATCAACACAAACAAGTCCAAACAAAGTCTAAAACAAGAAAACCACAAGATCAACACACGTCCTCTTGGACTGCAGGGGACTAGAAACTGAAACTCTCCGGACAGCATCAACCTGAAAATAGCAACGGAGGAGGGTGTGAGTCCAACACTCAGCGGGTATCAACTGATATGCATAATAAAGAAAATAACAACCAGCACTAATCATGCGTACAGTCTCCTGATACAAGAAGGATAAATGCAACTGAATAAAGTAGGAGAAAACTGTACTAACTAGGACCAAGGTATAAGTACAACAGGGTCGTCAGACCGAGAGTGTCATAAATCCTGTATGCATGTCAATCATATGCATCATATAAATGCAGCAAGTAAATGCAGCAAACACAAGCAATAAATGCATCATACATATGATGCCAATGTCATGGTCACCCCTGACGCCAGTCAGTCATCTCACACACAATGGTGAGACCGAGTGGGTAGGGCTGTGACAACCGTGCACTCTGCCATCACTGCTCCTGATGAGTGACCGAGTGGACGGGATGCTGTCGGAGTACACCTGTCCTCCTACCACAAATCATAAATGGGGGAGCACAATGCTCTCATCTCCCGGTACACCATGATGGGGAGGGATCCCTGATGTGCTACCACACTGCGTCACACTACCCATGAGCGGACCAACGGAGCACCGACAGTGATGAAACTGGCGATGTGCTCAATAATAATGGAGCAGACTATCGCGCAGCATGCAATCATGCGAATGGTGCATGATACTAAGCATGTCAAAATACTGAGCAACATAGCAATATCCATATATATGTAAAATGTGTACCATCAAAAAATGAATCAAATCAAAGTACATAGACCAGATAAGGTATCAAAAACCCTAGGTCCTGAACATGATAAATAACATGGTTGTGTCACTACCTCTATAAGCAGGTAAATACTAACATGATGTGTATAGCAAATAAACAACCAAGCATGTAACAGATCAGGTAGTGATCAACCGAAGCAGATAAGAAAACACAATCGTTGCTATTTGTTAAAGACATTACTATGCATATCAAATGACATAAAGTCAAAGTACCTTCCTCCAATAGAAAGGATCGTATCCGGTCCAAATCTGACGTCGAGATGCTCATCTCGTGTCAAAATCCTGTAATATCAAACATATACGGATTTAGGTAATTCCCTTGTATATTTAATTAGCTAACCAACCATTAATCCAAATCCAACTAGGTTTAACCTAACCCATTTCACAATTACAATGGATTACGTATCCCCAATTATCTACAATTAAATTGTATTAGATTAATACTTGAACTAATATCTAACCATGTAAATCCAAATTCTCTACAGCATGTATCACGATCTAAAATAATCAAATTACACTATGATCTACAACTAAGACCAAAAACCCAGTACCTTACCTTGATTCCTAGCACTGTTGTTGCTGGATGAATTTGCTGCCGTAACAGAAAGTCCACAAAATAGCCTTTCTTGGTGGAATCCTTCACCAAATGGAACAAGATGAGATCACAAATCTCCACTGCAATCCAGCAACAAAAATAGTCTCCCTTACCTCTCCAATCACTACTAGGGCACGGTACAGCAAAACAAGACCACAGGAATGACTTGGATGCTCTACTTCTATCCACAACCCGAAGAGAAAGGATCGGTGGATGTTGGCGTCGGAAGTGGGGCGTTGGCTAAGGCTAGGGCAAAGGAAAGCAACGCAATGGCCGCCGGAGAGATCGAACCGTGGTCGTCAGCTTCAAGCTAGGCCACAGCAAAAACAACAACACCCTTGCTTCGGCATCGAGAGCGACACTAGGGCTTCGACTGGCGACTCAGAGAAGGAGACGGGTTGAGTAGGAGCGACACCGACAATCAATGGCGTCGGACTGGGGTGGTCGACGATCGGGCGACGCCGGCAGTGAAGTGAGGAGTCGACGTCTATCTCGGCCAGGGGAGAGGAGAGATGGCTCTCGTCGTCGGCGGCAGAGGGGGTGAGGGCATGCACACGAGGGAGAAAAGGAGAGGATCGAGTTTTGGGAGAAGAAGTAGAAGGAGAGGAGGAGAAGAACCACCTTGAGCGGTTAGGGCACGAGAGGGCTTCGGCGGGGATCGGCGTCAGCCACGCGCACGGGGAAGAGAAATGCAATTAAAGAAAAGAAGAAAAAGAAATAAAAAGGAAAAGAAAACTTTTCCTCGTTAAAATGGGGTAGCCTAAATAGGCTTTCCCGGGCCCCGTTTTTATTTCCGTTAACTCATCCATATGAGCTCCAAAAAATTCCCGAAAAATTCCCAAAAATTCTGGAAAATTCTCTTATTATTATCTACCCTTTTCGATATTTTACAGGTTTATTTCTTGAAACAAAAGGGAGAAACTTTAGAAACAATTATCGGGTTTACTAAGAGGGTAGAAAACGAAAAGAACCTCAAGATTGATAGAATTCGAAGTGTGAAAATTTGAACTTTTCTAAATTTTGTTTGGAAAATGGCTATAAGCATGAATTTTCTTGTCCAAGGAGACCTCAACAAAATGGTGTAGTGGAGAGAAAAAATAGGGCCTTACAAGAGGCGGCTAGGACCATGCTTAATGCATACTCATTACCTAGCTATTTGTGGGCCGAAGCGTTTAATACGGCATGTTATATTCAAAATCGTGTCTTGATTCATAAGTTTTTAGGTAAAACACCTTTTGAATTATGGAATGGCAAAATCCCTACAATTCACTATTTTAAAGTCTTTGGTTGTAAGGTTTATATTTTTAATACTAAAGATGACTTAGGAAAATTTGAGGCCAAGTCCAATGAGGGAATTTTAGTTGGATACTCATCTACTAGTCGAGGATATAGAGTATACAACAAAAGGACTCAAACGATTGAGGAATCATCCAATGTTGAGTTTGATGAATCCACTAGTACTTACCCTAGGAAATCCCCTATTGATAAGGATATAAGTGAACCAAATCAAGACGTAACTCAAGGATTACAAAATCTACATTTAGGGGGTATTGATCAAGGGAGAGGAAGAGATGGTTCGGATGATGAAAGAAACAATGTAAATAATGATCCTCCCAAAGATGATGATTCCATAACCTCGAGGATCTTAAGACATCATCAAGATCATCCTATTAATCAAGTAGTTGGAGATGTTGCACAAGAGGTAAGGACTAGATCATACTTTAGAGATCACACTAGTCAAATTGCTCTAATATCACAACTTGAACCATAAATAATTGATGGCGCTTTACTTGATACGGATTGGATTCTAGCAATGCAAGAAGAGTTGAATCAATTTGAAAGAAGTGGTGTATGGGAGTTGGTTCCAAGACCAAATGATAGTACAATTGTCACAATAAAATGGGTCTTTAGAAACAAGTTGGATGATCAAAGGAGAGTCACTAAGAGTAAGGTTAGGTTGGTAGCTAGGGGTTTCAATCAAGTAGAAGGACTTGATTATGATGAAACATATGCTCCGGTAGCACAATTAGAGTCCATTCGAATAGTATTAGGATATGCCGCCTATATGAGGTTCAAACTTCATCAAATGGATGTAAAATCAGCTTTTCTAAATGGGTTCATTAAGGAAGAAGTTTATGTAGAGCAACCACCCAGATTTGAAAATATAGATTATCCGAACCATGTTTATAAACTTAAAAAGGCATTATATGGGTTAAAACAAGCTCCCCGAGCTTGGTATGAGAGACTTTCATCTTTTTTAATTTCTAAGGGCTTTAGGAGGGGAACAATTGATCCAACATTGTTTTTAAAGTCTAAAGATAGAGACATTTTCGTTGCCCAAGTCTATGTTGATGACATCATTTTTGGCTCAACAAATAATGACCTTCTTCATGATTTTATCAAACACATGGAAAGTGAGTTTGAAATGAGTCTAGTTGGAGAATTGAGTTTCTTTTTGGGATTACAAGTCAAACAAACTAATGAGGGAACCTATGTTTATCAATCCAAATTCACTAAAGAACTTATCAAGAAATTTGGGTTGGAAAATGCTAAAGGAGCAACTACCCCTATGTTAGTTAGAGCCCTAGAGCCAATCATTTGATGATTGTATGGACTTATGTATATCATATTCTTGTATATTAATAAAGGCATTTGTTTGGTTATTATACTTATTTGTATTAGTGCCAAATAGACTAAGTATAATAGCGTCCTTGAGTAGAAGGTTCATACATATATCAATCGATTAGTTGAATCGATAGTGAGATGATATAGGGAACACTACTCTAAATCATTCCTAGTCGAGTATTAACATTCAGGGACAATGTTAATACAATAAGACTAGCATGTAGGTCAGCTCGATGACTTGATCTCACAAGTCATGGATATAGAGATATCAAGCTGACACATGGGTATGCATTAGAGAATGTATACTGAATGACCCGCCATGAGAAAGTATCATGGATCGTTATATGAGTGTCATATACTTTCTCATATGGCTATTAGTATGACTATTAGTCCTTTGACCTGAAGTCACCATGGATCCCTACATAAGGAGTTATGTACTTTGGTTTCGTCAAACGTCACCCGTAACAGGGTGGACTATAAAGGTGATTACTGGGTATGTAACAAATTATGCAGAGGGATGTGAGTGTTGTAGATGGGATATATCCCTCCCATATGACGGGAGCGACATCAGTAGTCTTGATAGAGTTAGACCACGAAGTGCATGACCATGCCTAAATGAGTCAACATTAGATGTTGAGCTCATTTGATCGAGTGAGTCTACTTGGAGTTCAAGATTTAGATTGATTGGAGGATGACACGGTCTATGCCTCACATTGATCAATCTAGATGTCAAGGATAGAAGGACAATGTCACATATTGTGAGGAGTCACAATTAGTAGTCACAAGGTGATGTTGGATCTCGACATTTCTTGTAACTTGGGTAGCAATGATGTATTGCTAGATGTCGCTCATTGCTTATGTTTCTAAAGGAGTTTAGAAACATTGCCAACGTTACAAGAACCTATTGGGTCACACACAAAGAACAAGTGGATGGAGATTAGGTTCATATGATGAACCAATTGGATTAGGTTCATGTGATGAACCAATTGGATTAGGTTCATGTGATGAACCAAATTGGATTAAGAGTAATCCAAATTGGGCTAATTGAGTTGGACTCAAGTTGATTCATGTGTTCAATGAGTCTAATTTGGATTATGACTCATTGAATCAATTTAATTAAATGAATTAGATTCATTATATTAAGTTGGCTTGAATCAAATGGTTAGATTAGATCAACCATGAGAGAGATTTGGTCAAGTTTGACTTGATTTGAGAAGGAAGATCAAAGGTCAATTTTGACTTGACCATTTGCCACCTCATTTGTGAGTTGGCATAAGGTGGACCATTGATGATGCTCCACATCATCATGGTTGCACATGTGTGTGCCACCTCATGGAGGTTACAAATCCCTCTTTAATGGCCACATTAAATGGGAAGGGGGTTACACACACATGAAGGAGAGTGAATGCAATTCATTCTCATTCATTCCATCTTCTTCCTCCTTTGCTCTCTCTTGCTTTCTCCTCTCTTTTGGTCATGGGTTCCAAGAAGGGAGAGAAGGTGGTTGAGTTGTATTCCAAGAGAAGAAAGAAAGGGTGAAGGTCACAAAAGAGGAGACTACTTCTTGAGTGTAAGAGTTTCCTTTCTTCTTTCTTTTTCCCTCCATTTAAATCCTATCCGAGAGCTCTAGAAAGTGCTAGCACACTTGGAGTTCTCTTCTCCATCCTTGAGTGTGAGAGACACTCCTTGTTCGTGTGGATATCATTAGAGGAGTGTCTACGTTGACACTCTCGAGATCCGGCGCCTTTGGACGAGCGGGATTACGAAAGGACACGCATCGAAGGTATAAATTTCTTAACATGTAGATCTAGGAGTAGATCTAAAGATTTCTAAACTCGTATTTGGTTTTTCGAAATTTTTACCTTGCACGGATCCATGGCTATGGGTGATTCGGGGTTTCCGCGACGCGAAAAGCGGTTTTCGCGGCCCGAAGAACCCAACAGTGGTATCAGAGCCACGTGCAAGGCGAATACGAGTTTTTATTTTTGGTTTTATGAAAACTAAACATTCTGTGAATTTTCTGTAAATTTAAGTTTTTATAGTTTTTATGGGTAATTTTTCCGTAGAAGCGAAGCACAAGTGTCTCGGCACTTGTAGGCTTCGGCTACCGGAAAGATTTTTCCAAGACGGCTTCGTTTCGCCCCAAATCCATTTGGGACAGCGGGCTTGGGTGCCATTAGATCGCAAAGGAGCAACTCACGATGGTTAGATCGTGGGTAGGGGCATTGCCCCTAACCCCGCAAGGGAATTTGCTCCGCGATTGCACCCGAAATCGCTAAAAACGAACCCGCCGGGAAGATTTTTCCGAAACGGCAATGTCTCGACCCAAATCGTTTTGGGACAGCGGGTTTAGGCGCTGTTGGATCGCAAAGGAACCCTCGCGATGGTTAGATCGCGGGTAGGGGCGCTGCCCCTGGCCCCGCAAGGGGATCCGTTCCGCGATTGCGCCCGAAACCGCTAAACGGGACCGCCGGGAAATTTTACTCGTAAAAATTGTAAAAATTAATTTTAAAATTATAGAAAATTATGAAAATATATAATTTTGATTATATATTAAATTTTTGATAGTCATGGCCCAAAGACCCAATTTGATTGGACATTGTGTTGTAATTCATAATACGGCCTACGTGCCGTTATGTGTTTGCGAGTGTTGTATTATATTCGCGACCTGCGCGTCGTGCTTTCTCTCATTTTCTTGTTGTAAATTAGATTTAGACTCGAATGCAACTCGAGTTTCAAATTGTAATGTACAAATTGGAGCGGTGGAGGGTCCACACGAGACGGAGTTCCGAGGCGGGCACGAGCAACACAAGGTGGTCAAAGGGAGGAGCTTGAAGAAGCTGTTGACCCTAGGTTGACCAATCGATCTTCTCATTGGCTTGAGAAGATCGTAGTAGGGCCATGACTAAATCACAAATAGATTAATTAATTGCTTGTGTATGTGATGCATATTTAATAAGTAGTTAATTAATTAGTGCCTTACGATTAGATTAGATCTAAGTCGTGCACATGATGCACCCTTGCGATTAGATTAGATCTAAGTCGTGCTCAAGATGCATCCCTTTCGATTAGAATTAGATCTCAATCGACTCAACTCTAATGCCTAACCGTGCCGTGATACCTATCACTACTTCGATCACATGTATTGTTGAATCTGCCAAAGCAGAGCAATACATATTATCTTGGTAGGGTACGGAGGGACAATCTTGGTCCTGTCTATCAATGCATGGGTGAATACAAACTCAATTAGATTGAGTATTCATGGTTACTCGGTTGGATCGAGTCAACTATAGGCATTCTTCCAATAGTTGGAAAGGTAGGACAAAATCACGTTTATATTAATTCTCGGGCGTATTAGCCAAAGCTAACTCGAGTTTTAATATAAATATAGATTTTGATCCTATAAACAAGTGTTGCATAGAGATGTAATTGGTAATCGTTACCTACCGATCATACTAAGCCTTGGGCGTATTAGCCAAAGCTAACTCAAGGGTTAGTATGATGTGGATCTTGTCCCACAAGAATTATAGAATTCAGTGGGAGCATCATTTAATTAAAGGCCTAATTAAATGATTTTTAAAGAATATGATATTTATTTCTGCAAATTTTCTGTTGTAGATAACCATGACGTCGAACACGAATTCCTTCTCCCTACGTTCTGTCCTTAAGAAGGACAAGCTCAACGGAGCAAATTTCCTGGACTGGTACAGGAACCTGAGAATAGTTCTCACTCAGGAACGTAAACTGTACGTTCTGGAGTAGCCCATTCTGGAGGCTCCTCCTGCCACTGCCACACGAGCAGACCGAGATGCTTACAAGAAGCATCAAGATGACGCATTAGATGTGTCCTGTCTTATGCTCGTGACCATGAACTCTGAGCTTCAGAAGCAACATGTGTTGATGGGTGCTTACAATATGGTTGAACATCTTTGTCACCTATATCAAGGACAAGCAAGGCACTGGAAGAGGAACTCCAAAGAATACCTGGAAGATCTTAAGAAGAAGAGAAATAAGATTTCTACTTCAGGTATACATGTTATAGAAGTCAACCTCTCTATTTCTTCATCGTGGGTATTAGATACCGGATGTGCTTCGCACATTTGTACTAATGTACAAGCGCTGAGAAATAGCAGGGCATTGACGAAGGGTGAGATAGACCTACGAGTAGGCAATGGAGCACGGGTTGTTGCTATTGCTATAGGAACTTACCATCTATCTCTGCCCTCTGGGCTTGTACTAGAATTAGATGATTGTTGTTATGTGCCTGCCTTGATTAAGAATATAATTTCAGTTTCTTGTTTGGACAAGAAAGGATTTTCGTTTACAATAAAGAACAAATGTTGTTCCGTCTATTTAAACGATATGTTCTATTGTAGTGCACCTCTGATAAACGGACTCTATATTCTAGACCTTGAGAGCCCTATCTATAACGTTAGTACCAAGAGGTTCAAATCGAACGATATGAACCAAACCTACGTCTGGCACTGTCGCTTAGGTCATATAAATGACAAGCGCTTATCCCAGCTCCATAAGGATGGTTTGCTGGACTCATTTGATTTAGAATCATATGAGATATGCGAGTCATGCCTACGAGGCAAGATGACCAAGACCCCCTTTAGTGGGCATAGCGAGAGAGCAACAGATTTGTTAGGACTCATACATAGTGATGTATGTGGCCCTTTCAATGTCGCTGCTAGAGGCGGTTATAGGTGCTTCATCACGTTTACTGATGACTTCAGTAGATATGGTTATGTGTACTTGATGACACATAAGTCTGAATCCTTTGAAAAGTTCAAAGAATTCAAGAGTGAAGTACAGAACCAGCTTGGCAAGAGTATTAAGGTACTTCGATCAGATCGAGGTGGAGAATACTTAAGCCATGAGTTTCGTGACTACTTAGCTAAGTGTGAGATTTTATCTCAACTCACTCCTCCTGGAACACCACAGTGGAATGGTGTATCCGAAAGGAGGAATCGTACCTTATTAGATATGGTACGATCTATGATGAGTCACACAGATCTTCCGACATACCTTTGGGGTTATGCTCTAGACACGGCAGCTTTTATACTCAACCGAGTTCCATCCAAGGTCGTGATAAAGACACCATATAGGATATGGACAGGGAGAGATGCCCAGGTGTCTTTCATGAGGATTTGGGGCTGTGAGGCTTACGTACGATGTCAAGTCTCAGACAAATTAGGACCCAAATCCGACAAGTGCTATTTCATTGGATATCCCAAGGAAACTAAGGGATATTACTTCTACATTCCCAGTCAGCACAAGATTGTTGTGGCAAAGACTTGGGTCTTTCTAGAAAGGGACTTTGTTTCTAGAAAGACTAGTGGGAGCACATTCGATCTTGAAGAAGTTCAAGATGCGAACAATAGCACTGATGCCTCGATGGAAATTGAACTGGAACCACAAAATGTTGTGGATGATGTTGTTCCACAAAGAGTTGAGGAACAACAATCAGTTCAAGTAGACATACCACTTCGCAGGTCTGATAGGGTACGTCGTCAGCCTGAGAGATACTCATTTCTCTTGTCTGACCATGATGACATTGTGCTCATAGAGGATGAGCCCACCACCTATCAGGAAGCTGTGATGAGACCAGATTCCGAGAAATGGCTAGAGGCCATTCTCGGAGCTGGAATCTTCGATTCGATGATGCGATCAAACAGTTTGGTTTCATCAAGAACGAAGATGAGCCTTGTGTCTACAAGAAGGTTGTAGAAAACATAGTTGTCTTCCTCATATTGTATGTGGATGACATACTACTCATTGGGAAGGACATCCCTATGCTTCAGTCTGTCAAGACCTGGCTAGGGAGTTGCTTCTCAATGAAGGACTTAGGTGAGGCATCCCACATTCTTGGGATACAGATCTATAGAGATAGATCTAAGAGATTGCTTGGCCTAAGTCAGAGTACATACATTGACGAGGTACTCCTACGGTTTGCCATGCAGAACTCCAAGAAGGGATTTCTGCCGATGTCACATGGCGTGAGTCTTTTGAAGACTCAAGGTCCCTCTTCTGGAGAGGAGAGAGACCGCATGGATCAGATCCTTTATGCCTCAGCCATAGGATCGATCATGTACGCCATGCTATGTACTCGACCTGATGTCTCGTATGCTTTGAGTATGACGAGCAGATAGTGAAAGTCACTGGATAGCGGTTAAGAATATTCTTAAGTACTTAAGAAGGACTAAAGAATATTTCTTAATATATGGAGGCAATAATAAGCTAGCTGTAAAGGGTTACAGTGATGCTAGCTTCCAGACCGACCAGGATGACTATAGATCGCAGTCAGGGTTCGTATTCTACTTGAATGGTAGTGCTATGAGCTGGCAGAGTTCACAGCAGTTCTACCACGTTTCCATCTTATTCGAGAGATTATCGATAGAGGAGATGTGAAGATTTGCAAAGTATCTATAGAAGCTAACATCGCAGATCCCTTGACCAAGGCTTTGGCACAGAGGAAGCATGATGGTCACACTAGGTCATTAGGCCTTAGAGCCTATACTGATTGGCACTAGTGCTAGTGGAAGATTGTTAGTTAGAGCCCTAGAGCCAATCATTTGATGATTGTATGGACTCATGTATATCATATTCTTGTATATTAATAAAGGCATTCGTTTGGTTATTATACTTATTTGTATTAGTGCCAAATAGACTAAGTATAATAGCGTCCTTGAGTAGAAGGTTCATACCTATATCAATCGATTAGTTGAATCGATAGTGAGATGATATAGGGAACACTACTCTAAATCATTCCTAGTCGAGTATTAACATTCAGGGACAATGTTAATACAATAAGACTAGCATGTAGGTCAGCTCGATGACTTGATCTCACAAGTCATGGATATAGAGATATCAAGCTGACACATGGGTATGCATTAGAGAATGTATACTGAATGGTCCGCCATGAGAAAGTATCATAGATCATTATATGAGTGTCATATACTTTCTCATGTGGCTATTAGTATGACTATTAGTCCTTTGACCTGAAGTCACCATGAATCCCTACATAAGGAGTTATGTACTTTGGTTTCGTCAAACGTCACCCGTAACAGGGTGGACTATAAAGGCGATTACTAGGTATGTAACAAATTATGCAGAGGGATGTGAGTGATGTAGATGGGATCTATCCCTCCCATATGACGGGAGCGACATCAGTAGTCTTGATAGAGTTAGACCACGAAGTGCATGGCCATGCCCAAATGAGTCAACATTAGATGTTGAGCTCATTTGATCGAGTGAGTCTACTTGGAGTTCAAGATTTAGATTGATTAGAGGATGACACGGTCTATGCCTCACATTGATCAATCTAGATGTCAAGGATAGAAGGACAATGTCACATATTGTGAGGAGTCACAATTAGTAGTCACAAGGTGATGTTGGATCTCGACATTTCTTGTAACTTGGGTAGCAATGATGTATTGCTAGATGCCGCTCATTGCTTATGTTTCTAAAGGAGTTTAGAAACATTGCCAACGTTACAAGAACCTATTGGGTCACACACAAAGAACAAGTGGATGGAGATTAGGTTCATATGATGAACCAATTGGATTAGGTTCATGTGATGAACCAATTGGATTAGGTTCATGTGATGAACCAAATTGGATTAAGAGTAATCCAAATTGGGCTAATTGAGTTGGACTCAAGTTGATTCATGTGTTCAATGAGTCTAATTTGGATTATGACTCATTGAATCATTTTAATTAAATGAATTAGATTCATTATATTAAGTTGGCTTGAATCAAATGGTTAGATTAGATCAACCATGAGAGAGATTTGGTCAAGTTTGACTTGATTTGAGAAGGAAGATCAAAGGTCAATTTTGACTTGACCATTTGCCACCTCATTTGTGAGTTGGCATAAGGTGGACCATTGATGATGCTCCACATCATCATGGTTGCACATGTGTGTGCCACCTCATGGAGGTTACAAATCCCCTCTTTAATGGCCACATTAAATGGGAAGGGGGTTACACACACATGAAGGAGAGTGAATGCAATTCATTCTCATTCATTCCATCTTCTTCCTCCTTTGCTCTCTCTTGCTTTCTCCTCTCTTTTGGTCGTGGGTTCCAAGAAGGGAGAGAAGGTGGTTGAGTTGTATTCCAAGAGAAGAAAGAAAGGGTGAAGGTCACAAAAGAGGAGACTACTTCTTGAGTATAAGAGTTTCCTTTCTTCTTTCTTTTTCCCTCCTTTTAAATCCTATCCGAGAGCTCTAGAAAGTGCTAGCACACTTGGAGTTCTCTTCTCCATCCTTGAGTGTGAGAGACACTCCTTGTTCGTGTGGATATCATTAGAGGAGTGTCTACGTTGACACTCTCGAGATCCGGCGCCTTTGGACGAGCGGGATTACGAAAGGGCACGCATCGAAGGTATAAATTTCTTAACATGTAGATCTAGGAGTAGATCTAAAGATTTCTAAACTCGTATTTGGTTTTTCGAAATTTTTTCCTTGCACGGATCCATGGCTATGGGTGATTCGGGGTTTCCGCGACGCGAAAAGCGGTTTTCGCGGCCCGAAGAACCCAACACCCTATGGGGACAAACACCAAGATAGATAGTGATCAAGAAGGAAAATTAGTGGATCCAAAGTAATATAGGATCATGATTGGTAGTTTGCTATACCTAACCGCTAGTAGACCGGATATATTATTCGTGGTAGGAATGTGTGCAAGATACCAATCATGTGCTAAAGAGTCACATTTAGTAGCGGTAAAAAGAATTTCGAGATACATCAAGAGCACTCTTAATGTGGGGCTTTGGTACCCTAGAACTAGAAATTTTGACTTAATTGAGTATACCGATTCCGATTATGCGGGTTGCAAATTGGATAGAAAGAGTACTAGCGGTGGATGTCAATTTCTTGGACCTTCTCTTGTAAGTTGGAGTAGTCGAAAACAACCTTGTGTGGCATTGTCCATGACCGAGGCCGAGTATGTGGCAATGGGAGGTTGTGTAGCCCAATTGCTTTGGATGATGCATACCTTTGAGGATTATGAGCTACATTATTCCAAGGTCAAGGTCTTATGTGATAAAGTGAGCACCATTAATTTAACCAAAAATCCGGTACATCACTCTAGAACAAAGCACATTGAGGTAAAACACCACTTCATTAGAGATCATGTAGCAAGAGGAGACATTGAACTACTTTATGTTGAATCCAAATCTAATCTTGTCGATATTTTTACCAAACCTTTACCCGAAGCAGAGTTTATCTCTATTAGAAGAGAGCTTGGTCTGTGCCTTGTAGAATAATAGATTTAGCTTTTCATGATCCCATAAATTTAAAAGCTAAATACATACTTGAATGTATCTCACAACGACCTAGGACAACTTGCTTGTATTTAGACATCATGTGAGATATTAGGAAGATGCATTTGGCTCACCATGTTAGTTATGATGCATTATTGTGAGCCAAAATGACATCTAGAGATATCAATCCTTCATTGGACCAATCATTGGGAAGGCTTGTGCACGATCAATGTGTTCTTTGCTCCTAAAATATGATTGGAAATTTTTGAATCAACCATTTTAAGGAAAAGCTTAAACTAGTACTTTAGATCAAGGTTCCATCCTTGTAATCTTGATAGTTATCGAGTTTGTATTTATTTTATAGGTTGGATTGCATCCACTTGTATACCTTTTTCCCAAGTAGATATTCACATAACAGATCACTCCACGAATTTTGGGCATTTTTGAAGGTCTAGAGAATATTTGATGATTTTTCAAAACTCGGATCCCGAATATTTCATCTGCGTGCCAGTCCCCTGTTACTGCATCAGTCGACTGATGCAGTCGACTGCATCAGTCGACTGATAGCACTATTCGACCATACAGAATGGTTCTGTAAGGTTATTCTCCGGGGTGTAGTCGACTGCTAAAACATGCAGTCGACTGGTTCAGTCGACTGCATGTTTTATCAGTCGACTGGTGCCCTCGATTCTATATAAGGCGCTCGATTGGGGCGGCGGCAGAAACCCTAATTTTTCGCTGCCGCTCGCTATTTCTCGCCACCTCCACCTTCTTCCCGACATCTCCTACCATCTTGTGTCTCAGAATCCTCTTCCACACCTTCGGATCTGCTCTCCCTCACGTTCTGTCTCTCATTTGTCACTTGGCACACGGTTCAGTCATCACTCCGAGGGTTGGGTTGAGGTTCCTGTCGTTCCCCTTTCATACGACGATTCCCCGACACAATGGAGCATCGGTAATCCTTTCTTTCATCTTTGTTCTTTTATTTTGGGGTTGATTCATGCCTAAAATCGTCTATGTGTTGTTTCCTTTCCTGTTTGACTGAAAATGAGCACTGTTATTGCATATGCATGGTTTAGAGTTAGGCAAAAACGTCCGAGTGGAGAGGGTACCTCTCGGCAGCCCACTCGGCAGCCCCCTCCAACGCCTTCTAGAGGGCGGTTTCCCTCCGAGGCTTACCGTACTCGTTTTGATAACACCAACTTCAAAATGATGAGTTGTCGTTATCTCAATCGTCCCTATTTCACCGGAATTTCCCCCGAAATCATTGACATCAATGTCCATTATGGGTTAGAAAAGTTATTTCATTGCATGACTACCATCAATTTAGACCTATGTAAGGAATTTTACAATAATCTGTGTCCATTTAGTACTGAGGGTCATGCATATGTCACTATGGTTGGCGGGACATCCATTAGCTTCACCCCTGAAATATTGAGGTCATTCTTAGGGTGTAAGCGGTCTACTAGCACCTTTACATATTTTCCTCAGGTTGAGGAGCCTCTGTCTGATACACTCTCTCATGTCTCCATCGATCTGATTCATCAACATTATTTTCATGTTCCCAGGGCTCCACTAAAATGTATTTTTGATGTCACCCGCATGTCAGCCCCCAGTTACATCCTCTATAAGGTTGTCATTGCATGTCTTCTACCCATCGTGACCAAAGGGCAAGCCAAAATCTGTCTTCCTCATTTAGTTCTGATGTATGCCCTAGAGTAGTGTCTTGATATCGATATTGCTCTTCAGGTCTATGAGTCTATCATCCACTTTTCTAGACCAGTCCAGGGGAAGTTATACATGCCTTTCTGCCATGTCTTAACATCATTTTTCGTGCATAGATGTCACTAGGAGTGCCTTGCATCAGTTGTCTAAGGACTTTGATCAGTTAGGGCCTCGTCAGATGTCTTTAGCCCAGATTGAGCAGCGTGACGGTGTTATGGTTTAGTGTCGCCGCCCCAGCCAGGATGATTCTGATTCTGATGATGATGCGGAGGAGGTCCCTGTTCCTGCTGCAGAGCCAGCACGTGCCTCCCTGCGGGAGCGTGTCTTTCACTTGGAGGAGTTTGTTCGGGAGGAGTTTCGGAGCGTTCGCCAGTAGCATACAGAGATGTTTGATATGATGCGGCGCTGGGATCTTGCCTACCAGGGCCCCCCTCCTCCTCCACCTTCCCATGATGATGCTTCGGCATAGGGATTTTGTTGTGTTGTTATGGTGTCAGGTGAACTTTTGGCTTTGTTTTGCTTATCTTTTCTTACCTCGAACACTGTTGATGATGATGTTGTTGGATGTTATTCACTCTTTTGCCTATGTCATTTGAGACCTTTTGTCTTTTATCTATGCATGCTAGTTATGTTTATGGTGTTACTATTTCTCTATGATTATATGTCTCTATTTGTAACTATTCATGTATACATATGCTTTTGTTTATTCTTGTCCGATTTTGTTTGCTTTTTTGCGGGTTTGCTATGTTTCTATGAAATTGTTGCTTCTTCTTACCTTTTTGATGTATGTCAAAGGGGGAGGATACAACAAGTTTAAGTTAAAAATACTTTTGATAGAGCATATGTTAAGGGGGAGTTTTAGATTATAATGTTTTTAATATAGTATATGTTAAGGGGGAGTTTTGGATATTATGATTTATGTTTCATAATAAAGCATATGATAAGGAGGAGTGTGTGTGGATTTCTTTATGCCTTATGGTTCATGATTTATATCATGCTTACAATCTTCAAAGTTATAAATTTATATACTTCATGATTTTATGCTTCATGATAACAAATATCAAAGTTATGTTTCATGCTTATATTATGATTGCAACTTTCAAAATTAATCTTATGTCTAACTTAAACATATTGCCACACATCAAAAAAGGGACAGATTGTTGATACAATCGACCTAGGATTAAATAAGGTGATCTTTGTTTTTGATGTGTGTGTCAAAGGATTTAAGTTAGGCTTTATATTGGTTCTAATATGTATTTAAGTTGTGCAGGACTTGGTAGATTGCACAAGCTTGGAAAGTTTCATGGCTCAGGCTCTTGAAGATTGGTGAAGGATGGTGCATCCGATGGACCACAGACAAGAAGCAAACGGAGTGAAGGGAAGTGAACCTCAAGGCAATGTGAACGATGGCACGAAGAATAGCTGCAGGCTTGAGTGCATCTGAGGGACAAAGGCTGAGGAGGAAGACTTCAAGAGCAACTCCGGACACCAGTCAACTGATGCAGTCGACTAGGAGCGAACAGAATGTCTCTGTTCGCTCAGTCCACAGTCACCAGTCGACTGCTGAAACATGCAGTCGACTGGTGCAGTCGACTGCATGTTTTAGCAGTCGACTGGTATAATACTGTTGGGATGATGACGCATAGGATCTCCACATATTTGAATAAAACAGTAGCCGTTGTGTGCTACCAGTCGACTGCATGTTTCATCAGTCGACTGATATCGGGAATTCGAGCATACTGTATATAAAGTTGGAAGCTTGGAAAGAACAACTCAACTTATTCAAATTACTGTTTAAGCTTTCTAAGTGATCTCCAAGTCTTACTACTCTTATTCTCTCCTCCCTAAGCTCATCAAAAACTTGTAAAAGGAGGAGATCATCTTGTAAAGGTTTCTCCACCATCACTCTTGGATTGAAAAGGAGAAGATCTTAGTGAAGCTTGATTGGGTGTGTGTGTGTTGTTGGGTTTTTCGGGCCGCGAAAACCGCTTTTTCGCGTCGCGAAAACCCCGAATCACCCTAGCCAACGGATCTCGTGCGAAGAAAAATCAAAAAACATACGAGTACGAGTTACAAAACTTATAGATCTACATGATGAAGATCTTTACCCTTGTTGCGTGCCCTTCGTGTATCCCGCTCGTCCTCGGTACGCCGGATCTCGAAGTTGTCAACGTAGACAACTCTCTACACGTATCCACACGAACACACTAGGTGGAGGTGACCAAAAACCAAGGTGTGCTAGCACCTATGTGGTTCGGCCAAGGAAGGAGGAGAGAGAGAGGAAGAGAGCTCCAAGAGGAAGAAGATGATGTAAATGTGGCTTGAATGAAAAATTCATTTCATTCCACTACAATAGTGGCCGGCCACATTCTCATGTGTAACTCCCTCATTAATGCATTAAGTTGTTATCAAGGAGAGAATGTAACCTCCATGAGGTGGCACTCACTAGTAACTCCCATGAGGTGGCAACCATGATGATGATGTGGAGTAACATCATTAGTCCACATCAATGCCAACTCACCAATGAGGTGGCATAAAGTCAAGTAAAACTTGACTTTTAATCTTCCTCTCAAGTCAAGTCAAACTTGACCAAATCTCTTCCATGGTTGATCGAATCCAACCATTTGATTCAAGCCAACTTAATATAATGAATCTAATTCATTTAATTAAATTGATTCAATGAGTCAAAATCTAAATTAGACTCATTGAACACATGAATCAACTTGAGTCGAACTCAAGTTAGCCCAATTAGGATTACTCTTAATCCAATTTGATTCATCAAATGAATCTAATCATTTTGGTTCATCTTATGAACCTAATCTCCATCTAATTGTCCTAAGTGTGTGACCCTATAGGTTCTTGTAACGTTGGCAATGCCCTAAACCCATTTAGGAGCATAAGTAATGAGCGGTATCTAGCAACACATCATTACTACCCAAGTTACAAGAAATGTCGAGATCCAACATCACCTTGTGACTACTAATTGTGGCTCCTCACAATATATGACAAGTGTCCTTCTATCCTAGACATCTAGATTGATCAATGTGAGGCATAGACCGTGTCATCCTCTGATCAATCTAAATCTTGAACACCAAGTAGACTCAGTAAATCAAATGAGCTCAATATCTTATATTGACTCATTTGGGCATGGCCATGCACTTCGTGGTCTCACTCTATCAAGAATATCGATGTCTCTCCCGTCATATAGGAGGGATAGATCCCATCTACATCACTCACATCCCTCTGCATAATTTGTTATATACCCAGTAATCGCCTTTATAGTCCACCCAGTTACGGGTGACGTTTGACGAAACCAAAGTACATAACTCCTTATGTAGGGATCTATGGTGACTTCAGGTCTAAGAACTAGTAGTCATACTAATAGCCACATGAGAAAGTATATGACACTCATATAATGATCCATGATACTTTCGCATGGCGGGTCATTCAGTATACATTCTCTAATGTATACCCATGTGTCAACTTGATATCTCTATATCCATGACTTGTGAGATCAAGTCATCGAGTTGACCTACATGCTAGTCTTATTATATTAACATTGTCCCTGAATGTTAATACTCGACTAGGAATGATTTAGAGTAGTGTTCCCTATATCATCTCACTATCGGTTCAACTAACCGATTGATATAGGTAAGAACCTTCTACTCAAGGACGTTACTATACTTAGTTTATTTGGCACCAATACAACTAAGTATAATAGCCAAATGTCTTTATTTATACAGAATATGATACAATAAGTCCTCAAATACAATCATCAAATGATTGGCTCTAGGGCTCTAGCTAACATGTGCCTTGGATTAATCACCTCAAGGAGGTGGAGACCAAGTAAATCGAGGAGTCAGCCTTGTTCTCTTATTGTCTTTCAATTTCATTTCTTTTCATGCTTCCGCTAACAAATTGTAGGTGAAAAATCAAAGAAAGGCTATTCACCCCCCCCCCCCCTCTAGCCATACTCTGTTGGTGCAACCTTAGGTCAAGGTTGACCTGGTTGACCCGACTCGATGTGACTTGACTCGAGTTGTATTTTGATGTTTGACTTGGGAAGATTGTTGATGCAACCTTAGGTCAAGATTGACCTAGTTGAGTTGTATGTTGATGTTTGACGAAAAGAGAGTTCTATTCTTGATGTTTGACAAGAATAGATGTTTGGGAGATTGTTGGTGCAACCGTAGGTCAAGGTTGACCTGGTTGACCTGATTCGGGAAAAAGTCCAAGTATGGAGACTTGGCAACGGAAAAGTCTTGGCACGCAAAAAGTCCAAGTATGGAGACTTGGCGGGAAAAGTCCAAGTATGGAGACTTGGCACGGAAAAGTCCAAGGGAGTTTGCACGGGAAAAGTCCAGTGAGTGAAGCCAGCAATGGAAGTCCGGTGAGTGAAGCCAGGCAATGGAAAGTCTGGTGAGTGAAGCGAGGCGGTGGGGAAGTCCTAAGCGGGATGTTAGGCGGTTGAAAAGTCCTGTGAGTGAAGCCGGAGAAAGTCCTAACGGGATGTTAGGCGGTGTGGAAAGTCCGGTGAGTGAAGCGAGGTGAGAAAGTCCTAGCGGGATGTTAGGCGGTGTGGAAAGTCTGTGAGTGAAGCCAGGAAATCTGGTGAGTGAAGCGGTGAAAATCCTAGTGAGTGAAGCTAGGTGAAAGTGAAAGTCCCGTGAGTGAAGCGAGGCGGTGGTGAACTGGTGAGTGAAGCGGTGAAAACCCTAGTGAGTGAAGCTAGGTGAAAGTCACAGTGAGTGAAGCCGGGCAAGGGAAAATCCAGATGGATCAAGGGTGATCGGACATCTGGTGTTGAGAAGGACAAGTAGGTCAAGGGAGTGACCGGATACTTGACACGAAAGAAAAGACCAAGTGGGTCAAAGGGATTGACCGGACACTTGGTGGGAAGTCTTAGCAGGTCAATGGAGTGACCGGATGCTAAGTATGATGTACCAACAGTCAAGGTTGACCGGATGTTGGTTTGGAAGGCTTGGGACTTGGTTTGGGCAAAAACCAAGCTCTGGATCGATCGGTGGATCGATCCAGTGATACGGCTGATCGGTCGGTGACCGATCAGTAACCAAACAGTATGCTTCTATGGTTATCTGATCGGTCTGAAAATCGAAGGCAAAGAGAAAAGGAGAGGATTGGTGCGTGGACCGATCCACATGCACCCTGATCGGTCCACAGACCGATCAGGAGACGAGAAGAGAACTTGGGCGAGTTCTCTGTGAAGAGTGCTGAGCGGGAGGGGGACAGGTCAGAACAGGTGCTGAGGGGTCTGCAGACCGATCAGAGAGGATTTGGACCGATCGGGCTTCAGCCTGATCGGTCCACGCACTAGCCGTTGCGACACAACGACTAGATTCTGTGTCTTCTTTATCTTCTTCGCAGGTGCAGGTATAAAGGGGTCCAGGACTTCGTTGCTGGCTACTCCTTCTTGCTTCTTCTTCTTCGTAGGCCTGAAGCTTCTGCTTCTTCTTCCTGCTGAGCTTTGTTGAGCTCGTTGGGTGCTAAAGCTTCGCGTGAGCTTCTTCCTGTTGCTGGTTTTTCTAGCTAGGCTTGGATCCGAGAAGCTGCTGCTTCACCAGGGTTCCTGCTGACTTCAAGAAAGCAAGTAAGTGTTGTTTACATTTCTGTTCTTGTTTTCTTGTTCATATTTGTACTCTTATTGCTGTTGCAAAGATTGTGGTGAGGTTTCTCCACCCACAAGGAGTATCTATTAGCCGGATTTCCGGGGACTCATCCACCGACGGATTGGTAGGCTTCGTCCACCTTACGGACACGCCGAGGAGTAGGAGTTCATCTCCGAACCTCGTTATATGGTTTGTCTTTCTTCTCTTGTTTTCTTTCTACGTTGTATTTCCGCTGCACTAACCTAATCGTAGGAAGAAACGCGAAAGATTGGGGTCGGCTATTCACACCCCCCTCTCTAGCCGTACAAAGGATCCTAACAAGTGGTATCAGAGCGAGGTCGCTCTTCATCGGATTCACACCCGTGGGAGCACAAGCGCTAGAGAATGGATCGGTTCGGAGAAGATGTCACAATTCCGCCTTTCTACGACCGCGATGATTTCACGTTTTGGAAGGTAAGAATGAAGTATTTTCTTATGACTAACTTAGTGCATTGGAGTTGTGTACAATTAGGGTTCAATCCTCCGATGGATAAAGAAGGAGGACCTTTAGAAAAGAAGAAGTGGACGGAGGAACAAATCCACCAATCCGAGATCAACGATGAGGTAACGAAAATTCTTGAGTTTTCATTACCTAATGACATCTTGTGTGAGATAGGTGGTTACAACAACGCCAAGGGGTTGTGGAACAACTTGGCCAAGTTCCATGAGGAGAGCTCCACTTCAAGCCATGAAGAGGAGTCAAGTGAGCTAAGTAGCTCACACCATGGAGAAGAGGAATTAGAAGTTGAGGGTTACTCAACATCTAAGGAAGAAGAGGATGAGAACACTTCTTCAAGATTGGAGCAAGAAGAAGAAGCATCTACCTCCGGAAGGGATGAAGAAAAGAGCATTCATCCATCTTCAAACCTAGGTAACTCAAACATGTTAATTTCAAGTAAATTGCATATAATGTGTTTTGAGTGTAGGGAATTTGGGCACTACAAGAGTAAGTGTCCAAAGAGGGTAAGAAAGACTCCACCGGCACCAAAGGTCAAGAAAGCCGGAGTCCCGATACGCAAAGGCAAGGAGCACGTAGTGTGCTTCCAATGCAAGCGAAGGGGACACTATAGGAGCCATTGTCCAAGGGGGAGGCAACCTCACAAGGACAAGGGATGCACATCGATAAGGGGAGCTAAGGCAAACCCTAAGGTACCTTTTAAGGCATACTATTGCAATTCAAATAAGAAACATGCTAGTAGTTTTATTGCTATTGCAAATAATGATGAGCATGTTAACACTAGAAATCAACACATGTGCTTAGGTGCTAAACATGTCAACCTAGATAGGGATACTACTAGGAATGCCAACCCTAGAATTACCTCATCTAAGGTTAAGGAGAACCTAGGTAGGAATCCCAAATCAACTAGACACATGCCTAGGAATGCCTCAAAGAAAAATGACAAATCAAAAATTGAGGTATTAGAGAAGGAGAATCAAGTCTTGAGGTCAAGACTTGATACTTTGGAAAAAGCTCTTAAGAACTTGGAGAAGTCATCTCTAGGGTTTAAGGGTCAAATTTCAAAGCCCAAGGACAAGAAAGGTTTGGGTCACAAACCTAAGTCCCAATTGGTCAAGCCCACTTACCATAATGTTTCATTCGATTATGGAACAAAATCTAGGACTAGGAAGACCACCACCAAGGTCACAAGGGAAGTCACCCCTATAGTTGACCTTGATGAGACCCAAATGACCAAGGCTTTAAAGCCTAAGAGGGTCATTAGGAGGGTTGCTAGGGAAGTCATCCCTAGTGAATATTTAGTGAACCCAATGAGCTCTAATAGGTATTGGGTTCCTAGGAGCATTTTCTCTACCCCATAGATGGGTTAGAGAGTGTCAACTCCAATAAGAAGGGTAGTTAACCCAACTTTGAGGAAATTGACACTCAAGGAGCATTTTCAAGGTTTTTGGGAACCTTTGAAAATGAAATGGAATAATCTTTGTCATTCACTCCTTGGAAGAGTAAGTTGTGCCAAAGTGAGAATATATTAATCTTACTTTAAATTGACACAATTTGGAAAAACCTAGAGAAATATCAAATTGGGATTTTGATATTCTCTTAGGTAATCAAGGCAATCCGGGCCTTAACTTAGAAGTGCTACTCTTGTAGAATTTTAAATGGTATAAATCAAACAAGAGATCAAGAAATGTCAATTTGAGTTTTGACATTTTCTTGGAGCACTTTGGGCAATCTAGGATTAGATTTAAGTTAGCTAAGTGATTAAGGATACTTAGATAGGTAATCTAGGTATTTTATTTGTGTTAACTTACCATGGTTGTTTGCCATATGCCATGTCATGACATCATATTTAATTTATGATCATTTGAAATGCCATGATAATGCTTAGGTTATTATATGTCATGTGTTAGTTTAGTTTCAAACTTTATGCCATGACATCATGACATTGGCACATGTTTTTACTTATGATATCATTATATGCCATGTCATCATCTCTTGCATTATAATCAATGAAATTGATTTAAGGACAAACATATAATTTGATATTGAGATCAAATTGATGTTTAGAAAATGCATGAGAACTTAGCCTAAGTTGACCTTAACCCATATCTCACATCAAATTGACTTGAATGTGGTTTGATACACCTTAGATGTGTGTGAGATATTAGGATCATGAGTTAGGATCAAGGTGCATAGTTTTTGTACCTAGATGAGCCTAATTCAAGAAAAGGAGGATCATAGGGAAAGCTTGTGTACAAGTCATGTACATCTAGCCCTAAGATTATGGTCCTAAATTCAAATGATTTTAAAAGCATTTTAAAATTGATTTGAAAAACCTTGATGAAGCTTTCCTAGTGATAGCATTCATCATTGAACATTGTGATACAAAGTTGAGTTAAACTTGAACTTTTTCAAAGTTTTTGAACTTTGTATCAAGATTGAAAAATGGAAACTATTTTCATAGAAAATTATTTTTCCGTGATAGTATATGGTATGAGGAGTGTATCCTCAAAATTTTACGATTTTTGGAATTTTCTGGAATTTATTAGGAGTTTCTGAATTTCCGGGAAGGGAAATCAGAAATCTCTGATTTCAGAGTGTGGATCGGTCACCGGACCGATCCAGGGAAGTTCTGATCGGTCTGGTGACCGATCAGTGACGATCCAGTGCGATCAGTGAAGCGTGGATCGGTCTGGGGACCGATCCAGGGGGATTCTGATCGGTCTGGGGACCGATCGATGCGTGCTGTTGTCTGAAATTTCAATTATGGAAGTGGTGTTTTGTGGATTTATAAAGGTTTGAAACTCGCCAAGACATTGTTGGTGCAATGGTCAAGGGGGAGTTGACCTTTAGGGGAAGTTTTACCTAATTGTCAAGGGGGAGTTGACTTTTAGGGGGAGTTTTTACTCCAAAAGACTTTTAAGGATTAGTGATATGGGATTATCACTAAGTTGATTGTTGAGTTTAGTATCAAGGGGGAAATTAAGAGTTTCAAATGAAAGGTATGGGACTTTCGTTAGGAAGAAACTCTTGACCTTGATACCCTCTTTTTTTCTTTTTGATGTGTGTCAAAAAGGGGAGAGTATTCATTGGAGAATTATTGGAGAACCCAAGTTAGGTTATCGGGTTAACCTAAGCTAGGGGAAGAATGTCAAGGAATGTTCGAGGAAGAACATTGGAATTCTTTTTGATGTGTGTCAAAAAGGGGGAGAATTATTGGAGAACCCAAGTTAGGTTATCGGGTTAACCTAAGGGGAGAATGTCCAGAGAATGTTCAAGGAAAGAACATTGGACATTGGAAGATGGTTGGAAAACCAAAGTTAGGTTATCAGGTTAACCTAACTTGATTATGGGTTTTGTCAAACATCAAAAAGGGGGAGATTGTTGGTGCAACCTTAGGTCAAGGTTGACCTGGTTGACCCGACTCGAGGTGACTTGACTCGAGTTGTATTTTGATGTTTGACTTGGGAAGATTATTGATGCAACCTTAGGTCAAGATTGACCTAGTTGAGTTGTATGTTGATGTTTGACGAAAAGAGAGTTCTATTCTTGATGTTTGACAAGAATAGATGTTTGGGAGATTGTTGGTGCAACCGTAGGTCAAGGTTGACCTGGTTGACCTGATTCGGGAAAAAGTCCAAGTATGGAGACTTGGCAACGGAAAAGTCCAAGCAGGGAGCTTGACACCGGAAAAGTCCAAGTATGGAGACTTGGCAATGGGAAAAGTCCAAGTATGGAGACTTGGCACTGGAAAAGTCCAAACAGGGAGTTTGGCACGGGGAAAAGTCCTGGTGAGTGAAGCCAGGCAGTCGGAGAAGTCCTGGTGAGTGAAGCCAGGCAGTCGGAAAGTCCTGGTGAGTGAAGCCAGGCAGTGGGGAAGTCCTAACTGGGATGTTAGGCAGTTGAAAAGTCCTGGTGAGTGAAGCCAGGCAGTGAGAAAGTCCTAACTGGGATGTTAGGCAGTGTGGAAAGTCCTGGTGAGTGAAGCCAGGCAGTGAGAAAGTCCTAACTGGGATGTTAGGCAGTGTAGAAAGTCCTGGTGAGTGAAGCCAGGCAGTGAGAAAGTCCTAACTGGGATGTTAGGCAGTGTGGAAAGTCCTGGTGAGTGAAGCCAGGCAGTCGGGAAATCCTGGTGAGTGAAGCCAGGTGAAAATCCTAGTGAGTGAAGCTAGGTGAAAGTGAAAGTCCTGGTGAGTGAAGCCAGGCAGTGGTGGAAATCCTGGTGAGTGAAGCCAGGTGAAAACCCTAGTGAGTGAAGCTAGGTGAAAGTCCTGGTGAGTGAAGCCGGGCAAGGGAAAATCCAGATGGATCAAGGGTGATCGGACATCTGGTGTTGAGAAGGACAAGTAGGTCAAGGGAGTGACCGGATACTTGACACGAAAAGAAAAGACCAAGTGGGTCAAAGGGATTGACCGGACACTTGGTGGGAAGTCTTAGCAGGTCAATGGAGTGACCGGATGCTAAGTATGATGTACCAACAGGTCAAGGTTGACCGGATGTTGGTTTGGAAGGCTTGGGACTTGGTTTGGGCAAAAACCAAGCTCTGGATCGATCAGTGGATCGATCCAGTGATACACTGGGTTATCTGATCGGTCTGGTGACCGATCAGTAACCAAACAGTATGCTACTGTATGTTATCTGATCGGTCTGCAGACCGATCAGAAAGCGAACAGAAGGCAAAGAGAAAAGGAGAGGATCGGTCTGTGGACCGATCCACATGCACCCTGATCGGTCCACAGACCGATCAGGAGACGAACAGAGAACTTGGGCGAGTTCTCTGTGAAGAGTGCTGATCGGTCTGGGGACCGATCAGAACAGGTCCTGATCGGTCTGCAGATCGATCAGAGAGGATCTGGACCGATCAGGCTTCAGCCTGATCGATCCACGCACTAGCCGTTGCGACACAACGACTAGATTCTGTGTCTTCTTTATCTTCTTCGCAGGTGCAGGTATAAAGGGGTCCAGGGCTTCGTTGCTGGCTACTTCTTCTTCCTTCTTCTTCTTTGTAGGCCTGAAGCTTCTGCTTCTTCTTCCTGCTGAGCTTTGTTGAGCTCGTTGGGTGCTAAAGCTTCGCGTGAGCTTCTTCCTGTTGCTGGTTTTTCTAGCTAGGCTTGGATCCGAGAAGCTGCTGCTTCACCAGGGTTCCTGCTGACTTCAAGAAAGCAAGCAAGTGTTGTTTACATTTCTGTTCTTGTTTTCTTGTTCATATTTGTACTCTTATTGCTGTTGCAAAGATTGTGGTGAGGTTTCTCCACCCACAAGGAGTATCTATTAGCCGGATTTCCGGGGACTCATCCACCGACGGATTGGTAGGCTTCGTCCACCTTACGGACACGCCGAGGAGTAGGAGTTCATCTCCGAACCTCGTTATATGGTTTGTCTTTCTTCTCTTGTTTTCTTTCTACGTTGTATTTCCGCTGCACTAACCTAATCGTAGGAAGAAACGCGAAAGATTGGGGTCGGCTATTCACACCCCCCTCTCTAGCCGTACAAAGGATCCTAACATACTCAAGGTCCTATCAACCTGGACATTGTTCTTACTACTGAAAGCTATAAGTTTGTACTGATTGAGGCTTGCCCTGATGCACCTGATGGTGACTCTACTCCAGAGGAGATTAAGTATCATAAGAAATGGGTAAAAGTTGATGAAATGGCGCGGTGTTACATTTTGGCATCAATGTCAAATGTATTGCAACATCAGCATCAAGATTTACCAACAACTTATGATATAATGAATAATCTCAAAGAATCTTTGGACACCAGAGTCGGACTGCTAGGCAAGAGGCAATGAGAAAATTAATGACAGCCACCATGTTTGAGGGAACACTTGTAAATCCTCAAAATGATAGCCTATCTGAACGAAATACAAGTTCTTGGAGGAGAAATCGATGGGGAAACACAGGTCGATATAATTCTCCAATCGCTACCCAGAAGTTTTGAGCAGTTCCGCCTGAACTATAACATGAACAAAAGAGAGTATACGTTGCTGGAACTTCTGACAGAACTACAGGCAGCAGAAGGTATATTTCGTCAAAGTTCTCATATTCACTATGTTGAAAATGGTTCTACTTCTAAGTCGAAGGGCAAGAAGAAGAAGAAGCAGGTATTTTCAGCAAAGAGAGTGAATAAACCTTAGGGACAAAAAGCTAGAATGAAGAAGCTAAAGGGTAAGTGCTTCATCTGCAAGCAGTCAGGGCATTGGATGGTGGACTATTCTCATAAGAATCAGAACAATAAAGATATATCTCATGCTCTAGTAGTTGAAATATGTTTAGCGGTGTTATCTACCAGCACTTGATGTGTAGATACGGGAGCCACTGATCATGTCTGCAATTCTTTGCAGGGGTTCCAGGAAACTTGATGACTATTTGATGGAGAGATAACCGTCTACATGGGCAATACTACTAAGGTGGCGGCTGTTGCAGTGGGAGACGTCTACTTATCTTTTGATAGGAATAGAAGTTTGATTTTAAGAAATTGTCTTTATGTACCCAGTTTTAGAAAGAATTTAATTTCAGTTTCTAAGCTGTATTTGGATGGATATTCTGTATCCTTTAGTAACAATGTCGTTATAAAGAGAAATAAGGTGATTATCTGTTCTGGTGCATTAGTTGATAATTTATATACTTTAAATCCAATTTCTCCCACAAAGCAAAATATGGAAATTAATAACACATCTTCTAATTCCAATAAGAGAAAGGAACCTTCGGAGATGAACCAAACGTATCTTTGGCATCTAAGGCTTGGTCATATTAACTTAAGTAGAATTCAAAGACTCATAGCTGATGGACTCTTGGGTCCATTGGAGTTGAAAAATTTTCCAACCTGTGAATCTTGCTTGGAAGGTAAGATGACCAAGAGACCTTTTAAGGCCAAGGGGTATAGAGCCAAAGAAGCGTTAGAACTAGTTCATTCTGATTTGTGTGGTCCTATGTCTATCCAGTCAAGAGGTGGTTTTGAATATTTTCTCTTTTATAGACGATTATTCAAGATACGGATATATTTACCTGATGCACCGCAAGTCTGAGTGCTTTGATAAATTCAAAGAGTACAAGGCTGATGTGGAGAAACGTCTTGGTAAAAGTATCAAGACACTACGGTCTGATCGTGGTGGCGAATACCTCTTAGGAGAATTTAGGAATTACTTATCAGAGGTCGGGATTCAATCCCAGTTGTCCGCACCTGGTACACCCCAATAGAATGGTATGGTAGAACGAAGGAATAGGACTCTTATGGAGATGGTTAGATCGATGATGAGTTATTCAGAATTACCAAATTCGTTTTAGGGATATGCTCTGGAAACGACAGCGCACATTCTGAACTTAGTACCTTCTAAATCAGTATCTTCTACTCCCACAGAATTGTGGAATGGGCGAAAGTCCAGTCTAAGACATATTCAGATTTGGGGTAGTCCAGCACATGTGCTAAATCTGGATGCTGATAAGTTAGAATCTCGTACAGAAGTGCGCATGTCTGTGGGTTATCCCAGAGGAACGAAAGGTGGTTTATTCTATATTCCTAAAGACCAGAAGGTCATTATTAGCACCAATGCCCAGTTTTTGGAAGAAGACTATATAATGGACCACAAGCCCAGTAGCAAAATTGTTCTAGAAGAACTTAGAGAGGACACGTCTACTTTAGTACCAACAGTACAAGATGAAGTACCACAAGAGACTGCAACACATGTCACACATGATACACAACCACTGACAGTGCCTCATCGTAGTGGGAGGGTTGTAAGGCAACCTGAGAGATTCATGTTTTTGGGAGAGTCTTCAGACTTGATCCCGGGCAAATATGAACCTAATCCCCAGACATATGACGAAGCACTCCAAGATATAGATGTAGTATCTTGGCAAAAGGCAATGAAATCAGAAATAGAATCTATGAATTCTAATAAGGTCTGGGAGCTTGTAGAACCACTTGATGGTGTAAAAGCCGTTGGATGCAAGTGGATCTACAAAAGGAAAAGAGGGACAGACGGGAAGGTAGAAACCTTCAAAGCAAGGCTTGTTGCGAAAGGGTATACTCAGAAAGAGGGAATCAATTATGAGGAGACTTTTTCGCCGGTAGCCATGCTTAAGTCTATCCGGATACTCTTATCCATTACCGCTCATATGGATTATGAGATTTGGCAAATGGATGTCAAGACGGCTTTCCTTAATGGAAGTCTTAAAGAAAACATCCATATGAAGCAACCAGAAGGGTTCATTGAAAAGGGCAAAGAGCATCTAGTGTGTAAGCTCAATCGGTCCATTTATAGACTGAAGCAAGCTTCAAGATCTTGGAACATCCGGTTTAACGAAGTAATCCAGTCTTATAGATTTATTCAGTGTCTGGATGAGTCTTGTGTATACAAGAAGTGTAACGGAAACGTGGTGGTATTTCTTGTATTATACGTAGATGATATTTTGTTAATTGGCAACAATGTCAAGGTATTATCAGACATAAGGGTATCGTTGTCCAAACAATTTGATATGAAGGACTTAGGAGAATGTGCACATATTCTTGGGATCAAAGTCATAAGGGATCGTAAGAAAAGAATGTTGTGTCTATCTCAAGCTTTATATATAGATACGATCCTTGCTCGTTTTAGCATGCAGAACTCCAAGAAAGGTTTCTTACCTTTTAGGCTTGGAGTAACCTTATCTAAAGAGATGTATCCGAAGACATCAAAGGAGATGGAGGATATGAAGGCAGTTCCTTATGCTTCGGCTGTAGGAAGCCTTATGTATGCAATGCTGTGTACGAGACCTGATATCTGTTTTGCCGTGGGCATGGTTAGCAGATATCAGAGTAACCATGGACAAGGACATTGGACTGCTGTAAAGCATATATTGAAGTACTTGAGAAGGACTAGAGATTATATGCTAGTCTACCAAGCAGACGATTTGCTCCCTGTGGGTTACACGGATTCGGACTTCCAATCAGATAGGGACAATAGTAAGTCTACGTCAGGCTATATGTTCACTCTAGGAGGAGGAGCCATTACATGGAGGAGTGTTAAGTAGAAATGCGTCTCAGACTCAGCCATGCACTGAGTATGTGGTAGCCTCTGAGGCATCCAAAGAAGTTGTATTGCTCAGGAACTTTCTAATGGACTTAGATGTGATTCCTGGTTTCCCAAAATCATCACAATTTATTGTGATAATAGCGGTGCAGTAGCAAACTCGAAGGAACCACGAGCCCATAAGGCAAGTAAACATATAGAGCGCAAGTACCACCTGATACGAGACATTGTCAAGCGAGGAGAAGTTGTCGTCGCCAAGATTGCATCAGCAGATAACCTGGCAGATTCTTTCACTAAGTCCCTTCCAGCGAAACTTTTAATCGGCATGTGGAGGGGATGGGAATCAGATGTATGGCAGCAGATATGGTAGCTTAGTCTTTTAGTATAAGTGGGAGGTTGTTAGAGTGTATACTAAAAGCCTAGCTTTTGTAAATATTTATTTTTGAAATAAAAGAATCACATTGGTCAATATCTGCATTTATTTGTTAAATGTAATTGTTCAATTAATTTATATAGTAGATAACATGGTGTGTGGTGTCACACTCAGAAGATCATGTTGTCGGTTCTTTATAAATTATAAACAGTTGCTCACGACTAAGATGGAAAGAAACAAACCATCGGAATAGTTATAGTGTAATTAAGTATTAGTTTATCTTGATTAATAAATTACACTGGTACACTCTAGGTGTATTGAGTAGGATCATTTTAGGTAAGTTCTTTTTGTACTGACTTAATAAAAGAACTAGACCTTAGTTATTATGGAAGTGTGTGCTCTTAATCCTAATATAATAACAAGCACATATATTTAATATTTATTTCTTTGACTTATCAAAGGGTGATGTTTAGCTCGATAAATCAATATGCCTGATAAGTTGGAAAATGATATTACTTATAGTGTGTGTTGTTGATTATAGAAGGAATATGTGTCCTAGTTATCTAGGTTGAGAATGTCTCAAAGAGGAGCTCATAAGGATTGCCATGTTAAACCCTGCAGGTGGACTTAGTCCAACATGACAATGAAGTTGAGTGGTACTACTCTTGGAGCTAGATATTAATTAAGTGAGTTGTTAGTAATTTACTTAATTAGTGGACATTTGTAATCTTAAACACAAGGAGACTAACACACTCATGATAAGAAGGAGCCCATAATGTAATTTGGGATTGATGCAGTAGTGCGATAATAACTCTCTAGTGGAATGAGTTATTATCGATGAACTTGAGTTGTATGTTCGAGGCGAACACGAGATACTTAAGCTCATCGGAAGGTCAAAACCAATTTCTCCTCTAGGTCCCTGTCGTAGTCTCATTAAAGCCTCAAGTCCATTCAAATATAAGTCCATCTTGGTGTCCAAGAAGGGGGCCAGCCCAATGCTTGGTGACCAAGCAAGGGCCGGCCCCATTATCCTCTTAAGGGGCCGGCCCCTTGCTTGGTGCCCAAGCAAGAGGGGGTCGGTCACATTAATTCAAACAAGGAGGAGTGTTTTGAATTTTTAAAATCTTCTCTTTGTAGAAAACTACAAATTTTAAAAGGGAGATTTAAAAATATAAAACTTTCCTTATTTGAATTAGGCCACATGTTTTAAAAGAAAGTTTAAAAGTTTTAAAACTTTCCTTTTTTAACCATCCTCATGGTTTAAGAAAAAAAGGAAGAGAAGTTTTAAAATTTAAATTTTCTATCACCATGTTAAAAAAGGAAATTTTATAAAGAGAAGTTTTAAATTTTAAAACATGGTTTTAATTTTTAGAACTTTCCTTTTTTAACTCCTACTTTAGGAAAGAGAGCTTGGAGTTTTTTTCTTGTAAAATTTTATAAAAAATAATATTCCTTTCCTCTTATGGGGGTCGACCACTCTTGCTTGGTGCCTAAGCAAGGTGGCCGGCCAAAATAAAATTAAAATAAAATCATCATCCAACTAATTTGGTGATTGATTCAGTCAAGAGGAAAGAAAAGGAAAAATAAAAGGGAAAAGGAAAAACTCTTGGAAGATTTTAATTTTTGTAAAAATTCTTCCCTTATTTGCCTTGGGCAAGTATTATAAAAGAAGGGGTGAGGAGGCTTCATGAAATACAACTCTTATTCTTTTGCTTGGAGGATCTCTTGGTGGTCGGCCCTCTCTCTTTTTCTTTTCCCTTTGCTCTCTTCTCCTTGGTGGTGGTGGTGGCCGGATTTTAGAGGAAGAGGAAGAAAGCTTTTGGGTGGTGTTCATCTTGGAGGATCGTCGCCCACATGACGTCCAAGGTGAGGCGAGGAATACGGCAGAAGATCTCGAGGTCATTAGCATACAAAGAGAAGGTAATTAGCAATTGTTTTCCGCATCTTGCTAGTTATTTTTCTTTGTAAGAATTCCAAACACAAGAGGCATTAGATCTAGTTTTTTGAATTAGTTTTTCGAGTTTGTGTTTTCTTCTTTTTCGAATTTGTGATTCGATTGTTCTTTTTGGTTAACCTAGAATTATTTAAGGAAATCAAATATTAGCTTTCCTTAAAAGGCTTTGTCTAGGTGGTGGTAGTTGCTCCCATATCCAAGAAGGTCATGTGCCTCGCCATGTAGTCCTAGAAGCCAATTTTGGAAATTAATATTTAATGGAATTAATAACATAGGTGGATTTGAATCAATAGTGTTAAGTTCCACTTGCGATTCAAATCTAAACCATTAAGAACAGATAAGTTAAATTTGGAATCAATGATGTTAAGTTCCATCTGCGATTCCTAATTTAACTTCTAAATAACACAATAGGTTATTTAAGAAAAGGTTCGACACTTGTACAAAATTTTTGTACAGTGGAACCGGTACGATTTTCCTAGAACTAACCAACATCTTCTCTACTCCATTGGGCTCTTCAACTCAAGATTCATGAAGTTCAAAAGTAGAAAACAAATTTTCTTAAGTACTTACCTCGAAATCTTTAGAGATGTAGTATGCATCTACTAAGGACGCCCATTCTGGAGTTCTGGGGAACGCGTTGAGTGCGTACTGGATCGAGTCCCGGTTCGTTACTTCTTCTCCAAGGCTGCTTAGTTGAGTTATTAGCTCCTTAACCTTGCTTGGAGTTATGCTACCTTCTCGCCATTGTTCATCCGGAGGTTCGTAAGCTGAGTCCGGAGGATGTCGCGTCTTGCAAGCTTTGCTTCGGAGGTACCTTCGTGAAGCTCTAGGAATTTATCCCAGAGATCTTTCGCGGAGTCGTAGCTTCCGATCCGACTTACTTCCTGAGGCGGCAGAACGCTGAGCAGATGGAACTCAACCTTTTTGTTGGCAACGAAGTCTGCTTATTCCTTCTTCGTCCATTGGTGCTCTTCTTTGTCTTTAGGAACTTCAAATCCATATTTCATAGTTAGAAGAATATCAAAATCCGTTTTGAAGAATACCTCCGTCCAATGTTTCCACGTCGCGAAGTCTCCGTCGAACTTCGGGGGATGAATGCTTGTTCCGACCATCGTCTTGATATTCGTTCTTCAGTTGACGGTTAGTCCTTCTAAGGCGGTCTGGCTCTGATACTACTTGTTGGTGCAGCGGGGCGGGCAAGAGGGGGTGAATTGCCTAAAAATATAAAGTATACCCTCCTCAATGATTTCAACTCAAATAGTGCAATAGTAATAAAATGATAAAACAAAAAAACTTAGAAAGAAAAGACCAGGAATTGACTTGGTTACAACCAAGAAGCTTGTTAATCCAAGACGATGAAAAACGCAGTAAGAGAGTCTCCTTCTCTAAAGGCGGAGAAACCTTTTACACACTAATAGCTCAGAACTATTACTAGGAATGAATACAGAGTTGGATGCTTCAATTTCTTAATATTTCTTAGCTCCAGGGATTTTATATAGCTCTTGGAAAGTCTATCCCAAGGGTCTAAGGCGCCTCTAACAAGGTTCAAGGCGCCTTTAACTAAGTTAGTGGATAAAACTTTATCCGCGCTCAAATGGTTACTTTTGACCAGATGAAGGCGCCTTCATCAAGTCTTGAAGGCGCCTTCAAGGTGAAGGCGCCTTCAAGCTATGATGAAGGCGCCTTAAGCAGTATTTCCAGCACACTTGCTTCTTTGCTCTAACTTCCGAAGTTCCGTTCTTTTGGGTGATTCCGGCAAATGGAAATAGGGCTCACCCGAACCCAATTTCTGACCTTCTCCTCGAGCAGGCTTCCGTCCCGACTTTACGTCCCTCGAACGTCGCACACGTTCTTCTCGCCCATCGGTGTACTCTTCTGCAGCTTTCTCGTCCTTCGGACGCACCGAGCCCGTCGGCTCCCTTCCCGTGCCGTCCTTCTCTCTAGCTGCATCTTCCGCTCGACTTCCTACGCTCCTAAGCTCCTGCACACTTAGACACAAGGATCAAATAACAAGCAGGATCTAATTAACTTAGTTTATCACATCAAAATAACCACGGGGTCCAACACTCCACATTGAACAAGCTTCTTGGACGTGATGTCTACAACTTTCACATGAAGTTGGGTGGACCTAAGAAAATAGCAACGAACATAGTTGTCCATCCAACTGTATCAGATGATTGTGAAGGCATTTCTTCCATTCTAAGATGGCTTAGCTGTGTTACTCCTTATGTTGGGTGCAAGAAAGGGTAGTAAGAAGAATAGTAAATCCTTTTCATGATTGTTTTGCGACAAATGTTGAATTCTAAAATGTATGTTTTTATAGTTTATGTGGAGAAGACAAAGACTGCCTGGAGGAAGTGAGGGAATTGTTGCTGAAGGAGGAAACAACTATCCGTCATAGGAGTTTATTCAGAAAAATCTCTCAGTTATGCTTAGAACTCTTGGTCAGATGGCTATTGCTAATCTAATATTTACTCATGGACAACTACCTACAATGATAAGCCATTGTATATATTTGTTTCCCTTCCTATTTCAAGATTGCTTATAGGTACTGTGAAAGTGTTACTTTTTTCATAATCTATCAATTGAATTATTGGTCAATAGATATTTTGACTTTTTTGGATATTAGCTAAACATTGTTGCAATAGAGATTTATTAGTTTGGTCATTTTATTTCTCATCCTCAAACAATGTGTTGTTGGTGAAATACGTTGATCCATTACAACACTCAATCGTTGGAGATGCAGCATTTGAGGCTATGCTAAATCTTGCTCATTGTCTAGCCCCAACTCTTTTTTGCTAGGCACACGAGATAGCTGCCGTTTTGTATTTAATTTATGCAAAAGATGTACATGTAGTCTTGGAGCATACTGAAGGTCAAGTTCCCAAAGGCCCTTCATTGGGTATTTTTAGCAAATAGTTAATGGTCTATTAGTGTGATGTAAAGTTGGACCGCCAGTAGATACATTTACCGATATATTTCTGTTATATTTCTATCTAAATTTAGTTATCATCCAACTTTACTTGTTGCTAGTTATTCTTTTTAATTGCTCCATTTCTGCTATGTAATTGAGCATATTCTGCTTTATCCTAAGAAGATTTGATTGCATTTCACGATGACTTCACATACTATCTATGAATTTGGATCATATATTGCACTCCCTAGGCCATGGATCCTTGGTCGTGTATGATACCTTGGTTTTGTAGTGATGATCAACCATTTTATATTCTAATTTTTTTGTCTCTTGTTGACTCTTCATGGATTTTCCAGGTTCTTTTTCATGCCCTTGGTGTTATTTCAGGCTTATCAGTCACCAATTGTGCTATTGTTGAATGAGTTATGCCTAGGTATCCAAGCTGATCGATTGGCCAACAAAGTAAGTAAATTGTTCTTTTGTTACTTAAAGTTTCACTTATACATTGTTTTTTTAATTCCTTTTGTTACTAATTTTTCTATGTAATTTAGGCCCTTTCTGGAGTTTATACTAATGATCTGCATGTGCGATTTGCCTGCTTGACCTCTATAAAATGCATTCCTTCTATCCCTGGCCATGTGCTTCGGATTGATGCTTTGATCACAACATCTATTTGAATTGCTTTTCATGATCCAGAGAACGTGGGTGAATCTTTTTTCCTCACAATTTAATGTACACATAAACTATGCTTATAGCTTTTGCATCAGTTATTTCTTGTTCACTTGGCAGAAATCTAAATCATTAGATGAGATATGTAATGTTTATGTAGCTAACCCTTGATTGACTAAGTCTATTGCCAAGGCTGTACAATAATAACCTTTGGTGCTCTCATTTTAACTAATTGATCATTTGTTAAATTCACGATCTCTTTATTTTAAACCTAATAATACGAATGTTTGTCATCAAGAGCCACTAACTATGTGTTGCTTCTTTGCCATTAGGCATCTGATGAAGACTAAGTATGATATTGTGAGGGAAGGTGTTGTCACTTGATCTCTTGCAAAACATAGCAAAGGTATGAGATTAATGATAGGAATTTTGGTGGTTTACCTATTGTGATTGCTTTCCTATCTATTGTAGATTGGTATTTTTCTAATACATTACTCTTATTGGCTTACAATTTATACTTTGAGCAAGATGATCCAAAAGTCCACATTGTTGAAGAGCAATTATTGGATATTCTAAACACTCCCTCAAAGACTGCAGTCTCAGATTGTTTATCTCCATTAATGGCATCTAAACAAGAATTTTTTGTCAAGTCAAAAGCTAAGTAGGTAATTTTGTGCAATATTATTATTTTTCCCTTTGAAATATTAAATCCTTTGTTTCTTATTGTTTTTTTTCTATTTAAGATGTATTTCACCACTTTGTTGGTAATATTCTTATAATTGTTCGGTAATTCTTATCCTTATTTTTCTTGTTCGACGTATATTTTCATTTTCTAATCTTCCTCTGCATTATTATTTATTAGAAAGATTGCGAGACACTTATGTCTAGACTCATAGATCGAATGATGAAAAGTGATAGATATAGAGAGCATCGTGGTGTAGCCTTTGGTCTTGCTGGTGTAGCTATTAGAATATTGTGAGGGAAGGTGTTGTGATCTTCAACGAAGCTCTTGCGAAACATTTAGCAAAGGTATGAGATTAGTGGTACGAATATTTGTTGTTTACCTATTGTCATTGCTTTCCTTTCTATTGTAGATTGGTCTTTGCTATTACTTTACTCTTATTGGCTTACAATTTATACTTTGAGCAAGATGATCCAAAAGTTCACGTTGTTGTAGAGCAATTATTGGATGTTCCAAACACTCCCTCAGAGGTAGTGTAACGAGCTATCTCTGATTGTGTTTCTCCATTAATGATAACTAAATATGTATTTTTTGTTGAGTCAAAAGCTAAGTAGGTAATTTCATTTTGTGTTCAATATTATTGATTCCGTCCGAAAGTTGAGTCGGATGAAGGCTGGCTGCACTGTACCCGCAATTGACGGAAAGTCGTTGCGAAGCCTGGTCAATCTAGCACATGCTGGAAGGGCTTACACGGGCAGATGATGGGGGGTGATGACGAGGATGATGACGCGAGGGCCCTGCGCACACTCAGATAAGACCCCTCTGTGTTAGAGACCAAGAACCAGGGAAAAAGTCTCCGGGTCAAGCCCTCCGACACTCAAGTCAGGTACATTTTCCCTAGAAGCATAGTGAAAGGACGAAAAGTAAAAGACGAGAGTGAAAATGACGAGTGAGTGTACCTGTGTAGAGACAAAGCCTCCCTTTTTATACGACAATGGATGCTTCTGGAGTCTGACGAGTGTCAGAGAATGTCGGGTGTCAGGCTTTGTCTGGCGATAAATGACACGTGGCATCTTTTTATAGGTCTGAGAAGTGATCAGGAGGCAACGAGCCACAGACCGTTAGCATATTCCCTGACATGTGGTGATTATTCTCTGACGGATTGTTATAATTCTCTGGCTTGATTGTCGTGTAGTGCCTGTTTGCTCTGGTCTGTTAACCTTAGACTGGGTCTTTGTACCTGCAAATCTTGACCTGGGAGCTCAGACCTGCATTCCCTGGCCCAATCCTCAGCTTGTGTTTATTGTCCCCCAAATCCAGATCTGTACGTCCTGCCTTGTTCGTCTTGATCCGTGTCCTGTTTTGCCTGTCTTATCCTGCTAGTTCCTGACCTGCAAACCTTAAGTCGCCTATCCTAACCTGTCCATCCTAACCATGTCTCCCAACCTGTACGTCTTTGGTCCGCTTATCTTGTTCGGCGAGTCTTATCCTATAGATCCCGACCTGTACGCTTTGGTCCGGCTATCCTATTCCGCAAGTCTATATGTTCTGTCCTGTAATCCTTGGCTTGCATATCCTGACCTATACGCTTTGGCCCGTGTATCGTGCACCACGAGTCTATAAATCTTTCCCTGTAATCCTTGGCTTCCGAGTTCCTACTCGACACGTAGGCCTAACTCCATAATGCCACTTGTGCCCGACCAGGACCATCCCATAACCTGGCCCTCTGAACTCCACGTAGGCCGGACTTTTGACCTCCACGTAGGCCGGACTTTTGACCACCACGTAGGCTTGACTTTTGATTTTTGACCGCCATGTGAGCTTGACTTTTGACTGCCTCGTGGGCTTGACTGCTGACCGCCCCTTGGTCTTGACTTCTGACCACGTCCGCTATCTGACCCCACTATCATGCACCGTATCACAAGCCTCTCCCTCAAGTCTAGTCGAAGGAGACTCCAGTCCGACTGACTAGACCCAAGTCCTAGTTCACTAGTTCGCCTTATTGAGACTTTAACCCCTTTTATTTTTCCCGAGTCTTTAGGAATCTCATCATGCACCAGAGTGTCTCACCTCTTCCCAGGAGTTTTGAGTTATTGCACCCACTAGCATATCCGGGGAAATGTAGTGCCTCCTTAAATAAGCCCTGATTTCTTAAAGGTGTTCACCTTTCCCAAGGAGAATGCCCTATACATGTCTCTTTAAATAGAGCCACCTCTCCTCAATAGAGAATCAACTATCTTCTCATACTCAAGCCTTCATGGAACCTACAACGGATCTAGCGAACCCTCTTCTTTGCATCAACATATTACTCATCTGACTGAATTACTAGCCCAGAAAGATAAGGCCTTACTGGAGATGACTCAAAGCAGAGATCTTCAAGCATCCCTTACCCGTGAAATGGAAGAGCTCTGGCTGGCTGCTAAGTCCAAGACTCGAGTAGAGGTAGCCCTAAAGTATAAGGCACATGTAGACATGAGGAGTCAGGTCCATTTCATTGCCTACCTGAAGCTGAAACACAAGGACACTGTAGCCCTCCTACAAGAGGAAGCTCGGATAAAAGATGAAACCATTGCCCATCTGCAAAGCAATATCCAATGTATCAAGGAAGAGCTGGCCCAAGTGCAGGCTCATCTGATGAGGAGGAACCAGGTGTCTTGTTCTTGTAATAGTGTGAACCCTTGACAAATGTTGCCCAACTCTTATTAAATAAACCTTGTTCTCTGCATCATTTGTCTATTAAGTTATGACTTTGTCTTTCCTATTATCATGTTCCATGCGCCTGTTCTCAAGAGAATTTGCTAGAAAAGATAATTTAGAAAGGACCATTTAATTTCCATACCTTTTTCTTACCATAAGGGGTGAGAAGTCATGGTTCATACGGACCCGCCTGTTTGCATCTCATATCGGCAATAGAAGCATGACTGTAGATCTGTTGAGCATGAAAGTATACCTTGCGGCTTCATATTAAGGCAAGAGTAGGAAATACTGACCGAGAAAGTCGTTGGTCATGAGACCAAGCTCACTTATAACTCGCACTGGGGCAAGAGTCTATGACCCGACCTGGAGAGGTCGTTGAACACCGACCTGAATGGTCATTGGGCGTGAGAGCATGCTCACTTATAACTCGCACTGAGGCGAGAGTCTGGGACACCGACTTGGACGGTCGTTGGACGTGAGAGCATGCTCACTTATAACTCGCACTGAGGCGAGAGTCTGGGACACCGACCTGGACGGTCGTTGAGCGTAAAAGCATGCTCACTTATAACTCGCACTGAGGCGAGAGTCTGGAACACCGACCTGGACGGTCATTGGGCGTGAGAGCATGTTTACTTATAACTCGCACTGAGGTGAGAGTCTGGGACACCGACCTGGACGGTCGTTGGGCGTGAGAGCATGCTCACTTATAACTCGCACTGAGGTGAGAGTCTGGGACACCAACCTGGACAGTCGTTGGGCGTGAGAGTATGCTCACTTATAACTCGCACTGAGGCGAGAGTCTGGGACACGACCTGAGAAGGTCAGGTAACAAGCTCTTTAGGGCTGATCCAGGAATTGGCTATGATATTTGAGGAATAGCTTGGGGATTATCCCCAAAATTTCTACCCGAGTGTCGCATCTTGGGTGTCCAACCAATTGTGTGTGACTTAGGATATGTCCTGCAAATATCTTATACAAACTTTAATCAGCTCAGTTATTTGTTTATTTTAAATCTCAGGGAGCGCCAAATTCGAATTCTTGCTTTTCTTCATTTTCCTTTCTCTTTCCCGAGGTGGCTATATAACCTTGACGTATGGCTCTTTGTTTTTCCCGAGATAACTGCATGACCATCTTTCCCTCTAACGTATGTCCTTCCTGCGCCGGAATGATGTCATACGAAAATATCTTTTCATGATTTGCTTGTCACGTCATCATTAATACATTTTTAATACCTTTCATAGGAGAGTGACGCGTGTCCCACTAACCTTTCTCGCTACTGTGGTTGATCAGCGCCTTTTGGCACGGGACCCTAGATCCGACGACTCAAATTATTATACCTTCCCTCCTTTCGATGCTTCCTAAGGGTTTTGGCTTTATAAACCCTAAAGGTTGTCCGTCGTCTTCTTCATATCACTCGTGCTGCTTTCGACTCTTCCACTTCACTCGTGCTGCTTTCGACTCTTCCGCTTCTTTTTGCTCTTCCTGCTAAGTCTTCCTTCTGTGTTTGTTTCTCGCGAACGCTTCTTCTCTTCATCTTCCTCAGTTCCCTCATGGCTAAAGGTAATGAAGCACTCTGGTATTCGTATTATATTTTCGACTTGGATGATAGTGACTTATTCCAGATCTGTAATAACTTGCACCTTACCGAAGACTATCAACTGCGAGCTCCCCGACCGAATGAACGCCCTTCTTCTCCTCCCCAAGGCTTTGTAACTTTCTTTAAGGACAAACTTTTAGGTGGTCTCCACTTTCCTCTTCATCCAATTTTTTCTTCCTTGAGTCAATATTTTCGTATTCCACTTTCACAGTTTGCTCCCAATGTTATTCGTGCTATCTCTGGCATGGTCATCCTCTGTAAGGTATACCAGATTCCCTTAACCACACAACTCTTCCACCACTTCTATTCTTTGAAACGATCAGAGTCTAGCGTATTCATGGTGGAATCCAGGGTCAGGTGTAAATTCTTCTCTAACATACCTTCCTCCAATAAGGGTTGGAAGTCTTGCTTCTTTATCAGGCTGCCTGGGTTGGTGACTTGGTCGACCCAATGGTGCTCCAATCTTCCTACCCCTTTTGAGTTACTAGAGCACCAACATCAACCAGGTTGCCACACAGCTTCAGAGAAAATAAAGGGAGCCCACCTTCTCCTGTCTATAATATTGCGAGAGGGCTTTTTGCACTTTTTTGGACTCAGCCTGATCCCCGCAGATATAGGAGCTCCATTCGATAAGACTTCGCTTTTTCTTCTGCTAGTCTTCGCTAACTGAGGTATCTCCTTCTTGCTTTGCAGAGGCTGCTATGTTCCGGGCCTATTCGCATAAATCAAGCAGAATGCCCAGCAATGTTTTGAAGGTTGTGGGCGAAGAAATCGCGAGAGGCCTTGCTGTTCCCTCGACTACTTCCTCCCAGGAAACAGCATCGGAGCCAGCAGAGTCCTCCAGCCAACTTCTTCTGGAAGCTGTCCTCTCGGAAGCTAGCTCTGCAGACCTAGAGCCCATCGCGGAGGAGCAGCCTCTTTCTCCGCCTCCAGATAAACGCCTGCGCCTCCAGCAAAAACGCAAAAGAGTCATTCCGGCCGTCCAATCTTCCCCTTCGCTTCTTTCACTCAGGCAATGTTCCTCCAAGGTCCTCAAAGTCTGGGTGCAAACAACTAAAATCCCTGCTCAGGAGTCTCCACGGGTGGCGGAAGTCCCGGCCCCTACTCCTGTCCGGGTCTTAGCTCAAGAGCAAGCTGGTCCTTCTACTGGTGACCAGCCCGGGAACTCTGCGATCCCTTCTACTCTTCCTGCCGCCCCCTCCCTGTCTGCTGCTCGCACCAGGACCCGGTCTCAAAGGAGTGAACAGGATTTCACAGCTTCCTGGCGCCTGCCCTCCATGGCCGAACCAGACCCATTAGGGGCTTCAACAAAGGCTGGTGGCATTTTTGTCCGCGATAAAATTCAGCTGCACGATGCCCTAGCCACCTTTTAGCGATCAACCAATGTATAGTTCTGGGGAGGCTCTCAGTGGGAAAGCCTGGATCTGGTTTCCCAACATATTATATCGGTGAGTTTTCCTTTTCTTGGCCCAACTTTGACATTATTTCTGACCCTCTCCTTTTTACCGGGCAGGCCTGCTCCAGTGGCCTGAGCTTGACCCAATTTGCCGCTGACCTGCTACGAGAAAACGAGTCACAGAAGGCTCGTCTGCGAGAGTTGGAGTTGCCACTTACTCCCCGCGATCCGCTTGACCCTCTGGATTCTTATCTACACGCGGTCGGGGAGTCCGCTCAGTCTGCCGGGGATCTAGCTCAGGAGTCTTCTGAAAAGATAAAAGAACTGCAAACGGACCTGAAGACCAGCGACTCAAAACTGAACTCGGAGGGGCAACGTCATCGCCAGTTGGTGACCGAGCTGGAGGAGAAGGAGTCAGAGCTGGTCGCCTGCTCGATGGATCTGAAGGCACTCCAGGAGTCTAAGAAAGCCTTGCAGAAAGACCTAGGAGTTGCCCGAGCAGACCTGCCCGCGCTGACCGGGAAAAACTCTCCTTGCTCAACGGGATCTGGACCAGGCTACTATCAAGTCTCTTCAAGAAGATCTTCTCAAAGTCCAGGCGGAGGCTTCTACCCTTAAGAAGGAGAATGCACTGGCTCTGGCTGCTGCAAATAAAGTGAAGGTAGAACTGGTGGAGTACAGATCAGGCGAAAATGATCGCCTCAGAGCCTATCGAATTTCTTATGTCAAGTCTCCACTCTTCCAGAAGAAGATAGGTGATTTCACCGATAGGATGCTTTGCTACGGGGGCGTGGGTGTTGTGCGCCAGTTGTTTGGGCAAGGACTTCTTCGCTCTGCCCCCTCAGGTGACTTCCTGGACAGGGATCACCTAATGCGAGAACTTCCTGATGAAGCCTTCCCGTCCTTCATTGCAGACGACGATTTTTTGGCTCTTCCTGTTCCTCCCCCGAGTGATGTACCCCCTCCAGGCCCGCAGCCCTGATGTAAAACTTTTAATGCCTAAATATTCCAGACCTGCTTGTGTTCGAAGGTGTTAAAACTTAGGAAATGCATCGATCTATTATTATCTGAAATTGCGTAAACTTAGGAAATTCCTCGACGATCATCTCGATCTTGAGAATTCTTGGTTGCGTGTTCCCTGACCCCAGATCTGATTGTTCCTCGACCTGGAATTTGTTTTGATTTCGATGACGTTCTGACTAGTGCCCCTGCCCTGGAACTCTGCTCGCTTAGTGTCCCGAGCTGGCTCCCGAACTAGGTTCGCCCCTTAAACTTAGCAGGCCAGGGCGAAATACATAGAGGGAAAAAGCTCGCGAAGACTTCCCACACTTCGTAACACTCGTAATACAGTATCGCTCTTTCCCGAGGTAACTCATGATGACTCTCGTATGTCGCACCATGTACTCTCTTCGAACCCTCTCCTCCTACTTCATTTTCTGTGCTGATCGTTCGACTCCTTTTGCTTAGATATCCTAAACTGCTTTTACTATGAATCATTGGATGACACTTTGTCCATTATACCCTCGAGAATATCGGCTATAAATAGGTCGCCTCCGCTACCCCAAGGAACTTTTTCAACTGCTTCCTCTGTTATCGCTCTCTGCTCTCTCCTACCCCTCACTTCCTTCCTCTGCCTCATCTTCTTGTTCCCGGCTTCCTCTTAGTCTTTCATATGGTCTTTCCTAACATCGTTTACCCCCTGGGGTCTCTACCTTTGTTGGCGTGGATCTGGATGATCTTCGCTTCACCTATGAAATCTCCGATGACATGCATATCATCATTCCCAACATACTACACCAGGCCCCTTCTCCTCCAGTAGGCTCATCACCTTCTACAAGGAGTAATTCATGGTGGGGCTTTGTTTCCCCATTCATCCTCTGTTCTTCGACGTAAGCCGTTATTTCAGAATTTCTCTGGGCCAGCTAACTCCCAATTCTATAAGGATTCTATGCGGCTTTGTGGACTTATGTGAAGTTTGCGACATATCCTGGTCTGCTCGTCTATTCTACTATTTCTTCACCCCTCATCAGCACAATGAGGGCTTGTTTTGCTTCCAGGCTCGTACCCGGACTACCTTCTTTTGTCATATTCCCTCATCTGAACCTGCTTGGAAGGATAAGTATATTTTCCTTAAGTTTCCTTCTGCGGTGGAGTGGCCTACTCGATGGCAGCGAACCCTCCCCGTAATACCTTATGTGGGGGATTTCAGTAATGACCCCCCCCCCCTCTTCACAGACGCTCTGGCTTAACTGAGATGTTGGCAACTGGATTTGACAAGACTGCTATCTGAGGATGTGCTGTCCTTCTTTAAATGAGTCGTATCTCTTCTGCCAAGCTGCCTTGCTCTTTGGGTGAGTTTTGCCTGACCTTGAATTACTTCACTATTGTTTGGTGTGGTGGTTACAACTCTGGTTTCCCCATGCAGCTGACACCCTACTCCGCGTATCAGACGTCCAGCCTCTCCCCTTTAGCGAACAGGAAATAATGCAGAGAAGCATAATCATATTGGATAGGAGACCTCTCCCCCATTCTGCCCCTGCCCAGTTAGGAACAACTACCACCACCACTCCTTAGTCAGTTCCTCAATCAACTCCCTTTCTGCCCCTCGAACATTTCCGAACCTTCTGTCCGACCGTCCCCCCAACCTCCTTCAGGGTCAATGGACATTCCCCCTGCCAGTCCTTCTTTCTGAGTGGCGTCTTGGGCGGCCTGACAGGCGCGTCTCGCTGTTGATCCCACCAGCAGACCTGCTGCACCTCCTTCGGCTCGGCGACCTCGACCTTCTTCTGAAGATTCAGACTCGGATGACCAAGCCTTGACTCACAGATTTCGCCGAAGGTATACAGTACCAGACCTAAGTGCTGCCAGTCCGTCCACCAAACCGGTCAACTGGTCTTCCATTCCCACTCCAGCCCTGCACGTTCAGGATCCCCCTGTGTCTGCCCACAGTCCTGCGACCCCCGCGGATCTCCCACCCACACGTTCACGGGAGCAAGCTCCAGCTTCCTCTCCACCTGCCTCTTCCTCTGTGTCTGTCAATGCTCCTTCAAGAACACCAGGCGATACGGCGGGTCCCTTAGCGACTCCCCTGCCTGATGAATCACATCCAGGGCCATCTCACTCGCCCCCTCTCAATCCTTCTGAACCTGTGGCAGCAGCTTCACAGCCGCAGGAGCCCTCTTATCACGAGTATTATTCCACCAAACCTTCTGAGCAAGGGCTAATGTGACAACAAGATGCTCCCACTAGCTGCCTTATTCAAAGAGGTCAACTAGCTACCTGTTGGGATGAAAACTTTCAACAGATGGAGGGCCTGTCTGTACCTGATCGAATGGATAGGTTCTCGGAGTTGTATGTCCAGGTGAGCTTCACCTATTCGTACAACAACACTCCTTCCACTCTTCTCAAACATTTTACCTTTTTGGCTCAGGCTCATGCAGAATCTCTAGTGATGAATCAAACGATTCATCTCTATTACCATCGTAATAAAGTGTTGTCGAATAAGGTAGCTGAGTTGGAATTGCAATTAAATGATCCTGCAACGGCCGGCCGCGTACAAAGGGATGAAATAGGGGCTTTGAAGAGGGCCAATGCTCAGCACCAACAAGCTTTGCAGGAAGCCAACCAAGAGCTCCAAGGCCTCCGTGAGGAGAAAAGTCAGGCCAAGAGTCTCCATAAGCAGAACGTAGATCAGCTGGCCTAATAGCTAAGATCTAAAGAAACCCTTCTACAAGAGCAGGCTAGGACTTTGGAATCCCAAGCCACAGAATTGCACGTCCTGAAAGCTAAACTATCACAAGACCATTCTGGCCTTTCCGGAGTTACCTCAGCTCTGGAAATATATAGGGAGAGAGAAATTGAATGTTGCCGGCTGATTCGGGAAGCCTATCTCCATTCCCGAGAGTTTGGGGTCCATGTTAGGGACCGCCTCATGACCTCCATAGCGTATGGTGCGGCAGGGGTCATGCAACTATTGGGTTTTTCGGGTCGCGAAACCGCTTTTTCGCGTCGCGGAAACTCTGAAACTCCCTAGCCAATGAATCTGTGCAAAGAAAAATTTTTCGAAAAACTACGAGTACTAGTTTACCTAGATCTACACTTAGATCTACAAGGGAAAAAGGTTATACCTTTGAAACGAAGCCCTTCGCAATCTCGCAAGTCCAAGGTACGCCGGATCTCAAAATTGTCAACGTAGACAATCCTCTAGAAGTATCCACACGAACAAGATGTGTTCTCTAACACACAAGGATGGAGAAGAGAGCACCATAAGTGTGCTAGCACTTTCTAGGGCTCTCAAATGGGAATGAAAAGAAAAGGATAGAGAAGAGAAATAGAATGGATCTTATGAACACTCTTCTTCTTCTTCTATGTGACAATCACTCTACCTTTTTCTTCATGAAACTCAAACTCATTCACCTTCTTTCTTGCTTGAAAACTTTCGGCCAAGAGAAGAGGAGAGAGGGAGAGCTTGAGGAAAGCTTGAGAGGAAGAAGATGGGAGTTGCCTTGAATGAAAAATAATGAATCCCATTCATTTTTGAGTGGTCGGCCACTTTAGTGGAGTTGTAACCTCCATGGAAGGCCAAGAGTCACAACTCTTGGTAACTCCCATGAGGTGGCATCCCACTTAAGCAACCATGATAATGTGGAGCGTCATCATTGGCCCACTCAATGTCAACTCACCAATGAGGTGGCAAATGGTCAAGTCAAACTTGACCTTTCATCTTCCTCTCAAGTCAAGTCAAACTTGACCACTTCTCTCTCTTGGTTGATCAAATCTAACCATTGGTTCAAGTCAATTTTAATTTAATGAATCTTTATTCATTGAATTAAATTGATTCAATGAGTCTAAGTCCAAATTAGACTCATTTAACACATGAACCAAATTGAGTCCAACTCAATTAGCATAATTTGGATTACTCTTAATCCAATTTGATTCATCAAATGAATCTAATCCTCTTGGTTCATCATATGAACCTAATCTCCATCCACTTGTTCTTTGTGTGTGACCCAATAGGTTCTTGTAACGTTGACAATGCCCCTAAACTCATTTAGAAGCATAAGTAATGAGCGGTATCTAGCAATACATCATTACTACCAAAGTTACAAGAATGTTGAGATCCAACATCACCTTGTGACTACTAATTGTGACTCCTCACAATATATGACAAGTGTCCTTCTATCCTAGACATCTAGATTGATCAATGTGAGGCATAGATTTTGTCATCCTCTAATCAATCTAAATCTTGAACTCCAAGTAGACTAACTAAATCAAATGAGCTCAATATCTCATATTGACTCATTTGGACATGGTCATGCACTTCGTGGTCTTACTCTATCAAGAATATCGATGTCGCTCCCGTCATATAGGAGGGATAGATCCCATCTACATCACTCACATCCCTCTGCATAATTCGTTACATACCCAGTAATCGCCTTTATAGTCCACCCAGTTACGGGTGACGTTTGACGAAACCAAAGTACATAAATCCTTATGTAGGGATCCATGGTGACTTTAGGTCTAAGGACTAGTAGTCATACTAATAGCCACATGAGAAAGTATATGACACTCATATAACGATCCATGATACTTTCTCATGGCGGGTCATTCAGTATACATTCTCCAATGCATACCCATGTGTCAACTTGATATCTCTATATCCATGACTTGTGAGATCAAGTCATCGAGTTGACCTACATGCTAGTCTTATTGTATTAACATTATCCCTGAATGTTAATACTCGACTAGGAATGATTAAGAGTAGTGTTCCCTTTATCATCTCACTATCGGTTCAACTAACCGATTGATATAGGTGAGAACCTTCTACTCAAGGACGCTATTATACTTAGTTTATTTGACACCAATACAAGTAAGTATAATTATCAAAACACATAACTTTATTTACATAAATATGAATATGATATAATAAGTCCATAATACAATCATCGAATGATTGGCTCTAGGGCTCTAACTAACAATCTCCCACTAGCACTAGTGTCAATCAGTGTAGACTCTAAGCCCCAATGACCTAGTGTGACCATCATGCTTCCTCTGTGCCAAAGCCTTGGTCAAGGGATCTGCGATGTTAGCCTCTGTAGGTACTCTGCATATCTTCACATCTCCTCTCTCGATAATCTCTCGAATGAGATGAAAGCGTCGTAGTATGTGTTTGGTCCGCTGGTGTGAGCGAGGTTCCTTCGCCTGTGCTATAGCTCCATTGTTGTCACAAAAGAGCTCAATAGGGTCAGCGATACTGGGAACCACCCCAAGTTCAGTGACGAACTTGCGAATCCAAACTGCCTCCTTTGCTGCCTCTGATGCAGAAATATACTCGGCCTTTGTCGTAGAATCAGCTACTGTGTCCTGCTTCGAACTCTTCTAGCTCACAGCACCACCATTTTTGCAAAACACGAACCCTGACTGCGATCGATAATCATCCTGGTCGGTCTGAAAGATAGCATCACTGTAACCCTTTACAGCTAGCTCATCATCGCCTCCATATATCAAGAAATATTCTTTAGTCCTTCTTAAGTACTTAAGAATATTCTTGACCGCTATCCAGTGACTTTCACCTGGATCTGACTGGTATCTGCTCGTCATGCTCAAAGCATACGAGACATCAGGTCGAGTACATAGCATGGCATACATGATAGATCCTATGGCTGAAGCATAAGGGATCTGATCCATGCGGTCTCTCTCCTCTCTAGAAGAGGGACCTTGAGTCTTTGAAAGACTCACGCAATGTGACATCGGCAGAAACCCCTTTTTGGAGTTTTGCATGGCAAACCGAAGGAGTACCTTGTCAATGTATGTACTCTGACTTAGGCCAAGCAATCTCTTAGATCTATCTCTACATATCTGTATCCCTAGAATGCGGGATGCCTCACCTAAGTCATTCATTGAGAAACATGTCCCTAGCCAAGTCTTGACAGACTGTAGCAAAAGGATGTCTTTCCCAATGAGTAGTATGTCATCCACATACAATATGAGGAAGACAACTATATCCCCTACAACCTTCTTGTAGACACAAGGCTCATCTTCATTCTTGATGAAACCAAACTGTTTGATTGCATCATCGAATCGAAGATTCCAGCTCCGAGAAGCTTGCTTTAGTCCATAAATGGACCTATGCAGCTTGCATACTCTGCTAGTATGCTGTGGATCTACAAAACCCTCAGGTTGTGTCATGTACACATCCTCGAGTAGGTTTCCATTCAGAAATGCGATTTTGACATCCATCTGTCATATCTCATAGTCATGGTATGCTGCAATAGCAAGCATGATCTGAATGGACTTAAACATCGCTACTGGAGAAAAGGTTTCATCATAGTCAATACCATGAATTTGCTTGAAACCTTTAGCTACCAAGCGACCCTTATAGATAAGCCCATCCATGTCAGTCTTTCTCTTAAAGACTCACTTACACCCTATGGGTTTTACCCCTTCAGGTGGATCAACCTAAGTCCATATTGGTTGGTATACATGGATTCCATTTCGGATCTCATGGTCTCTTGCCATTTCTCAGAATCTGGTCTTATCACAGCTTCTTGATAGGTGGTAGGCTCATCATCTATGAGCACAACGTCATCATGGTCAAACAAGAGAAATGAGTATCTCTCAGGCTGACGACGTACCCTATCAGACCTGTGAAGAGGTATGTCTACTTGAACTGGTTATTGTTCCTCAACTCTTTGTGGAACAACATCATTCACAACACTTTGTGGTTCCAGTTCAACTTCCATCGAGGCCTCAGTGCTTTGGTCCGCATCTTGAACTTCTTCAAGATCGAACGCACTCCCACTAGTCTTTCTAGAAACAAAGTCCCTTTCTAGAAAGACCCCAGTCTTTGCCACAACTACCTTGTGCTGACTGGGAATGTAAAAGTAATATTCCTTAGTTTCCTTAGGATATCCAATAAAGTAGCACTTGTCGAATTTGGGTCCTAACTTGTCTGAGACTTGACGTCTAACGTAAGCCTCACAACCCCAAATCCTCATGAAAGACACCTGAGCATCTCTCCCAGTCCATATCCTATATGGTGTCTTTATCACGGCCTTGGATGGAACTCGGTTGAGTATAAAAGCTGCCGTGTCTAGAGCATAGCCCCAAAGGTATGTCGGAAGATCTGTGTGACTCATCATAGATCGTACCATATCTAATAGGGTACGATTCCTCCTTTCGGATACACCATTCCATTGTGGTGTTCCAGGAGGAGTGAGTTGGGATAGAATCTCACACTCAGCTAGGTAGTCACGAAACTCATGGCTAAGGTATTCACCACCTCGATCTGATCGAAGTATCTTAATACTCTTGCCAAGCTGGTTCTGTACTTCATTCTTGAATTCTTTGAACTTTTCAAAGGATTCTGACTTATGTGTCATCAAGTACACATAACCATATCTACTGAAGTCATCAGTAAATGTGATGAAGTACCTATAACCGCCTCTAGCAGCGACATTGAAAGGGCCACATACATCACTATGTATAAGTCCTAACAAATCAATCGCTCTCTCGCTGTGCCCACTAAAGGGAGTCTTGGTCATCTTGCCTCGTAGGTATGACTCGCATATCTCATATGATTCAAAATCAAATGAGTCCAGCAAACCATCCTTATGGAGCTGGGATAAGCGCTTGTCATTTATATGACCTAAGCGACAGTGCCAGAGGTAGGTTTGGTTCATGTCATTTGACTTGAACCTCTTGGTATTTATGTTATAGATAGGGCTCTCAAGGTCTAGAATATAGAGTCCATTCATCAGAGGTGCACTACAATAGAACATATCGTTTATATAGACGGAACAACATTTGTTCTTTATTGTAAACGAAAATCCTTTCTTGTCCAAACAAGAAACTGAAATTATGTTCTTAGTTAATGCAGACACATAACAACAATCATCTAATTTGTAACGCCCACCCTTCTTACCCAACCAAAGGCGGCGCTACGTTCTTATACTACTTACGTACATGCTTTAGTTATAACAGCGGAAGAATAAAAACTTTAAAAAATTTAATTTATTAAGCATGATATCACATATTCTGATTAGTTCGAATGTGCATATATTGATCATATAACTAAAAATATTAATTTGTCCGAATCGTTCTTGCCGAGCCACCACCACACACATCACTATCTGCTCCTCCTACTGCTCCGTTGTACATCCAGCTTTCTCTTTTATCTGCGGTACAAGGAAAGTAAGCTATGAGCACTCATGGCTCAGTAAGTTCCTTTCCTACTCACTAAAACCGAGAATCATCGTATATCAAGAATGGATCAACATATCATCGTCTCAACTAATCATAACATAACATATCATTCTATTCAAACATATCATGCATATTTCTTATTCACATATCATTTCATAGAAGCATGAATATCATATCATAAAACAAATAAATCACAAGCATGAGACATACAAGGGCATCATATTCATATCATAATATCACATGACATTATATCATATCATCATATAATTCAAGCACATATGAATGTAGGCAATGCATCGTGAATTTGAAAACTTATACTTAATAGTACTTGAAATTAATATCATCATCATTTGGGATCCCGGTTTGTACCACATACATAATGCGTAGGTCCAAGGTAGCAAGTCTTGAGCCCTACCATGCACACATATTAGGCCCGAGTCTTACTCCATCGACCTAGGGCACTCAAAGGCCCATTACTGACGAGGCCCGAGTCTTACTCCATCGACCCCGGGGCGTTTACGGAGCCCACCCTTGGTACAAACCATAAAAAATAACTTATCATGCATAACTATCATATCATGTCCTTAACAATCTTTCATGCATTTATTCTTTTTCATTTCTTTTCATTATGTATAGCATTTTCTATGCTATCACATATCATAACATAACTTCATTTCTTTTCATTATGTATAGCATTTTCTATGCTATAACACATCATGGCATATTTCATAATATAACTTCATTATGCATATCATTTGGTAACTAAAGCAATCATGCATTCCAACTTATTATCATATCATTTTCATACAGCATGGCATAGACATATTTAATTTTTGTTCTAGGGTTTCTAGGGCATCTATCCCTTCATGGCCGAACACATAATGATTCATTTAGGTCATACAAACATGTATCACATTCACACATTATCAAGTTTTCATAAGAAGTACTTTTAACCCCTTAGGTTTCATTTCCAAGGCCTCTAGGTCCTTTAAACCTTACTTGGCCGAAATTCATAGAATATAAACTTCCTTTAAGTGGCCTAAAGCATGGGAAACCTAAGTAAATTTCATAGCAAGATTTACTAAGAACATCATACACAAGGTTGGATCATAAACAAGCTAGGACTCTTGTGATCTTACATGTCATAAATCATGTAACTAATTTTCTACATTCCAATTAAACATGAGAGCATTAATCGTCTTTCATAACATAATATCACAGAGGTCATTGAGCATATTAGAATTTTGTTTAAGCTTCTCTAAACTATCACCTTACCATGGCCGAAATATTAAGAGTAAGGTTCATGAGTTTCTTTCAACATACAAGTATACAACTCTTAAGAACTTTATATCATGTCATATAAGCATAGTTATTTTAAATTCAAGGTCCTCCTAACCCTAAATTCTTTCTTGGCCGAAACATGAGAGTGGGGTTCTTTTGGTTCCAATCAACTTCCAAGCAAGAAAACCATAGGAAGGTCCTTAGCATTTCATAGAGGGAAACTTGCACTAGTTTGGTTAGACAATAATTTTCCTAACCTATTTACAATATTTTTGATTGAAATTCTAGGGTTACATACACCTCTGATCATGCATCATATATGTATACAAACATAGGGGAAAACTTTCTTTCAAGGCATAGAAAAAGAATCCGAAAATCACATGAAAGCCTTGTACCACAGGTGAGGGGAAGCTTACCTTCTTTGCTTAAGTTTCCTAGAGTTGAGAACTTGCTTGTGGACCTTTCTTCCTTGCTTGCTTTGCTCGGCACCAATGGAGGAAGAAGTGGCTAGGTCTTTTGGTGGAGAGGAGGAGGAAGAAGAGGAGGCTTCTTCCTCTTGTGTTGCTCGGCAACAAAAAGAAAGAAAGAAGGGGGAGAGTTGTTGCTCTCGGCAACAAGAGGAAAGAGGGAGGAAGAGTGCTCGGCACAAATGGAGGAGAGGAGGAGAGTGAGTTGAGGATGAAGCCCCCTCCATGCCTATTTATACTAAAGTGAGGGGAGGAAAACTTGACTTGATTCATCCTCCTCATTTACTTCTCCTCTTAATGAGAAAGAATATGCTAGAGAAATGCTTCTTGAGTTTCTCTCTTTTCTTTCTCTTAATTTCTCTCCTTTCTTTCCTTTAATTATAATTCCCATCTCTCCTTTTACAATATTCACTCCTATCACACTTGGTTAACACATGCATGCATCCACAAGAGAACCAAGGATCAAATCCTTCTCCTAACATATTTTTGTACAAAATAATTCATGTATATGCATTATGCATAAATATTTCATACATGCATATATAATATCTCATATCTCTTTTGTTTACATTAATCCCTTGCATTATAAATCATGTATAGAACTTTATATTCTCAACTTTATTTTCTTTCATAAAGTTTTTAATCATCTAAATCCTTCCCATCTTAATATTCAACTTAGAATATTTACACCTTCTTTTCACTACCTTCAAACTCTCATTATCCTTACTTTCTTATCTAGGCTTTCTAGGGGTGTTACATAATTCTAGTACAAGCCCAGAGGGCAGAGATAGATGATAAGTTCCTACAGCAACAGCAGCAACCCGTGCTCCATTGCCTACTCGTAGGTTTATCTCACCCTTCGTCAATGCCCTGCTATTTCTCAGCGCTTGTACATTAGTACAAATGTGCGAAGCACATCCGGTATCTAATACCCACGATGAAGAAATAGAGAGGTTGACTTCTATAACATGTATACCTGAAGTAGAAATTTTATTTCTCTTCTTCTTAAGATCTTCCAGGTATTCTTTGGAGTTCCTCTTCCAATGTCTTGCTTGTCCCTGATATAGGTGACAAAGATGTTCAACCATATCATAAGCACTCATCAACTCATGTTGCTTCTGAAGCTCAGAGTTCATGGTCGCGAGCATAAGACAGGACACATCTAATGCATCATCTTGATGTTTCTTATAAGCATCTTTGTCAGCTCGCGTGGCAGTGGTAGGAGGTGCCTCCAGAATGGGTTGCTCCAGAACGTACAGTTTACGTTCCTGAGTGAGAACTATTCTCAGATTCCTGTACCAGTCCAGGAAATTTGCTCTGTTGAGCTTGTCCTTCTTAAGAACAGAACGCAGAGAGAAGTTGTTCGTGTTTGACGTCATGGAAATTCTACAACAGAAATAAATGCAGAAATAAATATCATATTCTTTTAAATCATTTAATTAGGCCTTTAACTAAATGATGCTCCCACTGAATTCTATAATTCATGTGGGACAAGATCCACATTATACTAACCCTTGAGTTAGCTTTGGCTAATACGCCCAAGTTTTAGTATGATCGGTAGGTAATGATTACCAATTACATCTCTATGCAACTCTTGTTTACAGGATCAAGATCCGCATTGATATTAAAACTCGAGTTAGCTTTGGCTAATATGCCCGAGAATTAATATAAACGTGATTTTGTCCTACCTTTCCAACCGTTGGAAGAATGTCTATAGTTGTACTCGATCCAACCGAGTAAACTAGGAATACTCAATCTAATTGGGTTTGTACTCACCCATGCGTTGATAAGCGGGACTAAGATTGTCCCTCCGTACCCTACCAAGATAATATATGTTGCTCTGCTTTGGCAGATTCAACAACACATGTGATCGAGGTAGTGATAGGTATCACGGCACGGTAGGCATTAGAGTCGACGTGATTTAGATCTAATCTAATCGATGATGTGTATCATATACTTGATTTAGATCTAATCTAATTGTGGGGTGTATCATGTGCACGATTTAGATTTAATCTAATCGTTAGGCACTAATTAATTACTTAATTAACTAGCATGCATCACATACACACAAAAGTAATTAATTAAATAATTTTATGATTATGTCATGGCCCTACTACGATCTTCTCAAGCCAATGAGAAGATCGGATGGTCAACCTAAGGTCAACAGCTTCTCAAGCGCCTTCCTTTTGACCACCTTGTGTTGCTCGCGCCTTCCTCGTAACTCCGTCTTGAGTGGACCTTGGACCGCTTCAAAATTTACATTACATTTTGAAACTCTAGTTATATTCGAGTCTAAATCTAATTTACAACCAGAATATAAATAGGGAGGCACGACGCACAGGTCGCGTATCAAATACAGCACACACAAACACATGACGACACGCAGGCCGTATTATAAATTACAACACAAATCCAATCATATTGGGTCTTTTTGGGTCATGACTATCACAAAAATAATATATAATTCTAAATTATATATTTTTCATAATTTTCTGTAATTTTTCATAATTTTTATAATTTTTATGAATAAATTTTTCCCGGCGGTCCCGATTAGCGATTTCGGGAGCAATCGCGGAGCAAATCCCCTTGCGGGGTTAGGGGCAGTACCCCTACCCGCGATCTAACCATCGCGAGTTGCTCCTAAGCGATTCTACAGCGCCTTAGCCCACTGTCCCAAAAAGTTTTGGGTCGAAACATTGCCATAACGGAAAAATCTTCTCGGTAGTCGAAACCTACAAGTGTCTAAACACTTGTGCTTCGCTTCTACAAGAAAAATACCCTTTAAAACTATAAAAATCATGAAATTACAGAAATTCACAGAATGTTTATTTTTCATAAAAACCAAAATAAACTCGTACACGCCTTCGCACGTGGCTCTGATACCACAGTTGGGTTTTTCGGGCCGCGAAAATCGCTTTTTCGCGTCGCGGAAACCCCGAAACTCCCTAGTCAACGGATTCGTGCAAAGAAAAATTTTTCGAAAAAATACGAGTACGAGTTTACCTAGATATACACTTAGATCTACAAGGGAAAAAGGTTATACCTTTGAAGCGAAGCCCTTCGCAATCCCACAAGTTCAAGGTACGCCGGATCTCAAGATTGTCAATGTAGACAATCCTCTAGAAGTATCCACACGAACAAGATGTGTTCTCTAACACACAAGGATGGAGAAGAGAGCACCACAAGTGTGCTAGCACTTTCTAGGGCTCTCGGATGGGAATGAAAAGATGAAAAGAAAAGGATAGAGAAGAGAAATAGAATGGATCTTATGAACACTCTTCTTCTTCTATGTGACAATCACTCTACCTTTTTCTTCATGAAACTCAAACTCATTCACCTTCTTTCTTGCTTGAAAACTTTCGGCCAAGAGTAGAGGAGAGGGAGAGCTTGAGGAAAGCTTGAGAGGAAGAAGATGGGAGTTGCCTTGAAAGAAAAATAATGAATCCCATTCATTTTTGAGTGGTCGGCCACTTTAGTGGAGTTGTAACCTCCATGGAAGGCCAAGAGTCACAACTTTTGGTAACTCCCATGAGGTAGCATCCCACTTAAGCAACCATGATGATGTGGAGCATCATCATTGGCCCACTCAATGCCAACTCACCAATGAGGTGGCAAATGGTCAAGTCAAATTTGACCTTTCATCTTCCTCTCAAGTCAAGTCAAACTTGACCACTTCTCTCTCTTGGTTGATCAAATCTAACCATTGGTTCAAGTCAATTTTAATTTAATGAATCTCTATTCATTGAATTAAATTGATTCAATGAGTCTAAGTCCAAATTAGACTCATTTAACACATGAATCAAATTGAGTCCAACTCAATTAGCATAATTTGGATTACTCTTAATCCAATTTGATTCATCAAATGAATCTAATCCTCTTGGTTCATCATATGAACCTAATCTCCATCCACTTGTTCTTTGTGTGTGACCCAATAGGTTCTTGTAATATTGACAATGCCCCTAAACTCATTTAGAAGCATAAGTAATGAGCGGTATCTAGCAATACATCATTACTACCCAAGTTACAAGAATGCACTACAACAAAAATGTTAAAAGACAACACCATAAAGACAACGGTTTTAGAAGGAACTATTGTTAATTTAGTAAAAGACAACGGTTTTTGACAAAACCGTTGTCTTTGAGCTCCTCCAAAAAATAAAAGACAACAGTTTTGCAAAAACCGTTGTCGTTGAGCGACTTTTTGTAAAATCAACAACACCTTTTACAACGGTTTTGTGAAACTGTTGTCTTTAAGCGCTTTTTTAGGGGTCAAAGACAATAGTTTTAATAAACCGTTGTCATTTTCATTGTAGCAATGTTTTGCTCCCCTCAAAATTTTTTGGCGCCCTGTTTTCCCCCCTTAGCCTTCCCGAACCCTAAACCCCTCTCTTCATACGATCTTTTCCTCCCTTAGCCTTCTTACCGAGAAAAATGTCTCTGGTGAAGGAGTCACCGGTGAACCCTTACCCAAGGAGAAGGAGAAGGAGAAGAATAATCCCCAAACTCCACCGCCTTCGCCTCCGCCTCCGCTCCCGCCCCCGTCCGCCCCCGACACTCCGCCTCGCTCTGCCCCAGACGACGAGAGGGACTTCAAGCGCGTGGGCAAGATGGCCTACAAATGGGCTATCACCCTCCTCACCATCTCCGTCGCGCTTCTGCTGACCACCCCCAAGCGCTCGACCACACCAAACGAGTCTTCCTCTATGTCACCGGCACCTGCCTCGCTTGCCTCTCACTCGTTACCTCCGTCGGCCACATCTACTACTCCATCCTCAGCCATCCCAGCGCCCAACTCGCAAAGGTATAGGAGAGGGCTGTACAAAAATTCGATAATTATTTGTCCCCCTGCTCCTCCTGCTTCTCTTTTCTTTCTTTCTTTCTTTTCTTTCGTTTCCCCTGCCCATGGTTATATTGAGGTCACCCTGTTCAGCTTGGCACTCATCATTTTTTTTTTTGCTTTTCTTTTCCTTTTACTCTGTCAACGAAGAAGGATTGGAGCTGATTAGTTTCCTTCAAGGTTACAATGTCTAAAAGCTTTGACTCTGTGCAAAGTTCTCTAGCCCCTTGTTTTTCCTTCTCTTTCCTGCAGCAGTTTAATGCTTTAGGATGAAGTCTTGCAGGCAACTATGGAAGATATTGAAGGCATCTGTTGGAAGAAGGTTTGAGATTTGGTCTTCTCCTTAATGAGGAAATTCACTATTCACCAACCCCTAGAACAGACCTTTCCCATGTACCCAAGGTTTTGAAGGGGGAAGGGATAATTAGGGTTCTCAGCCTCTTGCAGCTTTTGGAAAGATGAAGTATATGAAGCTTGGATCGAGGCCAGATGACTTTCATTCTGATGGGAACAATATCAGGTGAAGCTCTTGTGAAAATTGATCTTTTATTGTCGAGAAAATGGAAGTTAAAATTACCTGTTAGCATTTTCTTTTTTCTGTGTGTATATCTTCTGAGGCAGCTCATTTTATGAAGCAAATTGCCTTTCTCTTTGTTCTTCATGTAGAGAGTGCTCCACCAAATAGACAACTATGTGATAAAAAAAATTGCTTCTTTTGAAGCTTTTTATTGCACTAGAGTACAGATTCTACACCAGTTAGAGGTCTTAGAGGTTAAATTCAAGGTTTAAAATCTCTTTTCGATCTAGAGTTTTTAGTGTGCCTATGCCAGAATGAAACACTTTTGGTGTCATACAAAGTGTCAACATATCCTACTAGTGGTGAATTGGTGTTGAGGATGGAGCTGAAAAAAGAAGAATGTACCTAAAGGAGCTATTCTGCTGCTTCCAAAATCAACGAAAGTTATTTGAGCCTCAACCATTTTGGAGCTATTCGTGAGTCAAAGAAAACACTCAGCAGTGTAGAGCTTGAGTGCGGTTCTCAGGGAAAGCTATTCATGAGTTGAAGAAAATTTCACAAAGTTGGCTCGAGCTCACTGAGTTGTCGTAGAGCTTGAGCAAGCCCCTTTGCATACAAAAGGTGTTTGTGGGTGGGTTGTGTAGAGATACTATGAGTTGACAAAGAGAAGTTGTTCCAAATCTTCTCACTCAGAGAATGCTTGCATTTTTTTTTTTAATAATCCAAGTGTTTGGGCTTCTCCCGACTAATCCCGGAGGTAGAGAACCTTCCCCCTTGATTTTCCTATCGTGACCATTCTATGCATTGGTGGGCAGATAGAACAAGATGTTTAACTCGTTCCAATTGACAGCGATATCTCAAACCATATAGTTTCTGTCAATGAAATCATGTCAACATGGGTGACATAATATCATTCACCCATGCCAACAGTATTATTGTTGGTAACCAAAGGCTTGTGAAGACATAAGTTTCATTTTTTTTTAAAAAAAAAGAAGAAGCTTTTTTCTACTTATTGATTGTCCCTATCAGTTAACTTGAGTTTCAGAGAAGGGTGTTAGGCTCCTCTTAACATGAAGACTTTATATGGAGAATCTGAATTTTTTTACAACATGTGGATACATTTTCTCTTGGACTGAAAGTAGTCTATCTAGAAGTTTTTTATTCAAAGAGTGATGGTTTTAGAATTATATTTTATCATAAAAAGTATTAAGAAATGTACAGTGCTTTAATGAATAGGATAAGGAGACATTTCATTTTTAACACAGTTGCAATCATCACATAGTTCGCTGTCAGCTTCTCCAGTTTCCTCTTTATTCATGACTATATGTTCAGAAATTGAGTTTATTGCTATTTTACCTTTTTAAATGATTTTCCATATCCATTGTGTTTTTGTCTTTTCATACATATTAAAAGACATCAGTTCATTCATCTGAATACTGAGATTTGAGAATTATCCAGGTTTGTTACAGCTGAACTGGAAGCTGACATTGTCATAAGTGTAGCAGATGTGAAGTTTTATCTACATAAGGTAACCACTATACTGTACCTTTGCGAGCTGGGCGCCCACTTTCGGGGTTGTGTTGTTTTATTATTTGTCAGTATTTTGCAATCAATTGGTTTATAAGAATCTTTGAATTTTTGAACTGTATGTAATGAAGCATTGTTTTAAGAACTAGGAGAAGCTGCTTTTATATAAATGGAGGCACCAATGGCGGACATCTCCGGCATCCAAGAATTTTATTTCGAGAATTTTAGTATAGAATTATTTCATTTCAAGTAACAAACTGATCCATTTTATGTTACTCCTTCAACCAAGTATGCCATGTCTTCTATATATTCCAATAGTCTAGAAATTATCTTGTACCTTTTGTCTTCTAGATGATTTTATTTTGCAGAAAATCAACAGGGCAGTGTGAGAATCTATAGCATACATTAATACTTTGTTATCTTTTTCTTCAGGTTCTAAAATGTGAGTATGTTGTTCGTGGTGAGATTGTTAGTCATGCCCAGGTGCTTCTTTCTCTTTTACTAAATGATTGGCATACCTAAATTGACAACTTAAAAGATATTGTTTTATCAGTCATTCCAAGGATCCAATAGTTGAATGGCGATTAGGCACATTCTTTTCCTATCTTAGAATTTGTATAAAAGAAATAATTGCATAACATTTCTGCCCAATTACAGCGGTTACAGCTGGAGCTTCAAACTAAACCAGGGTGTCATCCCTTTGAAGAGGTGTGTGTCAAAAGTATTTGTATGCCATTTTATTTTCTTTTTATCCCTAAACATGGGTTCTATTTCCATTTAGTTTGTATTATTTCTCAGTAGTTCATGTGAGGTTAATTTATTTAATAAGCAAGCAACTACATGTAAGAATAGATGTCTTTCTTAACAATCCCTTACTTGCAAGTAACAATCCTTGCAAGCAACTACATTTCTCCAATAAGGTAACAATACTTGCGCTCTATGTGTTGCTTGCAAGTATGTTGTTCGTAGTTGCTTTATATACGATGTCTTTCTTAACATTATTTCTTTTCCAACATTCTCGAAGTAAGGGATTGTTGGTTTATTCCGTGTAAGGCTTCACCTTGACTTAAGCAGGGTGGTGTTATCATATTAGATTATGTATAGCTCATGTGTACTTGGTATGTGTTGGATTCAACTTCATCTGCTTGCTAAGACGTTTTTGCCAATCCTGGTTTCAGTCCTGCACACTTTTGCTCTATTTCATGCACAAGACGATTTAATTCAATTACCTTATTTCTTTAACTTATCTGCTGTACTATTTGTCCAACTTTGTACAATTAGCCTTGAACTAACAAAAGAAATGAATTTGAAGGGTTGGAACAGCCATATGAACCAGTTTCATAAACTTTTTTCGTGCTCACTTGCTTCACTACTCATGAAATTGTGAAGCGGCAACGTTTCTCGTGCTTATTTGGCCATTCTTTTTTTCTATGGCTTTAACTATATTTTATTTTCATAACAGGGAGAAATTGCTGGGTTTGCAAGCTGGGTATGCAGAAAAAGAACCAGGGAGAAATTGCTGGGTTTGCAAGCTGGGTTTGCATGGTTGTGGTCTTATAAACTTAATTTTGTGGTTTCATCTTTTGTGGTTGTCATGATTGGATACTACTTGTGGTCATGTTTGGATAGCTTGTAGTAATTGTATAGAATTGTTTATAAACTTAATTGAATGTACACATGTACGGGTTTTTGTTTGAGACAAGATGTATATATAAATTAAAGACAACTAATCGAATGTATATATGTTGAAAACTATTTTTGTGAATGTATAAATGTTACGTTGTACCAGTTTGTGTGCAATGGTCATGGTTTTAACCGTTGTGAAAAGTACATATATAGACATGCAACTGAATGTACAAAGACAATGATTTTTAACCGTTGCGAAAAGTATTCTAAGACAATGGTTTTAAACTAAATTTTGAAGAAAGACAACAGTGTATATGTTGTTAAAAGTATATCTGCGATCAAATTTTTGTAAAACTGGCAATTACAACGGTTTTATACTGTTGCAAAACTGTTGTCTTTGGTATTAAAAGACAACACTTTAAATCCGTTGCATGACTGTTGTCTAATGTTGTCAAAGACAACGGTTTTTAACCGTTGTCTTTTACCGCACATTTAACAACAGTGTCAGTTACAACGGGTTTAAAGGGCCTATGACAACGGTTTTTAACCGTTGTCTTTTAACAAATTTGTTGTAGTGATGTTGAGATCCAACATCACCTTGTGACTACTAATTGTGACTCCTCACAATATATGACAAGTGTCCTTCTATCCTAGACATCTAGATTGATCAATTTGAGGCATAGACCGTGGCATCCTCTAATCAATCTAAATCTTGAACTCCAAGTAGACTCACTAAATCAAATGAGCTCAATATCTCATATTGACTCATTTGGGCATGGCCATGCACTTTGTGGTCTTACTCTATCAAGAATATCGATGTCGCTCCCGTCATATAGGAGGGATAGATCCCATCTACATCACTCACATCCCTCTGCATAATTCGTTACATACCCAGTAATCGCCTTTATAGTCCACCCAGTTACGGGTGACGTTTGACGAAACCAAAGTACATAACTCCTTATGTAGGGATCCATGGTGACTTCAGGTCTAAGGACTAGTAGTCATACTAATAGCCACATGAGAAAGTATATGACACTCATATAACGATCCATGATACTTTCTCATGGCGGGTCATTCAGTATACATTCTCCAATGCATACCCATGTGTCAACTTGATATCTCTATATCCATGACTTGTGAGATCAAGTCATCGAGTTGACTTACATGCTAGTCTTATTGTATTAACATTGTCCCTGAATGTTAATACTCGACTAGGAATGATTAAGAGTAGTGTTCCCTATATCATCTCACTATCGGTTCAACTAACCGATTGATATAGGTGAGAACCTTCTACTCAAGGACGCTATTATACTTAGTTTATTTGGCACCAATACATGTAAGTATAATAACCAAAATACATGCCTTTATTTACATAAATATGAATATGATACAATAAGTCCATAGTACAATCATCGAATGATTGGCTCTAGGGCTCTAACTAACATCGACAACTGTACGAACAAGGGTATTTTAGGTCTGCTCCCCTTGAAGACTTCTTAGATCATCTTCGTATTTTGGATGAGATACCAGATGAAGTCTTTTCTGCTTTTAAGTAATCTTGTACATTGTGTAAACCGAATTACTTCCTACTTAATGTTCTGTCTTACTTCTTGCTTTGTGTATGAGTCCAAAAGGGGTTTGACAATTTACAAAGGATGTAACAATCTTGCCCAAACAAATATTCTTACTGGTCGGAGAAAAGAAAGTTATCTATGTGCGGTAAGGCCGAAGATAATTAGCGCTCCAGGGCCGGTCTAGATTCCTACCCCTGCCGTCCTGTAGGTAGTACGCACCTGATGCCAACTTTCTAATAACTTTATAGGGTCCATCCCATTGGGGTACTAGTTTGGCCACATCCCCAACATGCTTTGTTCGCTTCCAGACCAGGTCCCCTTCACCGAAGAAACGAGGAACCACCCTTTTATCATAATTTTGCCTCATCCTTTGTCGATAGGTAGCTAGCCTAGCTACCGTTTGCTCGTGAGTTTCACTGATGAGGTCCAGCTCTGCAAGTCGTCGCTCAATTTTCTCCTCGTCGTATAGCATCCTCCTAGTGGAAGGCACCCCGACCTCTATAGGTACCACCGCTTCATTGTCGTAGACTAGATGAAAGGGAGTGAGGCATGTGCTCTCCCGAGGCATTGTACGGTAGGTCCAGAGAATGCTTTGTAATTCTTCCACCCAATCTCCTCCAACATGGTTTACCTTCAGTCCCCGCACAATCTCTCGGTTGACAACTTCTGTTTGCCTATTACTTTGTGGATAGACTACAAATGTGAAGGCCTGAATAATTCCAAACCCTTGACATCAGGTTTGGATCTTCTGACTTTGAAATTGTCTTCCGTTATCTGATACTAGCTTATGGGGTATGCCAAACCTGCACAAAATATTTTCCCACAAAAATTTAATAACTGCTCCTTCTATGATTCTGGCCAGGGCTTCGGCTTCCACCCATTTAGAAAAGTAATTCACGACCACAAGTAGAAATCGCTTTTGACCTAGCGTCATAGGGAATGGTCCTACAATATCCATACCCCACTGATCAAAGGGGCAGGAGACAATGGACGTCCTTAGCATTGAGGTGGGCATATGTGTCAGATTCTGATGCTTCTGGCAAGATAAACAAGTGTTTACCAACTGCTGAGCATCCTTTTGTAATGTGGGCCAGAAATAATTGGCCAGCAGCACCTTGCAAGCTAATGTTCGACCTCCCGCATGACTGCCGCAACACCCCTGATGTAACTCTCGCAAAACATGCTCTGCCTCTTCTAGGCTTAAATACTTAAGTAAAGGCCTGGAAAATGCTCACTTATATAACTAATATCCTATCATGGTGTAGGCATGAGCCTTTTTCCTGACCAGTCGTGCTTCCTCCAGATCGGTCGGTAGTATACATTGCTGCAGATAACTAATCATTGGGGCCCTCCTGTCAATAAGCTCGTCCCTGTTATTCTGAAGATCTATTTGAGCTATGAGGAAAGTCGTCTATGCTATTGACCTATCTAATACCCATGTTGTCAGAGAACTGGCCATTTTGGCTAACTCGTCAGATCGGCCATTCTATGTTCTGGGAATCTTGCTCACCATGCCCTCCTTGAATTCTTTTTTCATTTTCTCGTAAGCTTCTCGATATACTTGTAGCTTATCACTGTTGACTTCAAAATTGCCCGCCACTTGTTGTGTTACCAATTGGGAATCTGAGTAAATAATCACTCGGGCAGCTCCCACATGCCGGGCTGCCTGCAGACCTGACAATAAAGCTTCATACTCTGCCTCATTATTAGTGGCCCTGAAATTTAATCGCACGGCTAGCTGCAAGATATCTTCCTAAGGGGATATCAGAAGAACTCCGACACCACTTCCCTAATGTGTGACCGACCCATCCACATATACCCTCCAAGTTTCTTGTGAGTCAGTTTGATGAATCTCGGTCAGGAAATCAGCTAAGGCCTGCGCTTTAATAGCTGTACGAGATTGATAAGCTATATTATACTCCCCCAGTTCTGTCGCCCACTTAATAAGTCGGCCTGCCACCTCGACGTTGGTAAGGGCTTTTCCCATTGTGCTATTAGTCAAGACCGTGATAGGATGAGCCAGGAAATAGGGTCTTAAACGCCGAGCCATGAGCCACCGTAATCCCGCACTACTAATCCAAGACCAAATCTTGGAACTAGTTTTTTGTTGTTCCTTGTGTACGAGATTTTCTTTGTTATAATGACCCATCAAGAAGGCTACAACACAGCCCACCCTCCGCTCTTCTCTGGCCAAGACTTCAGTTACTGGAAGGGGCGAATGGAGTCCTACATCCAAACTCAGTTCGAGATGTGGATGATTATCAAGACTGGGATCACACTTCCACTCGATGGCTCGGGAAAATCGGTACCATGCGAGAACTGGGATGCAAGCATAATCAAGAAGGTCGAGGCCAATGCCAAAGCAACCTGCACCTTTCAATCCGGCCTTACCAAAAAAGAGCTTAATCGAGTCGAGTCATTCTCAAGCGCAAAAGAGTTATAGGAAAAACTGATCGAGTTGCACGAGGGCACTTTCGGCACGAAGGTAAGCGTGATTTATTATTTAACAAATTGTATAACATAAGAATGCAAGAAGAAGAGACGGCTAGCCAACTTCACACGTGCATCCAAGACCTCCTCAACGGCCTCCACGCGATCGGGTAAAAAGTGGAGAATCGAGATGTAATAAGGTACGCACTCAACGCTTTTCCAAGGAATACATTGTGGTCATCAATGGTAGATGCCTACAAAGTTTCTAAGGATTTGTCTTTAATTAAACTAGATGAGTTATTTTCCGAATTCGAATTACATGAATAGACTAATGCACGTCTAGCCGAGAAAGGTATTGCGTTGATTGCAGGTACAAGCAAGGTAAAGGAGGTGAGAAAGAAGCATCAGATTGAACCTGAGTCCGAAGAAGAACCAGACTCAGATGGCGACGACGATGAGATAGCAGCCGAACTCGTCAATCTCGTACGAAAAATTTGCTACGGCTGCAACCAAAAGGGGCATATCAAAGCCAACTGTCCAAACCAAAAGGAAGCAAAGAATCAAAGAAAGAAGAAAGCACTACAAGCAACGTGGGATGAGTCCTCTTCAGAAGATTCTGACGAAGAGCTCGAACAGACGAGCTTCCTTGCACTGACGGCCCGGGAACAAATCAAGGAATCGGAGACCGAGAGCGAATCGGAAATTGAGTCCGAGCAAAGTCACGGATTCATATCCGTTTCCAAAGGGCCTAAACCCGCTGTAAGTATTCGTCAAGTAGATAAACTTTATAATTTAGTTAATTATCTTATGCAAAAATTAGCTAAATCCAATGTCCAAATCAAATCACTTCAAAAGGAGGTAACGACCCTTAAAGAAGTGACTAATCCTAGCTCTTTGACTGATCCCATTCAGACTGGAACCTCAACTCAAGTCCAAAAGTTTTAGGAAGAAAATTCTAGCCTGAAAAATCAAGTCAAGGAACTAAAGGACACATTGGAACGATTCACTCTGGGTTCCAAGAATCTTGATTTGATTCTCGGAAAATAGTGAGCCGTTTACAACCAATCCAGACATGGATTCAAGGCTAAAATAAAATACAAGACGTATTTATCCTTGGTTAATAAAAATAATAGAAAAATAGTCCAAGCATGGGTCCCCAAGTCAAACTTAGTTAATCAAGTTAGACTTGGAGTATATTGGGTCCTCAAGAATCAAATCCACTACCTTGATAGACCCTATCGAGGCTATGATTTAGGGGGAACCAATAGAACGATCATTTTTATCAATAAATAGAATTACTTGATGTGTGATTTACAATTGTTTTTACTATATCTACTTAGATTAGGCCAAGGACCTAGGCATAATTTACACTTGACTAGTTAGACCTAGGGGCTTAAAAAAGAAAATTAATTATCCAATTTCTTTGAAAGATTTTGTCTAGAAGTGGTGGATGATCTCATACACAAGAAGGCCTAGTGCCTCGCCACAGCCTAGAAGCCAATATTTGAAATAGATATTTAATTGACTAATTGAAAAACCTGAGCCCAACTCAAATGTAAATTAATCCTTAGACAATAATCTAAATCAAAAATAAAATTTAACCATCTCACAAAAATCTATAAGGTTCCCTGATTGATAACTTATAAATGGGTGAAATGGACTTAGGCAAAATTTAGACTTAATCAAAATTAATTTAATTTAATTAACTTAATCAATTAACCAAAACTAATTAACTTAATCAATTAACCAAAATTAACTTAATTAATTTAATCCATTAACCAAAATTAATTTAACTTAATTAACATAATTAACCTAAATAATTAACTCAAACTAAATAATTAACTTGACCTAAATAATTAAATTTAATTCAATTAACTAACCTAATTAATGAACTTAACTCAATTAATCAATTAATCAACCCAATCAATTAAATCATTAAATCTTAACTAATTTAATACCAGTTAATCTAACCAATTCATAACTTAAACTTAAACCTAATTAACTCAATAAACCATCTCACAATCACGCATAGGGATACCATGTTTGATAATCTAGACTGGGTGAGATGGAACATTAAGAAGTTAATTTCAATCAAACTATCTTTTGATCCATCAAATTGAACCAAATCAAATACTTTATGTGTAGGAACATAAAGATTTGGATCAATGGATGCTAGATAGTGAATGTTCCAGACACATGACTGCAGATAGATTGAAATTCACTAAGCTAAAATTTAAAAACTTAGGGTTAGTTGCGTTCGGCAACAACGGAACACTTACTGTAATCGGAATAGATAATATCCAACTGAGTTCCGATTTTTATATTCGAAAAGTCTTATTGGTTGATCAACTAAAATTTAACTTAATAAGTATTAGTCAGTTATGTGACTCAGGTACTTAGTCACATTTTCAAACTCTAATTACTTAATTCAAAATATTAAAAATCCTGAAATTACTCTTAAGGAAATTAGGAAAAACAACATCAACACAATTGACCTACCAACTTCCTCACTAAGATGTCTATTGACACAACAAGAGGAAACCAAGTTGTGGCACAGAAGACTGGGTCACACTCACACTAGATTCATTTAAAAAATGAGTCAAAATGACTTAGTTAAAAGATTGCCTAATCTAAAATTTACAGAAAATACAATTTGTAATACCTGCCAACAGGGTAAACAAACCAAGTCAACCCACAAATTAACCAATGTAAATAGAACTAACTCGATACTTGAACTCCTTCATTTAGACCTATTTGATTCACATAGAGCCAAGTCACTAAGCAAAGCCCAATATTGCTTAGTAATAATTGATGATTACTCAAGATTTAAACTTACGAAATCTTTAAAAACTTTTGTAAGTTAGTGGAAAATGAAAAAGATACTAAAATAAAAAAAATTAGAAGTGATCATGGAGGGGAATTTGAAAATCATAAATTTACTGAATTTTGTGAAGTTAATGGATACAAATATGAATATTTATGCCCTAAAACCCCCCCCCCCCCCCCCCCCAAACAAAATGGTCTAGTAGAAAGAAAAAATAGAACCCTACAAGAAGCCACTAGACCCATGTTAAATGAATACAACTTAAATAATCAATTCTGCGCTAAGGCAATTAATACAACCTATTACATTCAAAATAGAATTTTAATTAATAAAATTAAAAATAACACTCCATATGAATTATATTACAATAGGATTCCTAACTTAAATTATTTAAAAGTATTTGGGTGTAAAGTTCATATACTAAACACTAAGGACTACTTAGGAAAATTCACATCAAAATCAACCCCAAGAATCTTTCTAGGGTATTCCACAACCAGTAGGGCCTATAGAGTTTATAACAAAAATATCGTAAAAGTTGAAGAAACAACTAATGTAACTTACCTAACTCAATAAATGAAAATATTAATCAAAACATAAAAAATATTAATTCAAGAAACATAGAAGATGATGAAGATGTTCAAATAAAATCTAGTCAATTACAAGAACCAATTATTGACACTAACATAAGACCATCAAGAACAAGTACCAATCACCCATCTAACCAAATTTTGGATGACCCAACCCTAGGAGTTCGAACTAGATCCTTATATAGAAACTTAAGTCAGATAGCTCTCATTTCTAAAATTGAACCCAAAACTATAGAAGAAGTCCTACCTGACCCAGATTGGATATTAGCAATGTAAGAGTAGTTAGCCCAATTTGAAAAAATCTAGGTCTAGGAACTAGTACCCAAACCCAATAATAAAATCATAGTTGACACTAAATGGGTATTTAGAAATAAATTGGATGATAAGGGTGAAATAGTAAGAAATAAAGCTAAGTTAGTGGCTAAAGGGTTCATCCAAGTAGAAGGGTTAGACTATGATGAGACCCATGCCCCCGTAGCCAGACTTGAATCTATTAGGATGTTGCTGGCCTATACAGCACATAAAGGATTCAAGTTATTCCAAATGGATGTAAAATTCATATTTTTAAACAGGTTTATCAAAGAAGAGGTATATGTAAGTCAACCCCGGGGTTTGAGGACTTGGACCACTCGAACCATGTTTTTAGGCTAAAATAGGTCCTATATGAACTAAAACAAGCACATAGGGCTTTGTATGAATGACTATCAAATTCTCTAATATCTAAAGGATTTAAGCAAGGTCAAATAGATCTGACTTTATTTGTAAAAATCTTAGAAAAAGATATTTTTATAGCCCAAATTTACGTAGACGATATAATTTTTGGTTCAACCAACACTAAATTTTTTAATGAATTTATCAAATTAATGGAAAGTGAATTTGAAATGAGTCTGGTTGGAGAACTCAACTTTTTCTTAGGCTTACAAATTAAACAAACCAAAAAATGAAATTTATATTTTTCAAATAAAATATGTTAAGGAATTAATTAGAAAATTTGGAATGAAAAATTCAAAAAAATATAAATACTCTAATGGCAACTAATGTTAAAATTGACTATGACTTAGAAGAAAAATTAGTAGACTTAAAATACTATCGAAGTGCAATAGGGAGTCTACTCTACCTAACTGCAAGTCGACCGGACATCCTATTTGCAGTAGGTATGTGTGTAAGATACCAATCATGTGCAAAAGAGTCACACACACCTAACAAATGTTAAAAGAATACTTAGGTATATTAAGGGAACCCTAAATGTAGGATTTTGATACCCTAGGACTTGCACATTTGACATAATTGGTTATTCTGACTCAAACTATGTCGGATACAAACTAGATAGAAAAAAGCACAAGTGGTAGCTGTCAATTTCTAGGTTAGTGCCTAGTAAGTTGGTCAAGTAGAAAGCAACATTGTGTTGCCTTATCCACCACTTAAGCTTAGTACATAGCCTTAGGGGAATGTACATCTCAACTATTATGGATGATGCATACCTTAAAGGACTATCAACTAGAATATAAAAATATAAAATTTCAATTGATAATATAAGTTCAATTAACTTAACCAAGAATCCAATTCACCACTCAAGGACCAAACACATAGAAGTAAAACACCTTACAAAACACCACTTTGTAAGGGACCATGTAGCTAAGGGTGATATTGTACTTAACTATATTGAGTCCAAATCAAACCTGGCTGACATCTTCACAAAACCCTTACCTAAACTTGAGTTCAGTGCACTTAGAAGACAAATAGGAATGTGTTGGGTAGAATAGAGTTTACTTTCAAATTGAAATTACTTGGTTTTTAATTCTAGGAAAATTATTTTTCAAAATTCTAATTTTATTAGTTTTTAAAATTTTGACTTAGCTTAGGAATTTACCCTCTAGAAAGCCTGTACCTCTAGGTTTCAGCCAGAGCATCTCGCAAGCACACTAGGATTACCTTGCTTGTGTATGAAAAATATTTAGAATGATGTGAGATGCATAGGGCTGGACTTCAGAATGCTTATGTCTGTGCATCGACATAAGTTTGGGCAATAAATATAAAATCCATATTAATCAAATTAAGTTATTCATGCTTAGTCAAACTAACTGGAACACTTACTTAATTTGACTAACCAAGTGAAAGCTACTACCTCTTGCTAAATAGCTAATAACTAAAGGTTAGACATTTGTTTGAAAGTAGATTTTTTGACTTTTTGTTACTCATACTTAGACTCTAGGGTCCTTAAATTTTTTAAGGCATTAATCAAGGGGGAGTGAAAGGAGTCAAGTTAATTTTTTTCATTTTTTTTTACTATTTTTGAAAAATAAATTATTTTGAAACTAAGTATTTGATAAAGTATTTTAAGGTTTTTACTTAGCTAAGTATTTTTACAAGAAAATATTTTTAAGTTTTTTTCAAAGTATTCTTCAAGCTAAGTATTTAATAATTATTTTCAAAATTTAGCTAAATCTTTGTTGAGAAAACTAAGTATTTTTCAAAACTTAAATTTAGCTAAGACTTTAATTAAATTTAAGAGCTAAGTACTTAACTTAGTTTTTATCATTCTTTTAAGCTTAGTATTTTTAACTAAGTTTTTTTTTAAAAACTTTCATAAAACTAAGTATTAAAGTTAAGCTTTTATCAACATAACTGTTTATCAAAATTCTTTCAAAGCTAAGTTTTTGTTGAAAAGACTAAGTATTTTCACAAGAATTTCTAATTTAACTAAATATTTTTCAAAGAAATTATTCTCAAAGCTAATGCTATCCTTCAGGGGGAGTTTAAAGTAAATATGTTTCTAACAATCTTCTCTCTACTTAGTATTAATTTTTGAGTTATGTCAAAGGGGGAAAGAAAAGTCAAGAGAAAGTCAAAGTTAGGTAAGAATTTAAAAGAGGAGCATAAAGTAAATATGTTTTTTTACAAATTATTGTATGGTCATGATTAAAATTGCTTACTCCTTTATTATAAATTATTATATGCTCATGCTTAAAATTGCTTAAATTCCTTTATTATCTTGTTATGTTTTACTTAATTTTATACCGTATTGCCATAATAAAAAAGGGAGAGATTGTTAGTATGGGAAACATTCGACGATCGAACCTGAATTTTGATTATGTCAAAGTTAAGTTGTCTAGTTATCTAACAAGGGTGAATGAGTTTGCAAGAAAATCCTAAGTGTACTTAGGCAAAAGTCCTAATTGCGGTTAGGCAGGTGGAAAACCCTAGGGGATGGTAACCCTAGGTCCTAGGGGGTGGTAACCCTAGGCAGAAAATCTTGGCGGGTCGAGAGGTTCGGGTAAAATCGTAGGGGGTGGTAACCCTAGGCTGAAATCCTGGTGTCGTGAACCAGGTGGAAGACTGGACGGGTCATGGAGTGGACGCCCAGCATGAAGACTGGAATTCTCGAGCGGCGAGCAGAAGTCGAGTTGGTTTGGTCGATCAACTCGCAATAGGTATACTCTCTTGAGTGAAGTAGGTGAGGACGCGTTCCCCGGTGAGGGAACATTAAGCATTAGTTCGAACTAGAGTTTCGACGAAACTCAAAGTCAGAACCGAACAGTCGGAGGTTGTCGCATTTCTTATATTATGTATTGTTTTTTGCCTGGATTAACTTTATTTTGCAAAAAATAAAGTTACTGGAGAAAGCAAGTCCGGGCGCTTGGAAGGGATCCGAGCGCCCGGGGTCCAAGCGCCTGGAATTGATCCGGGCACCCCGAGCTGGTCCGGGCGCCCGGAACCTAAAAGCTATCGGGAAGTTGACATGGCGCGCGCGGAGTGGCCGAGCCACGTGGTCTAGGCGCCCGGAGGGGTTTCGGGAGCCCGGAACAACCTATATAAGGAGCCTCGACTAGAAGCCTCAGTACACAACGACGAATGACTTTCGCTTCTTCGAGCTGCTCAGAAAACACCTCTTCGACGCCCAAAAGTTGGTCCGAGAACCATCGTGCTCAAGATCCATATTTCCGAGTTGTTGGTATTCATTTTAAATTACTTGTAATATCTTTGTACTTGTACTTATTCCGGATTGACTAGTGATTGCCCATCGAAAGCACTCTCATGTACGGGCCTTGGAGTAGGAGTCGTCACAAGCTTCGAACCAAGTAAAAGAAATTGTGTTAACGATTACTTTTTGGTTCTTACCTTATTTCCGTTGCGTATTGACTTTGGGTTTTTCGAAAATGACGAAATAGCCACGAGCGCTATTCACCCCACCCCATCCCACCCCCCTCTAGCGCTTTCGATCCAACAGAGCCATGGTACCTTCTTCTTGTCGATGAAGAGCCTGTATGTGTAGCTGTAGAACACCTAAATGAACATACTGCATATGGCTCCTCTGGAGGTTGTTGAAGCTTTCTTCTTGGATGAAGCTTCTGTTTAGCTGGCCTCCATCAGTAATAAGTACAGCTTCTTCTAATCGATGACCATACATCATATTGTGTACATCATCTCGTCGAGAATGGTACAAAACTTCAGCAGGGACTATTGAAGCATGCTCCTGCATAGATAATCATAATTGTACCTGAGGATCCAATTGTTGCTCCAAAGTGTATTATGAGCTAGGCTACCCAGTAAGTTGTCTTCTTAATCTTCCGGTGGCACGTTGGAGATTATGTATTCGTCGTTGATTTCGCCTGTATTCTCGTATCTGGTCTTCGAATAAGGGTGTTGTAACCGAAGTAGGTACTGGTGTTGATGTAGTTTCAATTCTGGTGGCCATTAATTCTTTAGTTTGGCTTGTTCTTCTTTGTGCACCTTATAGGGGTCTTTGAAAACTCTCAGCTTTCCTTTACCTTCCTTTGGCTTGATGTTTGAGCCCAGAGATAAGTTTTTCAATTTTTCTATCAAGTCGTCAGATATAGAATTAGTCTGGACTGCTTTCTTTGTTTGTTCTATAACAAGCTTAAGGTAAGATTGTATATCTTTTAGAGTTTTTGTGATATGAACCAAGAGTTGTATTTGTGTATTATTTTCCTTTATTAGAACAGCTAATGTATTGGTTGGGAATTCACTAGGCTTAGCAAAACCAATTGGTGGTGCTTCAAGTTGTTTAGTGGCTTTAATTGCGTCTTTATACAATTTTGTACTTTTTGTAATAATATAATTGTTCATCTACTAAGGGGGATTTGGTTTTTAAAAGAGATCGGGTTAAGGTTGTAACACCCACGAAATATTTTAGCTATACATATGGGTTTTCTCTTCTAGAATAAAAGGAAAAGAGAAATAGAACCAAAAAGAAATAAAAAGAGAGGTGTTAAGACTTGAACCATGAACCCCTCATAATAGATAAAGCTAAATTGGTGTATGATAACCACTAGAGTCATGAATGATATATGATTAGCAAAGAATGAAAATTGTAGTTAAAAGTAAAAGTATGAGTAAGTAAGGGAACAAGAGAAAATCAAGTAGTTTTCCTCCTCTTCCTCTTGGTTAAGAGAAGAAGCAAGCAAAAGACAAAGACAAGTTGTCTTTTTCTCCTTCCTTCTTGCTATTTTCGTGGGAATGAAGAGGGTGAGGGAATAGAGGAGTTAAGGGGATGAATTGGGATATTTTTCATCCTCATTGAGAATAAATAGGAATGAGAGAAGAGAAGGGAAAGAAAGTTTGTCTACTTCTTCCTCCTTCTTCTTCCTCCTCCTTCTTTCTCCTTCCTCCTCCTCCACCGAGACCTAGGACTCTTCCCTCTTCCATTTCCGAATCCAAGCTAAGGTTTTCTCCCTAAGAAAACTAATCCACAAGAAGGAGTCCTCAAGACCTACTCCTTACAAGCAAGAGAAGCACAAAGAAGAACAAGGAGGAGAAGCTTTCTTCTTCATCTTCACAAGGGTACCTTCTTTTAAGAAAACCCAAGCAAAAGAAAGTAAGTTTCCCTCACCTGTGGTACAAGTTGTTCATGTGTTTTTCCATGAGTTTAGATTTCTTAAAAACCTAGGGTTTCTTCATGAAGCTTTCGGCCACCAAACTACAAAGAAAAACTTAAGAAAGCTTAAGACCTAAACTAAACATGCTCACTATGTTTCTTATGATATATGTACCCTATGATAGGAGATTAGTTTAGTGTTCTTATGCTTGTACGTTGCTTGGAACTTAGATTCGTGTTCTTTAAACTTTCGGCCAAGGCATGAAAAGAAGACCTAGAGAAGCTTAAGACCTAACTAAACATGCTCACGATATCCCTTATGATATGTAACTTAGGTTATGAGTTATGTTTAGAATTCTAATGTTTTTTTTTTGCTTGTAACCTAGATTTATGCCTAGTAGGTTTCAGCCATGAAAGAAATGAAGGCCTAGGAGAGTTTAAAAATTTAATCTATCATGCACATGACTTTCCTTATGATATGATATGAAGATTTCTTAGTGTTTTCATGCTTGCTTGTTGCTTGGAACCCAGATGCATCTTACCTTAGGGTTTCGGCCATGATGAGGTTAAGGGTCCAAGAAAACTTAGGAATCAAATCTAACATGCTCATGATTTTTCTTATGATATGATATGAAGTTAGCTTGATATTCTTATGCTTGTATGTTGCTCAAACTTAGTTTCATGCTCCTTAAACATTCGGCCATAACAAGATTAAAGGACCTAGGAAGCCTAGAACCTAAACTACATATGCTCATTATGTTCCTTATAATATATGATATGAAATTGGTTTAGCGTTCACATGCTTTCTGTTGGATCGAGACGCGCTAGAGGGGGGGTGAATAGCGCTCGCGGCTATTTCGTTCGATTATCGATAAACTATCGGAGTAAAATACGCAGCGGAAATGTAAATAAACACAAACACAGAGACACAGTCGTTTACTTCGTTCGGAGCCTAGATCGACTCCTACTCGAAGGCCCGCGTTCCTTGATCGCTTTCCGTGGGCAACAACTAAAATATCGTGAATAAGTACAACTTGAATTGAAATAATACCGACAACAAAATAATAACTGAAGCTTCGGGTCGTCGGCGACTGCAATAGCACTTTAGAGTCGTTTCTTGAGCAGTACACAGCAGAAGGAAAGCTTGTCAATTGTTGATCTTCACTGCTGCTCGAAGACCCCTTATAAAGGGCATCCAAGGCGCCTTGAGAGCCTCCGAAGGCGCCTCCATAGCTCCGAGTCCACCGTGCAGATGAGCGCAGACCATTCTGCGCTTATCACCTTGAAGGCACCTTCATAGGTCTTCAAGGCGCCTTCCAAGGCGCCTCCATAGCCAACCGAAGCGCCTTCAGCCCTGCTTCGCGGCCAGGTCAGCTTTTGCACCCGAGGCGCCTCCAAGCTCCATGGAGGCGCCTCGGACACTATTCATCCGAGGTTAATCTTTGCACTTTGGTCCCTGCAAGATACATTAATCCCAAATATACCCTACAGCACAAAGTTAGCACATAAAGCATAATAGAAGTGATAATGATAGTCTCCGGACTATCCGAGCCTGACTTCGGATTTCCGACCGGAAACCCTAGTTCGACCCGACGCCTACTGTTCCCTCTACGGGGAACGCGTCCTCACCTACTCCACTCAGGAGATTTACCTGTTGCAAGTGCGATCCTCCAGATCGACTGGACTTTTGCTCAGCACTCGACGCTTCCGGACTTTCTGCTGGACATCCGCTTCCCGGCTAGTCCAGTCTTTCACCTGGTTCGCGACACCAGGACTTTCCACCTAGGGTTACCACCCCCTATGACTTTTTCCTGAAGCCATCGACCTGCCAAGACTTTCCGCATAGGGTTACCACCGCCTATGACCTAGGGTTACCGCCCCCTAGGGTTTTCCCTTTGCCTAACCGCAGCTAGGACTTTTCTCCACCTAAGGTTACCACCCCCTAGGACCTAGGGTTACCACCCCTAGGGTTTTCACCTGCCTAACCGCAGTTAGGACTTTCCTGAAACACTCATTCAACATGTTAGATAACAACAAGACTTAACTTTGAACCTTTTGCCATTATCAAAACTTGGGTTTGATCGTCGGATGCTTCCCGCACCAACAATCTCCTCCTTTTTAATTATGGCAACCCAAATTCAAAGTTAAGTAAAACAAATGTATAAGATATATTAAAAGATTTTAAGTGATCAAGCTTAAGTATATAAATTCAAATAAAAGCATAACTTAAGCTAACACTTAAACTTTGTGACGCTCCCCCCTAATACAAGGCTTCCTTTTTTGAATTTTTTTTACTTTTGACTTTTCTACTCTCCCTCTTAATAAAAGTAACACTTTTTACTTTTGAATTTCCTACTCTCCCCCTTTTTCATATATCAAAAAATAAGCCAGTTGACAGCAAGTTTTAATTTTTCTTTGAAAAAAAACAGATTAGGCTTATAAATGGTAAATTACTTTGGAAAAAAAATTTAACTAAGTTTAAAAGGCTAATATTTAGTAGACTATTAAGAACGATTTTAGCCACTTTTGAAACTTAGTTGATTTTTGAAATATACTTAGCTAAATTTTGAAAATCTAAGAATATTGAAGTCTCTTTTTACTTAGCAAAAAATATTTTAAAGGCAATGAGTTAAATTTTGCAAGTAAAGAAATATGCTTTTAATACTTTTAGCTAAGTGTAGAATGAATCTAAGAGGTAACTTAGAAAAGTATTTTAGCCAAAATTTATAAAGGTGGCTAAGTTTGAGAAAGTTGCTCTATGAATCAATTAGCTAAGCCTTTTGCAAACATTGAATTTTGAAAATATAGCTTAAGTGAAAAGGGACTTAGCTTAATTTTGAATAAAATAATACTTATTTTTGAAAAAGAACTTGTTAATTTTTAGGTTGAAGAGAGAGAGTAGCTAATATTTTAATTTAGGTTATTTATTTAGTTGGTCCTTAAGTCCAAGCATATCTAATTGGTGTTGATCAGGTATCAGAGCCCTAAAGTGCAAGTAATCTTAATATTTCCATTTCCTTTAGTTTGAGAGATACTTTTAGCTAAGATAAGGTTATTTTTGTCTTTAACAAGTAACTAAGTGATATCACAACACTTTAGATTCTTAGTTTTTAAAGAGGGAGTTTAGCTAAGATTTTTACTTTTAAAATACTTATGAAGATAATAGTTTTGTTAAGTATTTAATCTTAAAAAGACTTAGTTTTTTTTAAAAAAAATTGTTTTGATGAAATTTTGAGAATGCTTTGGAAAATACTTAGCATTTTCAGCAGAACTTAGCATTTGAAAACAATTACTTTGAGAGACACTTAGCTAAATGTTTTTTTTTAAAAAAGGAAAAAATATTTAGCTAAATTTGAAAATACTTAGCTATATTTTCAACTTAAAAATCATTGTGTTGAAAAAATATCTTGCCAAGTAGCTAAGTTTAGAAATTAATTTAACTAAGTTTAGTTAGACAAGACTTGATTAAGCACTTAGCTTAATGAGGTTTTACATAAAGGCTTAGCTTTGAAAACATTCTAGAAGAGTTGTAATTTAAAAGCCAGGTTATAAATAATTTTAATTTTAAAGCTAAGTTACAAATAACTTGAATTTTCGAAGATATGCCAAAAATAGTTTTTAATTTTGAGGTCAAGTCAAAATTTTTAAAGAAAAACTAATTTAAAAACCGACTCAAAATCACTCCCCCTTAATTAATGCCTTAAAAAAAATTTTGAGTTCAGGAGTTCAAGCATGGGAGGTTAAAATTTCGTTCGATACCAATTGTTGGATCGAGACGCGCTAGAGGGGGGGGAGGGGGGGTGAATAGCGCTCGCTGCTATTTCGTTCGATTATCGATAAATTATCGGAGTAAAATACGCAGCGGAAATGTAAATAAACACAAACACAGAGACACAGTCGTTTACTTTGTTCGGAGCCTAGATCGACTCCTACTCGAAGGTCCGCGATCCTTGATCGCTTTCTGTGGGCAACAACTAAAATATCGTGAATAAGTACAACTTGAATTAAAATAATACCGACAACAAAATAATAACTGAAGCTTCGGGTCGTCGGCGACTACAACAGCACTTTAGAGTCGCTTCTTGAGCAGCACACAGCAGAAGGAAAGCTTGTCAATTGTTGATCTTCACTGCTGCTCGAAGACCCCTTATAAAGGGCATCCAAGGCGCCTTGAGAGCCTCCGAAGGTGCCTCCATAGCTCCGAGTCCACTGTGCAGATGAGCGCTGACCATTCTGTGCTTATCACCTTGAAGGCACCTTCATAGGTCTTCAAGGCGCCTTCCAAGGCGCCTCCATAGCCAACCGAGGCGCCTTCCGCCCTGCTTTGCGGCCAGGTCAGCTTTTGCACCCGAGGCGCCTCCAAGCTCCATGGAGGCGCCTCGGACACTGTTCATCCGAGGGTTAATCTTTGCACTTTGGTCCCTGCAAGATACATTAATCCCAAATATACCCTACAGCACAAAGTTAGCACATAAAGCATAATAGAAGTGATAATGATAGTCTCCGGACTATCCGAGCCTGACTTCGGATTTCCGACCGGAAACCCTAGGTCGACCCGACGCCTACTGTTCCCTCTACGGGGAACGCGTCCTCACCTACTCCACTCAGGAGATTTACCTGTTGCCAGTGCGATCCTCCAGATCAACTGGACTTTTGCTCAGCACTCGACGCTTCCGGACATTCTGCTGGACATTCACTTCCCGGCTAGTCCAGTCTTTCACCTGGTTCACGACACCAGGACTTTCCACCTAAGGTTACCACCCCCTAGGACTTTTGCCTGAAGCCATCGACCTGCCAAGACTTTCCGCATAGGGTTACCACCCCCTATGACCTAGGGTTACCGCCCCCTAGGGTTTTCCCTTTGCCTAACGCAGCTAGGACTTTTCTCCACCTAGGGTTACCACCCCCTAGGACTTAGGGTTACCACCCCCTAGGCTTTTCACCTGCCTAACCGCAGTTAGTACTTTCCTGAAACACTCATTCAACATGTTAGATAACAACAAGACTTAACTTTGAACCCTTTACCATTATCAAAACTTGGGTTCGATAGTCGGATGCTTCCCGCACCAACACTTTCATATTGTTGTAACCTAGGTTGATGCTTGGCAAGTTTCGGCCATAACAAGATTAAAGGAACTAGAAGGCTTAGAACATAAACTAAACATGCTCATTGGGTTCCTTATAATATATGATATGAAATTGGTTTAGGGTTCACATGCTTTTATGTTGCTTGTAACCTAGGGCTAGGCTTGGTAACTTTCGGCCATATCAAGACCAAGGACCTAGGAAGCTTGGAACTTAAACTAAACATTCTCATGATGTTCTTTATGGTTTATGATATGAAATTGGTTTAGGGTTCACATGCTTTTATGTTGCTTGTAACCTAGGGCTAGACTTGGTAACTTTCGGCCATATCAAGACCAAGGACCTAGGAAGCTTGGAACTTAAACTAAACATGCTCATGATGTTCTTTATAGTATATGATATGAAATTGGTTTAGGGTTCACATGCTTTTATGTTACTTGTAACCTAGATTCAATACCTTGTAAGTTCGGCCACTTCATGGAATTAGGGTTAGAAACCTAATTATGATTTACTATGTGTCTCACATGCTATGATATGAATTAGGATATACTAGTTTAAATGTTTCCTTTTCCATGCATGAATTATGTTTTCCCTATGATATGTCATATGCTCATTTATGTATGCCTATGAATCATGTATGATAATGACTCTTATGATGGGCTATATGCTCAAGTATGCATGCTTTATGATATGACAAGTAAAGGCCTAGGAGATGCTTCCCTATTAGTTGGGACTAAAAGCACTCCTTATGATATGACAAGTAAAGGCCTAAGAGTTGCTTCCCTATTAGATGGGACTAAGAGCACTCTTCATGATATGATAAGTAAATATGACATGCTATTTTACTTTTTATGTGGCTTGTACCGGACCTTAGTGTCCAAGGGATGGGCTCCTTAGTTCGCCCCTAGGTCGACGGATGTAGTACGAACCTAGTATCCCTAGTAGGTTCGGGATTAGCTACCCCGTCCTAGGGATTGCGCACATTTATGTTATGTGGTACATAGTCGGGCCCTCATGTTGAGATTATATTTAAGTATTATATGATATTGTTTTAAAGACATCTTGCACATGACATGATGCATGTTTTTGAAAGACATCTTGCATATGCTTTTATGTTATGATATGATATGACATGATATGCTTTTATGTTGTGATATGATATGACATGATGCTCACTATGCTATGATATGATATAACATGATGCTCTTTTATGATATGATATGACATGACGTTTTGGGTTTGTAGAATGATATGATATTTTATGATGCTCTTTTACATGATATGATGTTTTAGATGTTTATGACTCCATGCTATATGTTTATGTGATTATGCTACGATACGTGATTTTTGTGAGTAGGAAAGGATCTTACTAAGCCCGTGTGCTTATAGCTTACTTTCCTTGTACCGCAGATAAAGGTAAAGGATGGATAAACTAAGGGAGCAGCAGGAGGGCAAGAGATGTGTGTGGTGGTGGCTCGGCTAAGAAAAAAAAAGATCTACTTATGATAATTTATGCTTGTTAAGAATTATGCCTATCTTATGTTAATGTTTTGCATGATTACTTGACACTTATGCATGCTTATGTTGGGAATTGATATCATGGCTTTTTAAATTTAAAATTTTACTTAACATGCTCATGTGATTATAAATGTTTAGATAATTAGTTATTAGTGTTTAAAAGAAAGGTAAATTAAGAACATACAAGAATATTTAAATAAATACTTCCGCTGTTTTAAAAATAAGTTCTTTTAATTAATATGCATGTATGTTCCCCGTAACCCCGCTCCTACTAGAGAGGGGCGGGCATTACAAGTTGGTATCAGTGCCAAGTTAGCCTTCCCGCTACACACACATCAAGCCTCCATCCTGCCGCTCCAAGTAAGAATCTCTGTACTTACTATATTTCTTTATGCATGATAAGAAATGCTTTTAGTATGCATGAACATAAGTAGAACTGTTATGAATTGCCTTTATGTATGATAAACGACGTTTTAATATGCATGGATATATGTAGGAATGACCATGGACTTATGCTAGCCTTATTGTTATTTACGAAAATAGATATGGCTAGAAGACGCGGTAACAGGACCGAAGAGACAGTGACTCCACCGGATCTGACACATGTAGTCACCGACCTCCAGCGTCAGATCACGGAACAACAACAATTAATCGCTGCTTTGATGAATCAGTAAGGAAACCCTGTCATCCCACCTGCAAATCAGAACACATTGCCCGTCATACCTACAGCTGCACCAGTACCACCGGTAGCCCCTGCCCCAGTGGTCCGATAGGAGACTTACTTAATACAGTGGCTAAGGCTGAAGCCGGAGAATTTCTCGAGTACTTGTGAACCTTGGGACGCCCAAGCCTGGTTCAAGACAGTAGAAAGTATTGTGGAACTGCTGGACTGGCCCGTACCAGAAAAGATCAGGTGCGTGTCATTTTGTTTTTCTGGAGACGTAAAAATATGGTGGGAAAGGGTTAAGATCAACAGACAAGTTAATCAGATAAACTGGGTGGACTTCGAAGCAGAGTTCTTCGAGGAGTTTTTCCATATGCGGGTAACAAACTAGCATTACGACGAGTTCACCGAGTTCCGGCAAGGTGACTTATCAGTTAACAAAGCAGTGAAGCGTTTCAACGGTCTCGCACGCCTCTGCCCAGAGTTGGTCAGCACGGAAAGAGAAAGGGTCAGACTGATGCTAAAGATGCTCCGACCCGAGATAGCTTTGAATGTGGCCGGCGGAATTAATAGACCGCAGACTATAGAAGAGCTGGTCAGCAGTGCCCTGATCACCAAACACTATCAGAAGGCGATGACCGAGAGTAAGAATCAAGCACAGACAGAAGGACAGAAACCTCAAGGTACCAGAGCAAGCTGGAAAGGAAACCCTAATGGAAAGAGAAAGCAATGGAACAACACTAAAGGAGGTCCAGCGAATAAGCAACCCAAGTACCCTCAGTGTACCACTTGTGGGAAGCAGCATTCCAGAATATGCCACAAGGGTACGAGAAAGTGTTACAGTTGCGGCCGGGAAGAAGGACATATGGCTAGAGACTGCCCTATCCAGTCCCAGGCACCATCCCAACAGTATAACCAGAACAAGAGTGCCCCCTCATAGCTACACCAGATGCAAGCTACCATAGAAGGGACTCCGATTAGCCAAGGGAGATTGGAAGTCCCGCCAGTTACGACGAATGCCAGGGTTTTCTCTCTCACCAAAGAAGATATGGCGAGTGCTTCTACAGTTGTCACAGGTCAGCTACCTATTTTCAGTCAATATGCTAATGTGTTATTTGATACTGGGGCGACACACTCGTTTGTCTCTACACCCTTTATGAAGAAGTTAGTGATGCCACCACAAGCCTTAAATGACAAATTCTTAACGACCCTGCCTTCGGGAGAAGTAATGCCATCTACTCATATGTTGCGAGTCGCGCCCATCTGTTAGCTAGAGCCCTAGAGCCAATCATTTGATGATTGTATTTTGGACTTGTTGTATCATATTCTATATAAATAAAGGCATTTGGTTTTTGGTTATTATACTTACTTGTATTGGTTCCAAATAAACTAAGTATAATAACGTCCTTGAGTAGACAGTTCTCACCTATATCAATCGGTTAGTTAAACCGATAGTGAGATGATATAGGGAACACTACTCTTAATCATTCCTAGTCGAGTATTAACATTCAGGGACAATGTTAATGCAATAAGACTAGCATGTAGGTCAACTCGATGACTTGATCTCACAAGTCATGGATATAGAGATATCAAGTTGACACATGGGTATGCATTGGAGAATGTATACTGAATGACCCGCCATGAGAAAGTATCATGGATCGTTATATGAGTGTTATATACTTTCTCATGTGGCTATTAGTATGACTACTAGTCCTTAGACCTGAAGTCACCATGGTTCCCTACATAAGGAGTTATGTACTTTGGTTTCGTCAAACGTCACCCGTAACTGGGTGGACTATAAAGACGATTACTGGGTATGTAACGAATTATGCAGAGGGATGTGAGTGATGTAGATGGGATCTATCCCTCCCATATGACGGGAGCGACATCGATATTCTTGATAGAGTGAGACCACGAAGTGCATGGTCATGCCCAAATGAGTCAATATAGGATATTGAGCTCATTTGATTGAGTGAGTCTACTTGGAGTTCAAGATTTAGATTGATTAGAGGATGACACGGTCTATGCCTCACATTGATCAATCTAGATGTCTAGGATAGAAGGACACTTGTCATATTTTGTGAGGAGTCACAATTAGTAGTCACAAGGTGATGTTGGATCTCAACATTCTTGTAACTTGGGTAGTAATGATGTGTTGCTAGATACCGCTCATTACTTATGCTCCTAAATGGGTTTAGGGGCATTGCCAACGTTACAAGAACCTATAGGGTCACACACTAAGGGCAATTAGATGGAGATTAGGTTCATTAATTAGATGAACCTAAATGATTACGTTCATATGATGAACCAAATTGGATTAAGAGTAATCCAAAGTAGGTTAATTGAGTTGGACTCAATTTGGTTCATGTGTTAAGTGAGTCTAATTTGGACTTAGACTCATTTAATTAATTTAATTCAATGAATAGAGATTCATTAAATTAAAATTGACTTGAACCAATGGTTAGATTAGATCAACCAAGGGAGAGAAGTGGTCAAGTTTGACTTGACTTAAGTAGGAAGATGAAGAGTCAAGTTTTGACTTGACTTTGACTTGACCAATGCCACATCATCAACGCTTCTTCATTTGGTCAAGTTTGACTTGACCAAATGCCACCTCATGGAGGAGATCAAGAGACTTGACTCTTGATATTCCATGGGGGTTACATGCCTTGAAGTGGCCGGCCACTTTTAGGTGGAATGAAAAATTGATTTTTTTCATTCAAGTGGTTGTAACTCCATCTTCTTCTTCCTCTTGAGTTTTCTTCTTGCTCTCCCTCTCCTCCCTACTGATCTCTAAGGTTGCTAGCACATCCTTAGAGATTTTTCTCCATCTCTTGCTTGTGTAGATACACATAGAGAAGTGTCTACTTTGACACTTTCGAGATCCGGCGAATCGAGGACAAGCGGGATTGCGAAGGGCTTCGCATCAAGGGTATATTCTTTCTTCATGTAGATCTAGGAGTAGATCTAAGTTGTAAACTCGTACTCGTATTTTTCGTAAGTTTTCTTCGCACGAGATCCAGTGGCATGAGTGATTCGGGGTTTCCGCGACGCGAAAAGCAGTTTTCGCGGCCCGAAAAACCCAACACCATCAGAATCACAGGCAAAGAACTCTACTGTGATCTGATAGTGCTTGATATGCAGGATTATGATAGTATATTGGGCATGGATTTCCTGAGCAAGTACGGTGCTTTGATCGAGTGTCGTAAAAGAAAAAGTAGTCTTCCGACTTGAAGCTGAACCAATGTTCGAATTTGTTGGAGAACTAAGGAAAGAAACTAAGGGATCCTTATCAGTCATAAAGGCACAAAAGATGTTAGATAAGGGATGTACTGGGTTTCTAGCACACGTGGTCGATACAAGTCAAACCGAGGACCAGAAGCTAGAAGATGTCAGGGTGGTATGCAACTATCCGGAGGTATTTCCCGATGAGCTACCAGGGTTAGCCCTCGATAGAGAAATAGAATTTGAGATCGAATTAATTCCTGGTACTAAACCAATCTCTAAAGCACCTTATCGTATGGCGCCGGCTGAGTTGAAGAACTTCAGGGACAGCTACTAGAGTTACTCGACAAGGGATTTATTCGCTCTAGTCACTCTCTATGGGGAGCTCCAGTACTATTTGTAAAAAAGAAGGATGGGTCTATGCGAATGTGTATAGACTACCGAGCTCTGAATAATGCGACAATCAAGAACAGGTACCCTCTTCCACGGATCGATGACCTGTTCGACCAGTTAAAAGGTGCAACCGTCTTCTCTAAGATTGACCTAAGGTCCGGCTATCATCAAGTGAAAGTGAAACAGGATGATATACCGAAGACGACATTTCGAACAAGATACAGACACTATGAGTTCATAGTTATGCCCTTCGGAGTGACAAATGCTCCTGCTGTATTTATGGATCTGATGAATCGGGTGTTTATGGCATATCTTGATAAATTTGTGATCGTCTTCATTGACGATATCCTCATCTATTCAAGAACCCAAGAAGAGCATGTTGAACACCCGAATACCATACTACAGATTCTTCGAGAGAAACAACTATATGCAAAGTTCTCCAAATGCGAGTTCTGGCTCAATCGAGTATCATTCTTGGGTCATATTATCTCCAAGGACGAAGTAATGGTAGACCCGAAGAAGATCGAAGCTGTAAGTAACTGGAACAGGCCAAAGAATGCCAGTGAAATCAGAAGTTTTCACGGGCTAGCAAGCTACTACAGGAAGTTTGTAGAGGATTTCTCCAAAATTACAGCCCTTATGACAGTTCTCACTAGGAAGAACAAAAAGTATGAATGGACGGATGACTGCGAGAAGAGTTTCACAGAATTGAAAAGGAAACTGACCAGTGCTCTGATCCTTACTCTTCCGAAAAGTAACAAAGGCTTCGATATGTACAGCGATGCTTCCATATTAGGACTTGGAGCTGTACTCATGCAAGACGGCAAGGTCATTGCCTATGCCTCTAGACAACTCAATGAGCATGAAAGAAATTACCCCACACATGACCTAGAACTAGCAGTCGTGGTCTTTGCTTTCAAAACATGGAGACATTATATTTATACCGACCACCAGAGTCTGAAATATTTCTTCACACAGAAAGACCTGAATATGAGACAACGTAGATGGCTCGAGCTAGTCAAAGATTATGACTACGAAATCTTTTATCACCCAGGAAAAGCGAACAAAGTGACCAATGCACTCAGCAGGAAGTCTGGTGCCACCTAATGTCGCCATGATAGAAATGAAGACCTAGGAGAGTTTAAAAATTTAATCTATCATGCACATGACTTTCCTTATGATATGATATGAATATTTCTTAGTGTTTTCAATCTTGCTTGCTGCTTGGAACCTAGATGCATCCTACCTTAGGGTTTCGGCCATGATGAGGTTAAGGGTCCAAGAAAACTTAGAAATCAAATCTAACATGCTCATGATTTTCCTTATGATATGATATGAAGTTAGCTTGATATTCTTATGCTTGTATGTTGCTCAAACTTAGTTTCATGCTCCTTAAACATTCGGCCATAACAAGATTAAAGGACCTAGGAAGCCTAGAACCTAAACTACATATGCTCATTATGTTCCTTATGATATATGATATGAAATTGGTTTAGGGTTCATATGCTTTCATGTTGTTGTAACTTAGGTTGATGCTTGGCAAGTTTCGGCCATAACAAGATTAAAGGAACTAAGAAGCTTAGAACCTAAACTAAATATGCTCATTGGGTTCCTTATAATATATGATATGAAATTGGTTTAGGGTTCACATGCTTTTATGTTGCTTGTAACCTAGGGCTAGGCTTGGTAACTTTCGGCCATATCAAGACCAAGGACCTAGGAAGCTTGGAACTTAAACTAAACATGCTCATGATGTTCTTTATGGTTTATGATATGAAATTAGTTTAGGGTTCACATGCTTTTATGTTGCTTGTAACCTAGGGCTAGGCTTGGTAACTTTCAGCCATATCAAGACCAAGGACCTAGGAAGCTTGGAACTTAAACTAAACATGCTCATGATGTTCTTTATGGTATATGATATGAAATTGGTTTAGGGTTCACATGCTTTTATGTTACTTGTAACCTAGATTCAATACCTTGTAAGTTTGGCCACTTCATGGAATTAGGGTTAGAAACCTAATTATGATTTACAATGTGTCTCACATGCTATGATATGAATTCGGAGATGCTAGTTAAAATGTTTCCTTTTCCATGCATGAATTATGTTTTCCCTATGATATGTCATATGCTCATTTATGTATGCCTATGAATCATGCATGATAATGATTTTTATGATGGGCTATATGCTCAAGTATGCATGCTTTATGATATGAAAAGTAAAGGCCTAGGAGATGCTTCCCTATTAGTTGGGACTAAGAGCACTCCTTATGATATGACAAAGGCCTAAGAGTTGCTTCCCTATTAGATGGGACTAAGAGCACTCTTCATGATATGATAAGTAAATATGACATGCTACTTTACTTTTTATGTGGCTTGTACCGGACCTTAGTGTCCAAGGGATGGACTCCTTAGTTCGCCCCTAGGTCGACGGACGTAGTACAGACCTAGTATCCCTAGTAGGTTCGGGATTAGCTACCTCGTCCTAGGGATTGCGCGCATTTATGTTATGTGGTACATAGTCGGGTCCTCATGTTGAGATTATATTTAAGTATTATATGATATTGTTTTAAAGACATCTTGCACATGACATGACGCATGTTTTTGAAAGACATCTTGCATATGCTTTTATGTTATGATATGATATGACATGATGTGCTTTTATGTTATGATATGATATGACATGATGCTCACTATGATATGATATGATATAACATGATGCTTTTTTATGATATAATATGACATGACGTTTTGGGTTTGTAGAATGATATGATATGTTATGATGCTCTTTTACATGATATGATGTTTTAGATGTTTATGACTCCATGCTATATGTTTATGTGATTATGTTACAATACGTGATTTTTGTGAGTAGGAAAGGATCTTACTAAGCCCGTGTGCTTATAGCTTACTTTCCTTGTACCGCAGATAAAGGTAAAGGATGGATAAACTAAGAGAGCAGCAGGAGGGCAAGCGATGTGTGTGGTGGTGGCTCGGCTAAGAAAAAAAAAAGATCTGCTTATGATAATTTATGCTTGTTAAGAACTATGCATATCTTATGTTAATGTTTTGCATGATTACTTGACACTTATGCATGCTTATGTTGGGAATTGATATCATGACTTTTTAAATTTAAAATTTTACTTAACATGCTCATGTGATTATAAATGTTTAGATAATTAGTTATTGGTGTTTAAAAGAAAGGTAAATTAAGAGCATACAAGAATATTTAAATAAATACTTCCGCTGTTTTAGAAATAAGTTCTTTTAATTAATATGCATGTATGTTCCCCGTAACCCCGCTCCTACCAGAGAGGGGCGGGCGTTACAAAGGTATTAAGGGTAAAACTTATTCTAAGATTGCTAGCAAGTTTTGAAAGGGTAGTTCCTTGCCATGCATGTCTTTGCCCTTGGATTTACCACAGCATGTCTTTGCCTTCTACCAAGTTAGGACCTGTTCTTTTGAATAGCATGATTTGTATAATACCAACATTCAAAAACATAATAGATATCTCAGTATTAGTTTTTCCTTTAATACCTGTACCCATGAAGTTTTACCCCTAAATCATCTTTTTAACCAGCTCTGATACCATAGTGGGTTGGAGTAGCAAAAAGAAGCAAAGAAATAAGGAGAAAAGATGTAAACTCATGGATTCTTATTACTTCTTGTGCTTAATACTGCTTAATACAGAAACCCCAAGTAAGAACCAAGGATCGCTTGTGTTCTTGCAAAAGGAATGAGCTATCCTTATATAGAAAGAGGGTAGAGATGGCGGGTGCTCATTGAGCCCTATCGTCGCAAAAGCTCTACCGACTCCTAGTGAGGACAGCTTATTGCGAATCTTATTGCGAATCTTTTTTACAGCACACATATCTACTTTACAGCACATATATCTTATCGTGAATATTATCGTGAATCTACTTTACAGCACACATATCTTATCGCGAATATTATCGTGAATCTACTTTACAACACACATATCTTCTAGGCCCACCACTTCCTCAAAGGTGAAAGGAATCTATTCTTCGGACTGCGTCATGTAATGCATAAGCAGTTTTCTCAAGTTGATCATTAACCTGTTTTGTTGCCAGGAACCAATCAGACCACCAATTATCTTTGGTACTCCTTTCACAACAATCCTGAGTTTTCAGGGAGTGACGCAACTTGAGCTGCTGTAGTGCATTTGTTGCTTGCACAGCTGCTTCTTGTTGTATGCTATACAATTGCTCCCTAACTTCTTGTTCATATTCAAGGGTGTAGGGATACTTGTAGAGGGCTTGGATGAGTTGTTGATATCTTTCAATGAGGTTGAGAGGGCCAAGAGAGCCTGGGCCAATGTGGCTTGTGCCTCCTTGCTGGGCCTTTCTTTGAGCTCGTTGAGGGCTGGTGCTACCAATTCCATTTTGGAGAGTAGAGTTGTCTTCGGCCATTCTACAATAATAAGACAAGATATTAGTCTTGATAAGGCATTTGTCAATTGATTATCCTTCCCATCTATGTGTTCAAAAATGACTTGAATTTCGGTGCCAGTAATATAATCAGTAAATGCAAGCCACCGAACTCTGGATGGTTTGTTTACTGAGGACTTTTCGAAGAAACTAATAATGACTTGGCAATCTGTTCGAATTACTAGCTCCTTTTTATCAAGAAAATAAATCTGTAATGCTTCAAGCGAGTTTATCACCACATTCATTTCTGCATCAATTGTAGATTTAAGGTGAATACTTCCTACTGGCGTATGCACATACTTTTTCGGTGGATTTTGAGTCGAATTTACTTTTTTTCCACTTACAAACTTCACCCCATCCTTCCATACATCCGTCAGTTTCAAGGATTGTAAAACTGTGGGGTACTGTGAGATCTAGCAATTGTTGAACAAGATTTTTGATTTGCTTAATTAAATGCCAGCCCTGAGTATTCATACGCTTATCTCCTGTGGGGCTGGTCTTTGCATAAAGTGGGCTCAAAAGCCTTCCTAAATTTGGAATATAATTGCGAGCATAATTGAGAAGCTCAAGCCATGATCGAAGCCCATGTTTGGTCATTAAATCCTCATCTTTGAAGTCAACTATGTTTTTTAATAATGTGGGGTTGCAGCTTGATTCTTTGATTGCCAATTATAGCACCTAGAAATTCAATTTCAGAAACAGTTATCTTCATCTTTGTTGGGCTAAGGATTAACCCATTTTCTTGATATATCTGAAGCATCTTTTTTAAGTGTTCGACCTGATCCTCCTCATTTTTAGAAAATACTAGGATATCATCAATATAGACTGCAATAAAATTTCCTGTTCCCTTAAAATAGTTGTCGATCTTTCGTTGGAATATTGCTGGGGCGTTTTTGAGTCCGAATGGCATTGCTAACCATTCAAAGAGGCTATCTGGGACCCAAAATTTTGTTGGTCAAAATCGCTTTTTAAATCAAATTTTGAATAAATTTTGTTGTTACTAACCTTTTGAAGAATAGTATTGATTCCTGGCAGGTTGTATTGGTCTTTATTTGTCAGGTCATTCAAGCGTTTATAATTAAAAACCATTCTTTCCTTTCCTTTGACTTCTTTGCATGTCTTAGGATCTATAGTTGTTCCTGAATTCACAATAATAGCTGTGATTCGATGTTGACTCTTACTTGGTCTTATAACCTTGAGATTTAATAGAGTTGTAATATGCTTCGTGAATGCACCTTTCTGTTGAGGTGTGAGATGTTCCAGAGGTTGATCTTCAATGATAAAATTAGGATTTTTGACATCAATATGGCATAATATCTTGTTTTTTGACCAATGAAGGAGGGGGTTATCTCCAATATAACCTTGGCTTCTTAACTTTGATAATAAGGATTTAAACTGTTCATGGAATTGCTGAGTTATCTGCTCAGAGGAGTAATAGACCATTTCTTTAATTTGAATGTATTCCTCTTCCTCTAGCTCAAGTTCTTCTATGGTTGCACATACAATTGGTAACGTATTAATTGTTGTTAGTTGTTTATAGAATGCTACCGTATTTCCTTTTATGCGGACTCCTCCATGCATTGCTCGTATAAAGTTGCAACCAAGTATCATCTGGATCTTGTCTCCTAAGACCATTGGGAAACTATATGTATAAGGGATTCTGAATATGTTATCCCTAATAATCATCTTTCCTTACTTCAGCTTTAATTTAGTGGATTGGTGAGAATTGATTCCGCTAAAATGAACAATAAAAGTATTTTCTTCGAGTGCTTCCTTTGGAACAGAATTTTTATCAACGCAACAAGTTGTTGCGCCAGTATCAAGTATAACTTTCAAGGAAAATTTAGGAATTCCAGGAATATCGATCTCAACCTTTAGGTTATATAACATATTTTTGACTAACCTGGGGTTTTGGACGTCCTGGGCCGTCGTTATTCTGCTAGCTGTTTCTTCATACAACATATTGGCAGCTTCTTCCTCTTCTTCTTTAGGAATAAAAGGCTCTTTTCCTTTTTCCATTGTCTTAAAATCTGTGCTTAATTTTTCTTCAAAAAGTCCTTCATATAAAGATTTGTAATAATTTACCTCTTTTTGGAGCATCTCCATTTCTCCTTGACACTAGGATATATAATACTGTTGCTCGTGAATTAAGTTTTTAGGGAAGAAGGGGGCGGGTGTAGCAGGAGCTACTGGTACCTCTTCTTTGAAATAATAAGGTCCGCATAAATTGCAAGCAATTATGAGGCATTATGGGCAGTGTATGTCAGAGCCCTTTGTATTATCTCTTTTACAACAAGTGCATTTGGAAGGTTTGAGGAGGGAATATTACCTCATTATGGTGTTATTGATGGGGGCACTACATTTGCTTATCTGTTACTTTGACCTGAGGGCGATAACCACCATCAATTTCCCTTAGCATATAAATTTGCTCATTTAAATGTAGGGTTTAATTTGGATGGATTTATGTAGGTCTTCATAGTCATCTTCCCCTTTTGAGATGTTGTAAATAACATTACTTTGTGCTTCACCTTCTTGTACAGAAAGTATTTCGCAATCTTCTAGTAAATCAATTTGCTCGAAAATAGCGACCTTTTTTATATTTCTTTTTTCATTTGGGCATTCTCTTGCAAAATGACCTTCTTGCCCACATAGGTAGCATTTACACTTTTTATTTCCCACCAGATGCTTCTTCTTTTCAATTAGAGCATGAGTACCATGAGGTTTACCTTTATAAGTTTTTGATTTTCTGATTCCCATCTTCTTCTTCTCAGTAATATAGTAGCCAGGTATTGAGATTTGACTACAGAAAGAAAGATCTTTAAGCGAACGCTTAAAGGCTACATCTTTACATTCTTGTTTCAGGAATTTATATACAAATAGTATTCTGGGAAAGACGCCGATAGTGAGGCCTATATATTTTTCATCAAAGGCTCTTTTTATTTTGTTGCCTAAGTCACCAGACATTTTGAGCCATAATTTTTCAGAGAGCTCTGGTCCCATATATAATCGACATGCTTTGGATGCTAGCCTCATATAGTCATTAAGATACTGGATAATATTTTTGATATTATCACAAGATAATTTTTTTAGGTCTCTGTATGCTTGATCTTGGATTATAGTGGATCCTGAGGTAGGGCCTTCTGAAGAAAATACCCGTCGCATTTGGGAGAGAATATTCTGTGTGCCTTCTCGTCCTTCAGAGATATTGATGAGGGCTTCATACTCCATGGGATAAAACATTCTCCATTGGATCCATATTAATTTTTCTATTTCTCCTAGTAAATTTTCCATAAATTTTATTTTATCATGAGAGTCAGTAAAACCTTGGCTGGCTACATAGTTTTTTTGTAATAGATTCCCATCTAGGAAATACGTCATGAAATCTTCCTAAATTTTCTTGTATAACAAATATAGCACCAGTCTGTTGTTGTGTTGAGGCTAAAGTCCAGATTTCATTTGCTGTATCCCTTTTGAACTTCACATGTGCAGCTCTTTGTTCATGAATTGGTTGTGATGGACCAAGAATAGGTTGTAATGTTGATGCTGGGGGGTACCCTGGGAGACCCATAGTGGCTTCTTGTGGTGGATTATAAGGAGATATTACAGTACTGGAAGAATACATTTGCTCTTGAGGGGTATCTATTAGTTCGTTTACCTTTATATTTCAATATATTTCTGTCTAAATTTAGTTATCATCCAATTTTACTGGTTGCTAGCTATTCTTTTTAATTGCTTCATTTCTGCTAGGTAATCGAGCATATTCTGTTTTCTCCCAAGAAGACTTACTGCATGCACTTCATGATGGCAACACTTCCTATCCACGGCTACTACACTTGGGAACTTCTGATATGATACTTCTCACCTATTTTCTACTATTTGTTCGTTGTTACCATATTTTCTCCCAATAGATTTTTCTTTATAACTTGTTCACTAATTTTTCATTTTCATTATAACTATCACTTGGAGTTTATCTTTAATTTCATATTGTTTTCAATAATTTTTATTTTTAATTATGCAATCAATCATTTGTTGTAGGTGGAGACATCCAATATGCAAAGTCATACATGACTAGATTAGATGATAGGATAATTTCAAAGCTTTTTGAAAATAGATATTTTATTTTGGACAGTCAATTAGTAAACTTTGTCAACTTGTAAATAACTGCTAAGATTTATAATGACAACATGCTCTTTCATTCTTAGTTTGGATTCTTGTTTCCACTTGCTTATATGTGGATGATTGGCGAATGTTCTTCTCTTTTTCTTGAAATTTGATAAGGTAATTCATTATCTAATCTCATTCTTTCTTTTTCATCAATCTAGTTTTCACTTTGAATGACATGAGAATGTTCTCTTTTCTTTGAAGTCTAAATGGTAGGATGTTGGTATCTAATGTTTTGATCTTTGATGTTTTTTCTTGTTTCTTTTTTTCATTTTATTTATTGTCATAGTCAAATTTTCTTAATTAGCTTAACTATCACACGAGTCCACTTTTTCTCTTCATGCAATTTATCTTCTCAACTACTATTGATGGAAAAAATAAAGCTTGGTAGTATAATTGTTTGGTATTCATAGTTGACTATGATGCTCTTAGTCCTCTAGACCGAAGGATCAAACTCCTCCTCCGATCGAAATTGATGGGACTTCTAGCACTTCTGGTATTCTTTTCCTTATTACCCTATCGACCAAAGGATCAAGTTTCGCTCCCCGTTCGGGATAGATACTACTTATGGTATTTATGGTCTTCTTATTACTTTCCTGACCGAAGGATCGAGTTCCTCTCTTGGACATGAATGAAGTTCGGATATTCATGGCAGTCTTGGCATTCTTATGGCATCCTAGATCTTATTATTCTTATTATTATTATCCTCCTGACCGTAGGATTGAACTCCTCTCCCTGGTTGGATTATGATGGGAATTCTAGAACTTTTGGTATTCATGGTATTCTCTGGGTATTCTTGCCTTTTCCTTATTGCCCTCCGATTTCCTCTCCCCGATTGGGACAAATATGACTTCTATAACTTTCTCAAGGTATTCTTGATCTTCTTATTATTCTGTCGACTGTAGAATCAAGTTCCTTTTCTCTTCTCGATCAAGAAAGAAGGGAATTTCTATTGTTTGTGGCATTCGTGGCATTCTATTGGCTTCTTTAGTCTTCCTAAATCCCCTCTCCGCCGTTAGGGTGGAATAGGCATCTGGATATTCTCGATCTTCTTTGGATTTCTTCATATTCTTATCATTATCCTCCTGATCGACAGATCGAGCTTCTCTTTTCAGGCCGAATTATAATTGTTATTCAGGTATTCTGGGTATTTTTTATTTTTGGCCATGGGATCGAGCTACTCTCCCCACTCAAATGATAATTAGTATTCCTATATTCTAGGCATTCTTATGCTTATTATCTTCAGTTGGAATATAATTGATATTCGGGTATTTTAGGCATTCTTATATTTATTATCTTCATGACCTTGGGGATTGAGCTCCTTTGCTCAGTCAGATTATAATTAGTATTTAGGTATTTCCAGCATTCTAATTTTACCTGATCATAAATTATGATATTCTAGGACTGGAATATACTTCAGTTGCTGAATTCTTGCAAAAGACATAAGTTGTTGAAATTATGAAGCGGCATCGGCTTTCGTTTGGGCATCAATATGGTTTTCTTCATGAGAGTTATCAAATAGAGATACATGCTTTCTTATTCCTATACTTTTTCCTTTTTTATTTCTATAAAGAGTTATATTCGTAAAATGTTTTTATTTTGAGATATGGTGCAAGATATCTGATATGTACCTTTTTTGATTGGTAGAAGTTCACTTCCAAAATAGAAAAAACTTCTTATGATTTCATGAACTTTCACTTTTTCTCTTTTAATGGAATGTTAATCCAGACCTCTTCCTTTTTTCCACTTATAAGCAGAACATGTTAGTCTTTATTTAATAAGGAATGAATTATTTTGTCTTTTAAACTAGTGACTTGTGCATACATTAGGATAAAAACATAGGGCCAACAACTTAATATAAAAAGTGTCATAATTTCTTATAAGTTAGAAGTTTATCTTGGTGTTACTTTAGGAATTTTCTTTTATTTATTAGGATGATATTATATAGAAATAACCTGATTTGGTGTTTTCTTTCTTGCAGGTTGACTGTGTCTAGAGTTTGAAGTAGTGTCAACCAATAAGTAAAAAAATCATTATTTGTCTTAACATTTTCTTGTCTTTAGTTGTTGTAATTGTGTCTATGTTTATAAATATTTGTTTTTTTTCTTATAAATATTTTTAAGGTGTTTGAGTATCCATTTAAGGAGTTGCCAAAGTTGGGGCTATGCTTGTGTTGCCTCAACATCTTCACCACTTGTTTAAACACTTTAATTTCATTATAGTCTTGCATATATTTTTGAGGAATTCTACTTTTTCATGTTGTTTTTTTGTACTTGATTGTTGCTCTATTTTATAGGCGGGATAATAATGGAATCAATTGCATTTTTACTACAAGTTTTTTCCCTCTTAAGTTTACACTGGTTTGTAGTTATATTGCTCTTTGTAAAATAGAAAAATTAAGTATTTTAAAGAATAATTATAATATCAATTTGTTAAGTTAGTTGAAGACATTCTTAATATTTTTTCATAGCATGCTTCTTTACAAAAATGTTGATTTTATTCAACAAAACAAATTGTCAATTGACCATTTTTTTTGTGACCGATTTTATTGTCAAATTGTCGTAATATTCTTTTTTTAGTTCCATGCATCCCGAATGGGAGCATCGCTCGAAGATGATCCCCGCTCCTGATGTGCTTGGGCTATCTCCGAGGGGGTCTGGAACAAAGCTCGGTGGAAGAGAATCGGCGCAGGCGGCGCTTCGCCCTATGTGTTGGTCGACCTTCTGTTTTGCCCCCATATGGAGAGTTGCTCTGCTCGGTCTTCTTGCCCCACTCACCTATCGGCTGCCGATGTTGCAATGCTTGTTGTTGTTGTTGCTTGATCATTTTTGCTGCTCGGGCTTACACAAGCATCTCCAGCTCCTCTTGAGTGTGCGTCACGGTGGTTAGTCATCCATCGTCTTCTATCCTCTCGGTTCGGATGCAGGTGACACCGCTAAATATGATTCTGTCTGAAAGACGATGAGATGGATGCTGGGGATGTGACGCTCCTGCTGACCTCCTGTGGACTTCCCTCCCGCCTGCAACACAAGCAGCGTCAGTGCTAAGCCAGGGAAGAGTCCCCGACGATGACCTTCCAACGCTCAAGTCAGTCTCCGGTGAAGCAAAGAGTGGTGCAATAAGAAAACTGTTAGCGCAATAGTAGAAATTGCACACAACACATACCACCATCGATGCTCGGACCCCCCTTTATATAAAGCTCCGGTAGCGTGCGTGCACATTTCCTAAAGCAAGTACGCATTTCAAAGTTTTTTCTGAAAAGACATGTCAGTAAAGTGTCCCTAACACAGTACCTTAACGGGCCGAACATATCTCTGAAGTGATAGTGGAAGCTTCCGCCGTACGATCCTCTGTCTGACCATGCCGCCTGTCAGCGACATAAGCTTCCAAAAGGATGTCTAAAGATATCCTGTTGTGTCTATTGCTTGGCCGAGCGGAATAGTGGCTCGACAGGAACTCCACTGTCTACGTGCTATCTGCTGTCGTGCCAAGCAGGATAGCCGCTCGGCCGGAAGTCCATTGCCTGTGTATTGTCTACTGTCGGGCCGAGCGGGATAGCCACTCGGTCGAAAATCCTCTGCCCGTGTTTTGTCTATTGTCGGGCCGAGTGGGATAGCCACTCGGTCGGAAACCTCTGCCCGTGTACTGTCTACCGTCGGGCCGAGTGGGATAGGCGCTCGGTCGGAAATCCTCTACCCATGTATTGTCTGCTGTTGGGTCGAGTGGGATAGCCGCTCGGGCGGAAATCCTCTGTCATGATTTGTCATTGGGGCGAGCGGGATTGCCACTCGGCCGGAAGCTCACTGTCTACTTGCTGGGTTGATGTTGAGTTTGTTGCTCGATCGAGCGGGGTAGTCGCTTGGCTCGGCTTCTGCACGTCGTTCTCCCTTAAGCGTTGGATCTTTGACTGCTCCCCGTGTCGACGGCGACGGTGGATCAGATCCTTTCTCCCAATCAGAGAATGCTTCGCTCGACCAGTCAATGCCCTATACGCGTTGACCGTCTTGACTTTGACCTCCTTTGACCTCCACCGTGGTAGCAGGGTGGGGTCCCTCCTCAACACCGCATCAGAGAAGATTACTTAATTCTTGCTCTACGGTAGCTCGGATTGCACCCCAAAATTTGGAGTGCATATCAATCAATACTAACTGTAGAAAAAGATGATAATCCTTACACCGTGTGTCCTTTCCGGACTACCCCATGCTATTTGGAAGGGAGGTAAATCATGAGGATTTCGCCTAGTACAATGATCATTTACATGGGATCAAGTGACGTGTGATGTATTTCACACATTAGGAATCGATTCTATAATCTATTGCAATAACACCACCTGGAAGTACCACTGAGCCAACCTACGTAGGCACATATCAATCAATACTTGCAATCAGTTTTAGTAGTTGATGTTTTAAGAGAAATTCGATACATTAAATGAGGCTTCATGACATAAAATATCTAGTCATGAAAATATCTAAGCTCCAAGCTGACGAAAAGTCTTAGAGAAATATAACAATATAATTTTATGGTTTGGATAAGTTCAACAACATCTCAATCTAGAAAACAAGCAGGCTCTAGTTCAAAATTTCAGAGCTCAAAGCAGCAGAAATTCAACGCAGGGATTTAGCTCAGTGTGAGTGAGACAGTGCTACAAATCATTGTTGCAGCAAATCATGAATTAAAGCAATCTAGAAGTACAATAACTTCAGATAGTCTTGAATTTGAACAGAAGCAATTATCAATGCAATCAGAATTGGTGACAGGAAAGCATCTAGGGCACAACAATTAATACCGACAGAGTATTCTAGAATCTAAGCAAATTCCAGGAGCTACAAAGACTAAAAGAGCAATATTCCTGATACGCCATTCTTGTTACAAGTACAACAACAATGTAAGTGAGGATCAACATTTACTGCGGTATCTCATATAAAGACTGAACAACCTCAATTACTCATCCATTCCAAGATAAAAAAAATCATGAACACAAGCCTGCCACAAAGTATGCAACTCCAGTGTGTTTGATTTTTAAAATATGATACTCTGCTACTAGACCGTATATTGACCATATATTCTGATTTCGAATCTATACAGCTGCTTCCTAATTTACAACATTAGACAATCTGGTTGACTTTATATATTTTATTTAAATATTTAATTTGATAAATATATAATTTTTAAAATTAAAAAATATTTATATGTGATTAATTATTTAATATTTTTAAAAATAATTTAATATATAATTATTATCAAGTTAAAATTTATTTATTTAAATTTTCATAATTAATATCTAATTATAATCATCAATCAATTTATCTTTATTTTGTTTTAAAATCAACAAATTTCTTAATTTTTTTACATGACAATTAATAATAAAGCATATGACCGTTAGCGTGCTATAATGCCGTTGCGTGAGAGGCAGGCCCCTCCATCTCCCACATCGCCCCTTTCCTCGCCACACGGAGTCGAAGGGGAAAGAAGAGGTTGAGTCGGGCTTCTCCTTGCGTCGGGTTTTCTCCTCGGTTTCTACTCCGTCCACCCCGCTTCCTCGCCTTCTCCCCTTCTGCCGGCCCATTTTCCAATTTTCGGGTTTCCTCCCTTCCGCTCGACTCGTTGCGTGAAGAGGAGCTTCAGCGACGCGAGCTGTGATGGGCACCGGGGGCAAGGTATCCAATCCCGCTTCCTGCTCCCTGTTTTTTTTCCGATGCCAGAAATCTTGCTTCGTGTTGTGGGATTTGGGCATTTTTGTTCGATGCCCTAGTATTGTGATTGGCTGCTTATTGTAGTGAATTCTCATAATTTCTTTGTCCGATTTCGTTTTGGTTTTGTTTCCTTTTCTTGGTTTGTACTGGGTAGTAGAGCCATTTGTGCAAACATTCACTTTACCTTTGAAATTCATGTTATTTTCTGCCAGTTTATGTAACGTTTGTTCTATTGCTTCTTTACCTTTGAAATTCATGTTATTTTCTGCGAGTTAATGTAACTTCTGTCACACAAGTTGATGTAATTTTACTAGGTTCCCAACTTATGCTTGTGTTTGTTTCTTTGACTTAGGACGTATGGGTTTGGTTATTGCAGGTATCTTTTGTGCTGTGGTAATTTTTTTGGATCTATAATGCCTGGATTTCTCTTAACTGCATTTTTACTCACTGCTTCGTTGTTGCTCACATTATGTGGTACAACAAAGACTGGTGAGGAATCCTTCAATCAAGACAGCTTGTCTTATCAATTTTGCTATATGTTTGGTAATGAGAGCAAAGACTCAGTGACAATACATTATGTGAATATTTCTTGTTGAATTTTCCAAATCTAAATATTTGAATTGTATAAAAAAAAACCTTTTTAGAGAGCCGTAACTTGGTGATAATCCCTAGTGTGAGTGGGTGGGTTAAGTTATATATACCCAGATGATTCCATTTAAAGTTATTGTGGAAGGCTCTTAATAATGTGTGTTAAATTTACTTTAGTAGAGTTTTTATTTTTTTTGGTTTCTAGATACATTCACAGATAATACCTTTTATACCCAGATGATTCCATTTAAAGTTATTGTGGAAGGCTCTTAATAATGTGTGTTAAATTTACTTTAGTAGAGTTTTTATTTTTTTTGGTTTCTAGATACATTCACAGATAATACCTTTTATATAACTTACCACAACATGATGGTGTTAAACTTTGATTACTCAGAACACCAAGATGATCTCTAAGGTATAAGCTGCTCTTGAAGAAAAAGGGAAAAAATTTCCTTTCTCAGTTTGTGATGTTCAGTTGTCATAAGAAATTTTATTAGAGTGTTAGGTATAATTTAAAGTTCTAGTCTGAATCAACACACATGTGGGTTAGCTTAATAACATTCTTCGACATTTAGTTTCTTGAAAATATTTTTTGTAGTAAGTAATTTGTATGCACACTTAAACATTTTATTTTCCCCTTCCAAGATTTCTTTTCCATTTGATCTTATGACATCCTATTAATTTAATGGAACCGAGAATCTTAGCCTAAGTTGTCTAAGGCAACTTAGGTGCAATTCAGCTCTTTGAGGTTGTTTGTGATAGGTCCATGCTCTGCCTCCATGAATAGTCCCTTTACTTTCATCATATCCGATAATGTTAGTTTGTCATATTAGAAAGGAATTTTAGGATTTCTATATCTTCAAAGAGATAAATATATAAAGCAACAAAATACCATTGTACTTTCTTTCTCTCCACGAAAGGAAGGGTGGTAAATGAATCATTCAATGGTCTGGTCCAGATAATTCTGTTTCTTTGATAGAAGCCTGAGTTGTATAGCAAGGTATTGACTTTTGGATGCATTCCTTTCATTTTTATTTCAATTAGACAAATTGAAACCAACTTCATTTTCCTTGTTCCTTTCTATGGATAGTTGAAGACCCATATGAGACCTAGTTATGTGCAAGATCTTGGGTTACTTCTTCACTCCTCTCCTTTTTCTTCCTCTTTACTGCTATGGATGCTTGCAATTCTTTGATGTTTTGAGTCTTTACATATTCTTGGTATTGGAATTTCCATGGCATGACTCTGTTGAGTAATTTTGATTTTCCAGAGTTACATTTTATTTTATTTGTCAAGAAAAGTTCCTTTTTCTACAAAATGTTGCAAGGAAAACAACCTTTGTAGCTTGACTGACATCCAGAGTGCTAGGAAGATCTTGGTAATACACAATAAATCAAGGTTAAGCATGGTCGTTTATCTTCAGCATAATATTGAAGTTTTTCTTTTGCAATAATGTTGTCCAGATATGTTCCTTGTCAACTCTTTTATGTAGGTAAATTTAGATGGGCATTTCAGTTTTTTATAAAAGAATTTCCTTGTCTTCAACTGAGTATCATGCTCCTTATGGACAATTTCCCTTTTAGTCCATCTCTGTTAATTTTTTGTAGGCTATTACTTTCAATTCTCTTTTTATGTTATTAGTTGTGTATCACACACTTTGAAAGTATACACTTTAAAGTTATTTGCTGTTTGTAGTTGGAATTGACCGTACATGATCAGTTTTTGGCTACACATTGCAGATGAGTCATTTCGTGCTGCTAATAGTGAACCGAGAGAACTTTATTCCATTTCATTATCCAACCTTCTTGTGATTTTGAGGGTTTGACATGTCAAAAATCTTATTTTTTTTTTCTAGATCATGATCTATGTTCATACTTTTCCCTAACTAAATAGGTGCAATAAGTGCTTCAGTATCGTAATACTACTTTTGCCTATTCTTATAGCATTGGAGGATACTTTATGTCCTTCACATTCTCTTGGAAGTTAGTCCTTCACTTTGAATTGTTCTTGTGCCTACGTATTTAACATCATCCCATTGACACCGCTATTGGTTTCATTGTTGCACTCAGCCATCATGTGATTATCTTTTCTAAAAAATAATCTTTATCCTGAAAGTTAATCACATGTAACTAGTAGGTAAAGTTCTTAGTTAATTTTCTTTTAACTCGTCCTCTTTCATGTTTTGCAAGATTTGTCCGAAGCCACTGTAAGTAAAAACATGTAACAATTGTGTTGATGTCTTTACGGTTGTTAAATCTGAGGCCATATATCTTTATGAGCTTTCAAGAAGTATTTGTCTTTTCCTGCTTTGGGAGCCTAAAATCATTCGTAGAGGTGGTTAGATTGCAGTTTAGATGCACGGAGAAATGGGGTTTTGGAAAATGTTGCAAAGATAATTTAGAACCACTTCAAAATTTTCGTTATTCACGGAGTTTTTTGTCACTAGAGTTGTTGCAATTGCTGCAATTACAATAGGTACTTTGCAGAAATTCTTTTTCTATAAAATGCATAGTTCTAAGTCTAAATAGCATTGTGGAAGCTTTTGTGGGCATCAAATGTTTACTTTTTTTTTTTAATCTGAAGGGTTTTGAAGAAATTGGCTTTTTTAAAAGCTAATTATTATTTTTTTCCAGGTCCAAGGAATATTTACAAACTTCTTTGTAGAGTACGAGCATTGTGGTAGTCACTAATGAAGTACTCGATCCATGTTGCGGATATAATTTTTAAATTTCATTGGATAGAAGTGAATTAATGTGATAACATGAGTTCCACTTTTTGATTATATAATTTTTTCTACTTTATTCTCTTGGGTTGCAATTCATTATGTATATATTGATCCCTTATGTGCATAGCATAATTTTATTGAGATATCAAATTGCATGACATTTCTTTGTTTTTCTTAGGTTGGCCAGAATTTTTTGCAGTTCGGGGATGGCTTCATGTATATTCATTCAGTTGTTGTCGTACTCCAATTTAGTATTCATGGTTTCCTTGGCCTACAGAAATATATGCACATCAAGGAGCATAGAGCTGCCATTTACATCCAGGTTTTTTTTGCTCTCGTTTCTGATTGATTTTATAATAGTTGCTTTGACATTTCTATAGTTGGTTCTTTAGCTTAATTAATTGTGATTTCACCTTCTTTTGGTCTCATATGTTTCTGGTCTTTATTGGTATGAAATATAGAAAGTGAGTTTAGAAATTCAGAATGATTATGAGGATCAATCTAACAAGGAACAGGCTTGTGCTAATTTCAATGAAACAATTTTTTATCAGCTATATGATCAGGAATCAATTAAGTTCACTCTTGGCTATTTTGATTAAGCTTTGATCAGAGTCATTTTTTTATCAGCTATATGATCAGGCTTGTGCTTTGTTAAAAGTTTACTAATACAATATAGGTTTTTGTTAGTCCTCGTCGGTTGTTCATTTTGAAATGGATATATGTTGATTTATTTTTGATTATACGTTCAATCAATCACATCTATTTGAACTTTTAAATGGTGACAAATGTAGACACATGATGCTCGATGTATACATTCGGAATTTATTAATTTTTCTGCTATTGATTGTGAAGGAGAATTAGTGGTGCTATCTTAATTTTAGCAATGGGCTTAATTGATTTGCAAATTAAGTGTATGTATTGCATTGTTATATATGGCTAGCATGGATCAATAGACTTAGCGAGAATTCATGTTGAAAAATGGTATTGGTTAGTATTAATTGCATTATTTATTATTATATGTATTTTGAGCTGTTTACATCTGAATTCTATCATTTACATGTAAGAGGGGAATATTTAGTTCCATAGAGGATTTTGATTAGCCGACCCTGCCAATAAGGCTTGATTGTTGTTGTACAGGGGATATAGATTATATATTAATGAACCAATTTAATTAAGCCAAAAACCATGTTAACCTATAATATTCCATGTTGGTTGAAGTATAGGAGTCTCTACTAATAATTGTCTATAGCAGAATCTCTATTTATTTGAGAATAACAACCTCCAAGGTATAGTATCTTATAATGCGGATTGAATTTCTTATCTTATTTGACTTCTAAGTTATTCCCTATCGGGATTGCTTTTCTGATCTTATTAATATTCCCTTGCGGGATTGGTTTTTCTGATTGTATTGGTCTGCACCCCGAGTAGGATTAATTTTATAATCTTATCCATATCTTATTAATATTCTCCTAGGGGATTGGTTTTCTGATCTTACTAATAACCCTCAACAACATTAGTTTTTCAGATCTTATTAGTTTTTTCACTTACTATCTCCGGGAGGGATTGGAATTATTATCCTATTAGACTTCTCGATATTGTTAGGTGATCTTGGTTTTCTTATATCTTCGACATATACCCCGTCCTGGGCTAGTCTTTTTTCACAAATATCCCCTAGTGGATTGGTTTTCTAATCTCATTAGTATTCTATCCCAGATGTGACTTGTCTTTTAGTCTTATCGGAATTTTTAATATTATACCTAATTTATCTACTTGGTCGTGACATTTTTGGACTTCTGGTATTCTTGGTTTTCTGGTTATCATCCTCCCGATATAGTGATTGAGCTCCTCTCCTGGTCGGGACGTATTGGTATGCTCTATTGGGACATTATTGGACTCTTCTGATATTCTTGGTTTTCTAGTTATTCACTATCGGGATTGCTTTTCTGATCTTATTAATATTCCCTTGCGGGATTGGTTTTTCTGATTGTATTGGTCTGTACCCCGAGTAGGATTAATTTTATAATCTTATCCATATCTTATTAATATTCTTCTAGGGGATTGGTTTTCTGATCTTACTAATAACCCTCAACAACATTAGTTTTTCAGATCTTTTGGTTTTTTCACTTACCATCTCCGGGAGGGATTGGAATTATTATCCTATTAGATAGACTTTTCGATATTGTTAGGTGATCTTGGTTTTCTTATATCTTCGACATATACCCGGGCCTGGGCTAGTCTTTTTTCACAAATATCCCCTAGTGGATTGGTTTTCTAATCTCATTAGTATTCTATCCCAGATGTGACTCGTATTCTTGGCTTATGGTATTCTTGGCTTTCTTGTTATCATCTTTCCGACTAAGAGATCAAACTCCTTTCCTCGGTTGGGACATTATTGTCCTCCTATTATAGTGATTGAGCCCTCTTCGACCGGGACATTATTGATATACTCTATTGGGACATTATGGACTTTTGGTATTCTTGGTTTTCTAGTTGTCATCCTCCCGACCAAGGGATCAAATTCCTTTCCTCGGTCGGGACATTATTGGACTTCTGATATTCTTGGCTTTCTGGTTATCATTCTCCCGACTAAGGGATCAAACTCCTTTCCTCGGTCGGGACATTATTAGACTTCTGGTATTCTTGGTTTTCTCGTTATTATCCTCCTGTTATAGTGATTGAGCTCCTCTCCCCGGCTGGGACATTATTTATATTCTCTATTGGGACATTATTGGACTTCTGGTATTCTTGATTTTTAGTTGTCATCCTCCCGACCAAGGGATCGAATTCCTTTCCTCGGTTGGGACATTATTGGACTTCAGGTATTCTTGGCTTTCTGATTATTATCCTCCTGTTAGTGATTGAGCTCCTCTCCCTGGTTGGGACATTATTGGACTTATGGTATTCTTGGTTTTCTAGTTGTCCTCCTCCCGACCAAGAGATCGAATTCCTTTCCTCGGTCGGGACATTATTGGACTTCTGGTATTCTTGGCTTTCTAGTTATTCCTCCTGTTATTGTGATTGAGCTCCTCTATCCGACTGGGACATTATTGGACTTCTGGTATTCTTGGTTTTCTCGTTATTATCCTCCTGTTATAGTGATTGAGCTCCTCTCCCCGGCTGGGACATTATTGGACTTATGGTATTCTTGGTTTTCTAGTTGTCCTCCTCCCGACCAAGAGATCGAATTCCTTTCCTCGGTCGGGACATTATTGGACTTCTGGTATTCTTGGCTTTCTAGTTATTCCTCCTGTTATTGTGATTGAGCTCCTCTCTCCGACTGAGACTATTGATATGCTCTATTAGGACATTATTAGATCCTCCTACCAGGGATCAAACTCCTTTATTCGATTGGGAGATTATTTAGCTTTCTTGTTATTATCCTCCTGATATAGTGATTGAGCTCTTCCCATCGGTCGAGATGGGTATTCTGGCATTCTTATTCTTAACAGCAAATCGTTGGTATTCAGGCATTCTTCTTCTTATTATCTTAATGACCGTGGGATCAAGCTCTTTTTCTCAGTTGGATTATAATTCTGGTACATACAGATATTATTATTATTATTATTATTATTATTATTATTCTCCTTAGTCCAAAGGAAATGGATATTTTGGTATTCTGGACATTCTTATTATTATTCTTAGCCGTAGGAAAGCATCTCAATCCTAATGAAATTGATATTTTGTTAATCTTAACATTTTTATTATTTTCCTCATAACCAAGGATCTGGTTCCTCTCACCGGTTGGGGCAGGATTGGAAAAGAGGCCTTTTGATTTTTTTACTCCATGGTAGTAGCTAATATATATTCTACCAAACTAATTGTTATAATTATTTTTAGGTTGTTGAATCCTATAATTTTTTGTACTTTATTCTCTTTATAATTCGTTAATAAATTTATGTTCCCGGATTAACAATCATTGCTTTCAATAATGGTATGAATTCGATGGCAATTAAGTAGGTTCACTTATGCTGTGTTCAAGTTTGTAGAAAGTAAATATGTTCCTTCTAACTAGTTAAATTTTTTGTTGCTTAAATTCTGTCAGCATTTGTGATGTAGGTGTTCTAGATATCCTAATGATGTATGGTGCATTTCAACATCACGTCGATCAGCTGTTACCCGAACATCACGTCTATTTTATATGTATGTTCTTTCACATCAGATTATTACTTAAGATTTTATAATTTCTTGATATATTGTCATACTTTTGGTATTGTATCTTTTTTTTCTGAGTGTTTATCACTCTTTTCATTAATAATTTCTAATAAAAAAAAGGGCAACCTGGTGTACGAAGCTCCCGCTATGCAGGGCCCGGGGAATCCATTGTATGCAACCTTACCCTGCTTTTTGCAAAAGGCTATTTCTAGGATTCGAATCTGTGACCCTTGGTCACAAAGCAACAACTTTACCATTGTGCTAAGGCTCCCCTTCATTAATAATTTCTAATAAGCTTATCAAAATTGATGCACTTGGTTTAAGTAAAGCACGACAAGATGGTTCCATGGTTCCAGTTTTGCTGCTTTCTAAATATATATATCTTTCTGAATACATATAATTAAGCAGCATAATCTTTTTTCATGTCTTAGTCTTTTTTTGAACTTTCAGTTTGTCTTCTCCTTGTTCCTAAGTTACTAAGTTACTGACATGTTTTTTTTCTTCCTCAAGGAAGATTATTATGTTTGATGGGGTATGTATTGAGAGGACTATTGACTATATTAAGTTCTTTTCTACCTAGCAACATGTATGAAGGGCACATGGACAAAATCATTTAGTCATCTTTTTATTTTTTTGAATGTACTATTTTGATGCACATTCCATATGATGATTTCCTTTATCATCATTGAAATCTTAGTACTTTGTGATGTTTTGTATTGATCACTCGAGCACTCATATTTGATTTGCGATTTGAAAGATGCTTATGATTTAACAATTAGTTTGATTGATATTAGGATTATGTTTGAAAGGAATTTCTTGTCTATTGTGGTACCAAAATTTTGCCTTTTCTAATAATAATTACTTGATATATGTTAATCTTATGAGTGGATGTAACGAACAAATTGTGATATACCATTATTGTCTAAAGATTTATTGATATGTCATTGTTGCAGTATCTTAGCCATGATAAATAATTATATGAACATATATATAAGGTAAATTAATTCTATGGTTCTAGTTTTATTTTTTGTTCTATGTTTTGGCCTATCGGTTGTTTGATTACTATTTGAACTTTAAATGGTTTTTTGATCTTGTCAACAATGTGCTGTTTGATGATATCTGATAAGTATTTCAGATATGTACTTTTATGGTTGGTCATTCTTGGCGAGAAGTTTTCATTTGCCTATTTTCTCTAGGAAAGTAACTTTCGATTTTTTTGTTCCATGTGTAGTTTTTTCTATCTTCTGTCACTATTATTTATTTCATTTTTCTGACTGTGATTTTATTGATTCATGAGGAAATATTGCTCTCCACTTTTCTTCTTCCAATATGCATACTGTGAGACAATTTATATAGTGTTATGTTAAAAGCTTTGATAAAGCTCGAGCTGTTCTCTATGATGATTCTGATCCTGATGTGGTCGCAAAATGTGTTGTTTGTTTTAGTCTTTCATTTGTCTATGTTTTAATATTTAATCCAATTATTGTTTGTCTTGATTTTCTATCGTAGGTTAAAGATCTTAAAAGTCTCTCAATTGACCTATTGGTTCCGACATGTTGGTTAATGCTCAAGTGACTTCAGTTCTTGAGAATGGGATAATGCTATCATTTCTTATACATACTTCACTAGATATGTATGGCTTTTTAATTTTTTCATTGCTAAGGCTTTGGAATTGAATAAGATACATTCACCTAGTGACTTATAATCTATAACTGGAATATGGAAAGATAAGTATGCTCAGAACAAACACATTCTCATTATCGATGAGTTAGTTACCATGCTTTCTAATTCTTTTTTTTTTTTGACAGATGAGCTACACCAAATAGTGATGCAGTCGTTGAAATGGTAGCCCCTGCGTGTGCTGAAACTCCTGCATTTATAATTGCTGAAACTATTTCTCAAATTCTTTTTCTTGCATGTCAGAGATTTTATCAGTCACTAGGCGTCCTGCAGTTGCTGCAATTGTATCAGAATGCCTTGTAGGATCAGCTCTTGCTTTATTTAAAAGTTTCCTTCCGTTGTGATGACTTCCCTTGAGTGAGTATATGAACCTTTCTTAGAATCGAATTTTCAGGTAGCTTCCTCATTTGAGACTGTCAGAGGTTGGGACAGCTTTAAATCGTTACTGTCCCCCAAGTGGGCACATGTCCTTCTGGTTCAGACCATCTGTGCACACCAGGGTCGGTGGGTCATTCTCCTCAAGATCTTCTAATATCAGTGGTAGTGAAACGTTGATGTTACAGTCATTGTCTGTTTGCTGATGTGTAGGTGGTTGACTATTCTGTCGGGCTGTTCCCTCTATCACAGGACTTGTGTTGTCTCATCACTGGCCTCATTAGCAGCACTATCCAAGTCTTCATGGTTCCCAACAATTGAATTCATTGTTTGGGGATTCTGGGAGGCATTACAGTGCGCTACATGGTGTCCTAGTTGCTGGCATCCGGTGCAAAGCTTCAATGTAGATTCAAAATGCAGTTGTAAATCCACTTCACTCCCATCCCGTAGGGTTGCTTCATTGTGGCCAATAGATCAATTACTTATTGCTATGAAAGGAGGTGATTATTTTTTAATTGGAATTTTCTTTTATCTATTATACAATCAATTATGTTTTAAATTTTTTTCCATATAGGATTTTTTTTCTTTTATCTATTGTCATTGGAATTGAATTGTGCAAAATAAACTGATTTTTTTATTACCTCGAATTTTTGTTCTTTTTTCATTACCTTGCTAAATTGTGGTTATCAATGAAAACTTAAAGAACCAAGTCTTTCTTAACTTTATGCTAAAAATTTAGCCACTAGATTGGATCCATGCTCGTGCCCTTGATATCAAGTCTTGTCAATTTATGACACATGTTATGTTACCTCTTTTGTCCTTTTGTTTTCTTCCACTTTATAGTTTTGGCTTGATATTCTTTTGTTGATATTTCAACTATGTGAAGTCTTTAGAGAGTTTTTTGTTTTTGAGTTCTAAAAATTGTTCCAAGTTGCTCAAGATTAATAGCCAGAATGTCCAAGGTTGGTTTTGTTTCTTTTTCCCCTTGAATCATTTGAAATGCTATAATTAGTATGTTTTCATGAAGTGTTCATCGTGAGTTTTTTTTATGTTTCGAAGGTTGGACTAAAATATATGGGCACTATATGTATGCTCATTTATGGATGACTAGAGAATGATGCTCTTGTTTCTTGAAACTCAAGAAGGTAAGATTTGTCTTTCTAGGTAAAAGTTGTTATTGACAAGCTTCTTCTTTTTTCTTTTGTTTTTTTTTAAATTTGAAGGTCAGATTTTGGTTTTCATTCTCTCTCCTTTGGATGTTGTATGAATGCTTCTCCCTTTTCTTATACAACTAACTAATTTTGTCCTCTACTTTTGTTTGTTGGAGTTTCAACAACATAAAATGATTGCAATAGATAACTCATAACTCATTAGTCATTATATAGGTTTCTAAGTTTTCTTTCTTGATATGGCATTTTATGGGCACTTTGATAGCTCATTCATACGACTGCTTGCTACTACCATGCTTAGTGGGAAGAAACTTGCCCAAGCATTGGTGAGCGCAGATATTATTTGTAATGTGCTTTTCATATTCAACTAATGGAATTCAATTTGATTGAACATCTTTTTAGCTCCCTACTAAGAAAAGTGCTATTGCAAAACCGCAAGTGAAAACAATAGATGGGGTGGAACAATCGAAGGATTTTGTTGAGATTGAAGATGTCGAGATAATTAAAACTCTAATAATATTTTTTTTTGGAATTAAAGACCTCTTGTTTTCTTTTACATGGAATTAAATTATAAATATTCAATAATAAAGGTATTTTATAATACTCTATTTTTTGATTTGGTTCTTAATTTCTTTGATTGTGAAATGAGTTTAGAGGAAATTGAAGGAAGATTGTTGGGATCATGCGTAAAGATAGAAACTGTCTCTCAAATAAAGAGTAGTGTTTAGAAGGGTCGGCTAGAAGGTAATGAATCCCTCTTTCTTGTCATTAAGATAGAAACTGTCTCTCAAATAAAGAGTAGTGTTTAGAAGGGTCGGCTAGAAGGTAATGAATCCCTCTTTCTTGTCATTATTATGTTTAGTTGGCTAGTCTATTTGGTGTGCTTTTTCATATAGGAATATAAGTGATAAATCTAGTTATTTGTAACATGTCATTCTATTACATATATCAATTATTTGTAACCTATAAGATTTTTATTACTTGTAATGGTTCAATATTCATACAATCAATCATTATAACATTGACAAGATATGTTTTTTGCAGCTTTTTATTTTTTAAAGAGGAAATTGAGAATCTTCAAGATCTGAGATCAATATGTTCAGATTTTGATTTGGTTTTCATTGCTTGATTTCATATTTTAATATCGGTGGCCCTTTCGCTTATGCATGTCAACAAGAAACATCCCCTTACATTAAATATCCTTAAAATTCAAATCTAACTACAATGATACTTATTGTTTTTTCTCATTTTTAATAGAGTAAGGAATTGATTAGTTTTTACAATTTTTTTTATTTGTATATACTCTTACAAAAAAAAAAAAATTTGTAAAAACTAATGAAATTCCTTACTCTATTAAACTCCGCCCATGATGACCGGTCATGGTCGGTCCCAAGCCCGGATAAAGGAGGAGGGTTGCGTTAGGTTGCCAGCCAGCGTCAAACTATAACAAATATTTCATGAATGAATCCATTAAACTATTGTGCTAATGCTAGGTTGTTCCCCGAAAGGAACGCGTTACAGGGTCCAACTGTAACGTCTCAGCAAGGCCTGCTACATCTCCATGAGAACTTGAGTGTATTGTTAAATAGGCAAGAGTTCTCACACCATAAGTTAGATAAGAACAAATATGATAGGAAAACTAATAATCTATTTGGAACATGGAACATAGGAACTTTCACTAGTAAATCAATGGAGGTAGTAAATATGATGATTAGGAGAAAAATTAATATTTTGTGTGTACAAGAGACAAAATGGACATGCGAGAAAGTAAAGATGATAGAGAACTTGGGTTTTAAGTTATGATACACTGGAAAGAGTAAAGCAAGAAATGGAGTGGATATTATTGTAGATAGTTTGTTAAAGGATGAAGTTGTAGGAATAGTTAGAAAAGGGGATAGAATTATAACCCTTAAGATAATAATGGCGAAAGAAACTTGGTTTTGGGAGGACTTAGATGAAATATTACAAAATATTTCACCAAATGAAAGGATTTTAATAGGAGGTGATCTAAATGGGCATGTCGGAGTGAAAAATGAGGAATATGAGAGAGTACATGGGAGCTATGGGTTTGGAACGAGGAATGAGGAAGGGAAAACTATATTAGATTTTGCGATAACATATGACCTTATATTAGCTAATACATTTTTTAAGAAAAGAGAAGAACACTTAGTCACATTCAAAAGTGGGAATAATAAATCGCAAATTGACTTTCTTATGGTTAGGAAGAAGGATAGAAAGATTTGTAAAGATTGCAAAGTCATCCCTGGAGAAAGCTAACTATCCAACATAGTATCAATAGAAAGAAAATATATACAATTCCTAGAATTAAGTGGTGGAAGTTAAAGGATGGGAAGCAACATATATTTAAGGAGAAGATAGAGGTACAAGCATTAGGTGAAATATATGATGACTCTAATACAACATGGGATAAGATGGTATCAAAGTTAAAAATAGTAGCTAAGAGTGTCCTCGGTGAGTCAAAGGATCTTGGTGGTGGAATGAGAAAGTACAAGAGAAAGTGAAGGAAAAACGAATAGCTTATAAGCGATTATATATTTATAAGAATGAGGAAAACTTAAAAAAATATACAATAGCTAGTGAATGAAGCAAAAAATGAAACTTTTGAGCGGTTATATCAAAAATTGGATCAAAAGAAGGGAAAGAGACATTTATAGAATAGCTAAAGTGAGAGAAAGAAAAACAAGAGATCTTAGTTAAATAAAATGTATTAAAGATGAATGTAATAGGGTATTAGTAAGCGATGGAGAAATAAAAGAGCGGTGGAATAGTATTTTCATCAATTTTTAATGAAGGTTTAGGAGACCAACTTAACTTGGGTAATTTAATTAGGTCGAATGAGCATAGAAATTTTAATTTTTATCATAGAATTCAAACTTTAGAAGTAAAACAAACTTTAAATGAGATGCACAATGGAAAAGTCGTTAGACAAGATGATATTCCGATAGAGGTATGGAAGTTCTTAGGGAAACAAGGTATTGAATGACTTACAAAATTATTTAATATGATATTGAAAACGAAAAAAATGCCTGATCAATGGAGGATAAGTACTCTAGTTCCCTTATATAAGAATAAGGAAGAGGTATTAAACTAATGAGTCATACTATGAAACTTTGGGAAAAAGTAATAGAAAAAAGATTAAGGAAGGAGACCACAGTGACAAAAAATCAATTTGAGTTCATGTCTGGAAGGTCGACAATAGAAGCTATACATCTTCTTAGACAATTAATTGAAAAATATCGGGAGCAAAAATAAGATCTACACATGGTATTCATTAACTTAGAAAAAGCTTATGATAGAGTCCCAAGAGAAATTATATGGAGAATTTTTGAAAAGAGAGGTGTTAGCGTAACATATATTGAACTAATTAAGGATATGTATGAGGATGTAACGATCAGAGTAAAGACTTCAGGGGGAGTAATTGAAGCATCAAGGATCATTCTAAGTCCCTATCTTTTTACACTAATTATGGATGAACTCACTGCGCACATTCAAGACACAGTACCGTGGTGCATGTTGTTTGCAGATGATATTATTTTGGTAGATGAGACACGTGAAGGAGTAAATGCTAAGCTAGAATCTTTGAGGGAAACACTAGAAGGGAAAGATTTTATGCTTAGTAGATTAAAAACAGAATATATGAAATTTAAGTTTAGCAATATTAGAAGTAATGAAACAATTGTTAAGATAGGAGAGGACGAGTTGCCTGGAACCGAGCGATTTAAATATTTAGGATCAATTTTACAAAATGATGGAGGGATTGAGAGAGATGTCTTACATAGAATACAAGCAGGATGGGTGAAATGGAGGGGAGCGTCGAGTGTTTTATGTGACAGTAAAGTACCTCTTAAACTTAAATGTAAGTTCTATAAAACCGCAGTTAGACCTGCTATGTTATATGTAGCTAAATGTTGGGCTATGACTCGAGCACACGAGCAGAAGATGAGAGTTGCAGAGATGAGGATGTTAAGGTGGATGTGTGGACATACGAGATGAACAAAATAAAAAATGAGGAAAACTCCGAGAGACACGTTTAAGATGGTACAGACATGTACTTAGACGACCAATAAATGCTCCAGTTAGGCGATGTGAAACTATGATAAATATACATATCAAACGAGAAAGAGGAAGACCAAAAAAGACTTGGTTAGCAACAATAAAACAAGATAAAATATATTTAAATATAGATGATGATATAATAGGAGATAGAGCTCAATGGCGTAAAAGGATTCATACAGCCGACCCCACCTAGTGAGAAAAGGCTTGGTTGTTGTTGTTGTTGTATATACTCTTACAAGTGCAGGTTGATGTTCAAGCTCTACAAAATTATAAAAGAGCATCATAAGAATCCCAAGGTTTCTAGTGAAGGCATTTCATGGATTGTATCTGTAATTGAAGACTTTGGAATTATGCATATAAAGTTAAAGGTGCTATTGGAATCATTTTAAGGGTGTCAATTCGGGTGGATTAGATCGGGTTGGGTCAGGTTGAATTTTTTTTAACTTAATCCGAGCGCGACTCAAACCCGAATTCAATCCAAAACCCCTAAACCCGAACTCGACCAACCCGAACCCGACCTGAATAATTCGAAAATTCTATTCAAAATGACTTTTTTTACTATTGTTCCTATAATTCTTCACTTTTATCTCAATACTTCATTATTATCATACAAATATTGATATTAATATACATAAAAATGCCTTAATTTTTAAAATAAAATTTGATTTAACCCTAAAAAGTCTATATTTGGATCAATCCGAATTCGATCCGACCCAACCTAAAAATTTGCAACCCTTCAACCTGAACCCGACACGAACCCGAAAATGCCTAATCTGAACCTGATTTTTTTCGGGTCGACTTGGGTTGAGTCGTGCTATTGATTCTTTTTACCGCTTGTAATTCTCACAAAATCCTCTCTTCAGAGTAAGTGTTGGTTATAGAATTTAATTAATTTTTGCAAAGAGTTTGGGCTGTAATCTACAATCAGGAAAGCGTACTGTTAGACTTATTGGAGTCTTACATAAATTTGTAGGCTCAATTTTTTTGACTTTTCAAATAATAATTGTTATGACGATGAGAATCTTAAGTTTTGCTTTCTGAGACATTAAAGGTTTCCTCCGATGTCAAGCTTACTCTTTTGAGTCCTTTGGATGCTAAGTGTGAAAAGAATGCATATGAGGTAAAATATGAATTATGCAACATTATCTTTTTGTTGGATTTATTTAATTCATCACTATGGTTACTTACTTGACAATTGTCAGGGTGTGTTGCAACAAATCCCAAGAAATTAGTGAGAGTATTGGATTCTCTTTTTCCGAATCTAGATATGATTCACTTCCTTGTGAGGATGTTAATGCAAAACACCTAATTTGTTGAAGGATTTGGTAAATTTTGACTGGAAAGTATGAAATTCAAACTCTTCAATTAGTTGAAATAACTGAATTGGTAGTTATTTTGTCAAGTAAGGTAAACTCAATTAATTCTTATCTAGTCTCAATGTAATCTTTTCCTTCCTTTTTATTTTGATTGTATGAATATTTAGTTAAGATCATTCCAATGCTCTTTTTCGCCATGCATAAACTGAACCAATAATTAAGATAAGCACGAAAATAAAAGCTTCAATAAATACGGATACACCCAATACATCTAGAGACTTGGGATGACATGATAGTCAATGTGGTGGCAAAAGGCGAATACGCTCGCCCCCAATGCTCCCGCCAACCCGTCACAGAGCCAACACGAAGGAGGTAAATCACGGGCGGCTACTAGCCTTTGGAATAGTGACTAGCATATATGAGAGGCATTTACCTTGACTTTGCCGAGATTTAAACCAAACACGCAATACTCTAAGACAAAAACCAAAATCCAAATAGCAAATATCAACCGGATCCATTGTAATAGTCATATCACGGCAGATAGCTTATGATCTTAGGAAGCACTAATGTTATTGTCACACAAGGAAAAACTGATGGCTAGTTATCTCCATGATACACAGGCAAACAAATTAACGTACAAAGCAAGAATCTTCATCACAATTAATTTTGAATGTATAGAACAATCCCTAATGTCAGCATATCTCTGCAATGACATACAACAACAACAACAACAACAATGAGGCGCCTGTATGAATCCTTTTACGCCATTGAGCTCTATCTCCTATTATATCATCATCTATATTTAAATAAATTTTATCTTGTTTTATTGTTGCTAACCAAAGTCTTTTTTTTTCCTCTTCCTCGTTTGATATATATGTTTATCATAGTTTCACATCGCCTAACTAGAGTATTTATTGGTTGTATCTATCTTAAACGTGTCTCCGGAGTTTGTCCTCGATAGATCTCTCTCTAATGCTCTCATTCCTTATTTTGTCCATCTTCGTGTCCACACATCCACCTTAACATCCTTATCTCTGCAACTCTCATCTTACATTCAGCTCCATATAATATAGCAGGTCTAACTGCGGTTTTATAGAACTTTCCTTTAAGTTTAAGAGGTACTTTACGCATAAAACACCGCCCCTCCATTTCACCCATCCTGCCAGATTCATGTGAAGGCGTCTCTCCATCCCTCCATCATTTTTGTAAAATGATCCTAAATATTTAAATCTCTCGCAACTCGTCCTCTCCTATCTTAACAATTGTTTCATTACTCTAATATTGCTAAATTTAAATTCCATATACGAATTTCTAGGCTTAAAACATTTCTCTATATTTCTTTCTTAATAATCTAATCTAAGCTTAAAACATTTCCCTTCTAGTGTTTCCCTCCAAGACTCTAGCTTAGCATTTACTCCGTCACGTGTCTCATCTATCAAAATAATATCATCTACGAACAACATACACTGCGATACTGTGTCTTGAATGTGTGATGAGTTCATCCATAATTAGTGTAAAACATAGGGACTTAGGGTTGATCCTTGATGTCTTTACATCCTCATACATATCCTTAATTAGTTCAATATATGTTACGCTAACACCTCTCTTTCTAAAATTCTCCATATAATTTCTCTTGGGACTCATCATGCTTTTTCAAGTCATGAATACCATGATCTTGTTTTGCTCCGATATTTTCAATTAATTGTCTAAGGAGATGTATAACTTCTATCGACCTTCCAAGCGTGAACCCAAATTGATTTTCATCACCTCATTCCTTAATCTCTTTTCTATTACTTTTTCCCAAAGTTTCATATGACTCATTAGTTTAATACCCCTATAGTTTGCACAATTGTGTCCCTTGTTCTATATAAGGAACTAGAGTACTTATCCTCCATTGATCGGACATTGTTTTCGATATCATGTTAAATAATTTTGTAAGTCATTCATTACCTTGTTTTCCTAAGCACTTCCATACCTCTATCGGAATATCATCCGTCCAACGGCTTTTCCATTGTGCATCTCATTTAAAGTTTGTTCTCAAGTTTGAATTCTACGATAAAAATTAAAATTTCTATGCTCATTTGACCTAATTAAATTACCTAAGTTAAGTTGGTCACCTAAACCTTCATTAAAAAGTTGATGAAAATACCTCTTCCACCGCTCTTTTATTTCTCCATCATTTACTAATACCCTATTACATTCATCTTTAATACATTTTTTTTGGCTAAGATCTCTTGTTTTCCTTTCTCTCACTTTAGCTATTCTATAAATATCTCTTTCCCCTTCTTTTGTATCCAATTTTTGATATAACCGTTCAAAAATTTCATTTTTTTGCTTCACTCACTACTTTCTTAGTTTCTTTCTTGGCTATTGTATATTTTTTTAAGTTTTCCTCATTCTTACAAATATATAATTCCTTATAAGCTATTCGTTTTTCCTTCACTTTCTCTTGTACTTTCTCATTCCACCACCAAGATTCTTTACTTAATGGTGCATGTCCTTTTGACTCACCGAGTACACTCTTAGCTTTTTTCAACTTTGATACCATCTTATCCCATGTTGTATTAGAGTCATCGTATATCTCACCTAATGCTTGTACTTCTATCTTCTCCTTAAATATATTTTGTTTCCTATCCTTTAACTTTCACCACTTAATTATAGGAATTGTATATATTTTCTTTCTATTGATACTATGTTTGAGGCGTATATCCAACACTACTACCCTATGTTGGGTAGTTAAGCTTTCTCCAGGGATGACTTTGTAATCTTTACAAATCTAGAAAGTCAATTTGCGATTTATTATTCTCACTTTTGAATGTGACTAAGTGTTCTTCTCTTTTCTTAAAAAACGTATTAGCTAATATAAGGTCATATGCTATCGCAAAATCTAATATAGTTTTCCCTTCCTCATTCCTCGTTCCAAACTCATAACTCCCATGTACTCTCTTATATTCCTCATTTTTCACTCCGACATGCACATTTAGATCACCTCCTATTAAAATCATTTCACTTGGTGGAATATTTTGTAATATTTCATCTAAGTCCTCCCAAAACCTTGATTTGGTAGCTTCATCTAATCCTACTTGTGGTGTATATACGCTAATTATGTTCATAGTTTCTTTCGCCACTATTATCTTAAGGGCTATAATTCTATCCCCTTTTCTAACTACTCCTACAACTTGTATACGCTAATTATGTTTATAGTTTCTTTCCCCACTATTATCTTAAGGGTTATAATTCTATCCCCTTTTCTAACTACTCCTACAACTTCATCCTTTAACAAATTATCTACAATGATACCCACTCCATTTCTTGCTTTACTCTTTCCAGTGTACCATAACTTAAAACCCGAGTTCTCTATCATCTTTGCCTTCTCGCCTATCCATTTTGTCTCTTGTATATACAAAATACTAATTTTTCTCCTAATCATCATATCTACTACCTCCATTGATTTACCGCTACATCTCCATGAGAACTTGGGTGTAGTGTTAAATAGGCAAAAGTTCTCACACCAATTATCCGGGGAACAACCTAGCATTAGCACAATAGTTTAATGGATTCATTCATTGAATATTTGCCATACTTTGACGCTAGCTGGCAACCTAACGCAACCATCCTCCTTTATCCGGGCTTAGGACCGGCCATGACCGGTCATCATGGGCGGAGTTTTATGAAAGACATAAGAGTATATATCCTTAGACATAACTTATTCTAGTTAATTAACATTTTTTTAAATAATCAAATTAATTAAAATTTATTTGCCACCCTGTATCTTGACACGTTTCCCATAACTAAAATTTCTTTGTCATCATTTTATAATCTACTGAAGTTATATCTAATTTTTCATAGATAATATTTTTTATTTTATTATCTTTTCATGTAACTTCACATATCCATAATGATATTTTTCTTTTCTTTTCATTTATTTCATATTTCCTAATTGCTCAACATTCTAATCTTGAAAACCATCTTTTACCTTAATGGGCATTTTGAAAGAATTCAAAACTACCATTGAATCTGTATATATTATGCATGTACCGTTAGACTCAATGACTTAAGCTTGCCATATTCATGATTTTATTTGCCATAATTTCCACATGATATCAATATTATAATCTTGTCGTCCCAAACTCCTTATTTTTGCTGCAATTGTTGTGATTATTATTCTTAAAATTTCACCATCAAATTCTTCAAAAAGTAAATCACAATTTCTAAATATATATCATTGAGTAATTTGCCACTTAGGTGTTTATACTATTCTATGATATTTCCATGTTATATGTCTGCAACTAGTGGAAAACTAAACCTAGAGTATGAGACTTAATCCAAGAAGACATCTTGTTCTCATCGGGCTAAGGTCTACTTAAGGTTAAGCTGTGATTTCTATCTATCTTTTTGCCAGGGACATGAATGCTTTCTTTTTCTCTTTATTATTTGGTGCTAATGTCCTTCCTTTAATCCTTTCTTTAATCCTCTCTTTATCAATGTGTTGATTTGACATTGAAGAAATAGTTTTCTATTGATTGGTCTGAGTGAAGGAATTGTCTATGTGCACCATTAGCAATTTCTAAAACTTTGCCGATAGGAATTTGGAAACACTATTTGCTATGTGTCCATCAACTATATAATTATTTTTTCATTTGTGTGTGATGTTTTCTTTTCGACATCTTCATGCCAATTTGTGTTTTTGTTTATGAGAGTTTCTCTAATTCGCTCAATAAGTTAGACATAGATCGTATCTTCGATCTAACTTATTAATGCATTACTACTTATGACAAAGTTTGAGATAAAATCAGTTATGTAAGGTTTTCATTTTGGGTCTGTGAATACATGTAATTATACTTTTTTTTTTAAAAAAAATAATGTTATACAAAATATTTCCTATTCCTCCACTATGCCGTGTTTTATTGGCATGTTGTGCCTTGTGTTGAAGTAGAATTAGAATTGGGTGTATCTCCTGATACATGTGAGACAACACTCACAATTTAAACAAGGGTTATTCTTCTAGGTTGTTTTTTCAAGTATATTTGATAGAAATACTCAATCTATGAATAGTATTCTTGCCTCGACATTTTGGCATATTAGTCTGTTTTTGGAACAAAATTCTTAATCTATTAAGACATTGCTTGGTAGATATGATTCCACTAAGGACTAATATTTCTTGGTTTTACAGTTCTACGTGCAATGTGGTTTATAATTTTACCTATTATATTAATATTGTCTTGATCCCTACGCAACTATCAGTTGGTACATAAAATAGTGAAAACCATGATTCTAAGAAATATTATTTTTTTTACTCTTAAATATTTATTGCCCCTTTTTGTTTAACATCAACAAGACACAGTTAACCTCAATTGGTTTTGAGGTTCACATTGTATTATTTATTTATTTTGTTAAGTTTTGTAATAATTACTCGGTGAAAATCCTAGCAATACATATGCAACTCATTTCTCTAAAATTTCTTCTAGGTTTTTGTCCTACTTTTATGATAGTTTTAGAGGATGTGGGCGATACATATGCAACTTTAGCACTAATGTATGGATATGATGCTAGATATGCTCCTTCAACAAGTCATTCAAGCTACACTAGTGGTATGATCCCTGATCTGATCCCTTATTACTTTTTTAAAAATTCATTGTGGTGTTACTAAGAGTTTGCTATTTTTCTTGAGATATGAGCTCAACTATGACTCTAAATTGTCTTCTTTCTTTTAAGTGTTTTTATATTGGGAGGTTGCATACTTATTTTTTTAATTATTGTTTTCATATTTCAATACTATAATGCTACATGATTTCTAAAATAGTTATGTGGTAATTACTATTTTATTCCCTTTGATTTTCTGTGGAATAAGTACTCCTATGTTTGGTTACTTAATAAATTTGAAATACCAAGTACCATAGAATTATTGTTCCAATAATTGTCTTTATATCTCCAAGGAGTATCATTCTGTTGCATTCTGTGACAAACTATTCAATTCTCCAAGAAAAGAGGCAGAGGAATCCTCTCCTATTTCTTGGGGTAGTAGGCAGAGGTAGAAACTTTGGCTCCTTGGTACTTTTTTTTATTACATAGAGCTGTGAAGGGTTGTTTGTTGGAGAAGATGGTTTCGTGAGGGAAGGAAGACCTTGGTCACAGTAAGAACGCATATGGTTTTGGCAGAAGGGTGGTTGATAGTGTAGTTGGGCAACAAAAATCCTATGAAAGAAATGGCTTGTAGTGGGGGAAGAGTATTTGCCAACTAGGAATATAGCAGACATTGAAAAATGGTACTATATAAGGAAATTATAACCTATGTATTTATATGTCATACCCTATATGTCTAGAAAGTGAGTGCTCTATTCATATTATTTCTCATAACATGATGTTGGTGCAATTGTGCCTCAAGTGGTCAACGTCAATGGAGATGTATCACATAGGGTGAAGTTAGGGTTGCATACAATGGATTGAAACGGTGAGGCATTTGGTCAATTGTAGGAAGGGTTAGCCTTTGGACATGTGGAAGATATGGAAGCTAGCGAAGTCCTTAAGGCAATGATCTTAGAAATATGTTAAATTGTAATTTTGGGGTTCACGTGATTTGGGCAACATTATCCAAGAATGATGTGAGTAAATTTGACTTGTAGAGAACCTTCGATCTAGTAACATGAGTTTCTTGTTGTAGTCGATGTCCAAGCTCGATCCCAAAGCTTTTTTACATAGGGTTACGGAGGTGTGAGCGAGCAAAAGTGGAATCTCTTAGCAGATTGAGTCCACTAGTGTTCAATCAACTGTTGAGCTGTCTACAGACTATTTGTTCGTGAATAAAATGCGCTCTATTATACTTGAGTTGACTAAATAAGGAATCCAATTGACTAAAGAGAATTTGAGTCAATTGAAACTTTAGTTAGTTGATTTTTAAACTGTCAATAAGAGATGCATGGCTTTTTATTTGAATTTGAGTCAATTGAAATAGATTTCAATTGTCAAGATAAGTTCAAAAAGTATTCATTGGTTAGCTGCAGAGTCCTCTTTTACAAACAAGAGCATGTTTCTTCTTCGAACTAATGGTCGCATAACAATAACTTTACCGTTGCGCCAAGGCTCCCCTTCAGATTTCAATTGTCAAGATAAGTTCAAAAAGGATTGTTGGTTAGTTGTAGAGGCCTCTTTATATAAACAACGAGCATGTTTCTTCTTAGAATAATGTATGAAAAGTCATATTTGATTTCTAGCTTTGTTTGGTCAAGATAAATGCAACTTAGTGCTATCAAAAGGCTTCTTCTACAAGGTCTTTGTACTTGTGGTTTCTCCACTTTATCCAAGGAGATTTTCACAGTTGGATTGCTGACATGATCAACTTAACTTATGGATAGATTGTTAGTAGGATTAGGGTTCTAAGCATGTAAAGGTCTCTTGTTAGCATTGCATTCTTCTATGATTATTATTATTTTGATGTGCTTACTTTAATATGAACAAACATACAATCATGCAAATCACTATTGAGTTTTTTTGGCCTTATAAAATGCAAGAAAAGGCAAAAATTATTTGTAGGTTGAAGTGTTGTTCAACCCCCTTAGTTTTCCGGTCTCATTGATCTGCACCTACACATGATCCATATTTGCAAACAAAGAAAACAAATGATTGAGACATTCATAATTTTAGTTCGCAATGATAGACTGACTGAAATATTAGAGAACACATTTAAATTGTTGTTAATTTTCATTACACAATATATTTAAATAAATTAGAGACTTCTATTTCTAAGAGTATTCACATGATTTTGGATAATAAGTACGACTAGAGGGAAAAAACAAAATAATGGTTTGATTCTTTCAAATATATTAATTGGAACTTGTGCTTAGTTTTAAACCTCAAGTTTGGAATGCTTAATCATTATCATTCATTCCTAGGCCTAAATTTGAAATTTACATTGCTCTAACTTGAAAATCATATTAAGTAGTTTAGCCTATAATGTCTTAATAAGAATCTTGACACTCTTGAGCACGTCAAATATCTATGCATAAGAGGATGAGTCTAATGAAATTCTTTAGTCTTTATTTAGAGAAAATGGATTCTATTGATGTAAATGCCAGAACTTGGTGGTGTCAGATCTTGAAGTTCTCTTTTTTTTTTGTTTTGTAAATATTTGAAGCATTGACAGGAAGGTGCATTGAAAAACAACCAATAGTCTCAGCTAAGAGAGCCTAGTATTTTATGTTCTTATGTAGTCTTTTGAAAACTAGGATTTGTCAACACTAGAGCGAATTTTGCTAAAATGTATTCCTGGTTTGTTTGGGTTGGGTTATACCCCTCCAGTATGATAACCAACTAAAAAATTTGGTATTTTTGCCTTCTTATGTTAACTAATACATATACCAAACATCAGTTTTTCAGTTGAAAACATTTCAATACATGCTAGATTAATTTGTGCAAACTTTTCTATTTTTGTCTTCTACCAATACATTGCTGCCAAATATTACTTCTTTTCTTTTGTGATTTTATTTTTTTGCTTTCACTTTGGAGGAGAGGTTCATATGCTCAGTGTGGACATGTTGAAGCCTTTTCTTCCTGTTAACAAATAAACTTATTTGAGCATTGTAAAATGTTGATAACTCTATCACTTCCTGTAAAGGTCGTGTTGTCATCAATTCTTCTAAAATGAGCATCTCATTCCCTTTAAAATAAAGAGATCAAATGCTCGATTATGTCCTGAGATTGATGGGTGAGATGAGAATGAGTTGGTATTCAAGCATTGAGCATCTGCAAACTCAGGTGATTTATGTTTTTTCCTCATCAGACTGAAGTTTCCATTATTGGGGATGATAAAGATGTCTTTGCTCTTGTTCATGAGGAGATTTATGTGTCAATATTTTGCAGACTCTTGCTTTGTGTGCATGTAAAACTTGGGTTTTAGTGGAACCATGATTGAAGCTAGAAACCGCATTCTAAAGGTAGCTTGCTTAAGAGGTTTTATATTTTCACCTGTCCTTTGGCTTTGTCCTTATTTTAGTTATTTATTACAGGCGACTTTCAGTTTCTTTGTTTTACCAAGTGATCCTTCCGATATTATCCGTCCACTTGTAGACAATTTAATTTCATTATTATGCGCTATTCTTTCAACCAGGTGACAACCTTATCACTTGAAAGTGATGCTATCTTTTTCATGCAATTGATAAGTGTTTAATATTCTGCTTTTAATAGATGTTTCTTTTCCTATATCTTCTCTAATGCTTGCACATTTTCCCACATGAAGAGCGCCAGTCCTAAGTCTAGCCTTGACTCTCAGTGGATTTGTTACTTTGGAGTACTGTAAGTGACCATATTTTTCTGCTAGATACAGATAGGTTACCATATTTTTCTGCTAGATACAGATAGGTTATGTACTGCTAATTTATTTCCAACTAACCAAGTGCCAGCCTAAACTAGGAAACTACTATGATTTGAGTTTCTTGTGGAGAACAAAGAAGCAATACAAAATCATGGATTTGTATTGTGTACTTGGTGGAAACGTTCATCAATGAACAAAGAAGTACAAAATACAATAGTGCTTACACAAAATAGCTATTTTTATCTTGCTATTACAATTTTCAAGCATAAAAATATATATGTTGGATGACATTATCCCAGCAAGGTTCCAAGAAAAAAAAACAAAATTTACTAGATTTGGCAAAATTGATTTTACAATAGTTGATTCCTAGGTACATTATATCTACAATTTCTTCCTTCTTCGCTTAGGCTTGACCTTCTAGAAATGACTATTTTGCTATAATTTAGGGCATTCACCCTATCAACATATAGGCATTATGTTTTGTCACGCCCCAGAGGAGTCTCTGTCCGAAGAAATTTCGGCAGCATCTCCCCTGTACGGCGGACAATCTGAAACTTTTCTACAAGCACTATATACCTCAGCCACATGCGGCTGGAATAATAACAATAAAAGAAAACAAACACCAAAACCAAAACACAAAACTGCTAGCCGGCTAGGCTTACACAACCAATAACAAATACAAAACACCACATAACAACATCAACCCTCCAAAAATAAAACCAGAGTACAGAGCTAAACAAACTGATACATAAAACAAACAAAACATACGTGAAACCGATAAGTCCTCTGATGTGACGTGGGGACCAAAGAGAATACTCAGCGACCTTTGGTACGAAAGATAGTGTCAGCGGGGTGAGTTCAACAACTCAGTGAATACCAATGGACATGAGTAGTAAGATATATCTAAGAATAAACATGGAATACGACTTCCTAATCATATATAGGGAATATGTAAACCGAAAGGTAACGAGGCTCACCGGAACTCCTATCCGCAAAAGGGTCACAAACCGAAGTGTCAATAATCAGTATGCAGTCAGTATCGATCCAACCAAAACGCGCAAACGCAAAGAAACACAATCATAAGAATATAAATACATCGATGCATATGATCGATGCGTCTGGTCACCCCGGTCGACGTCATCTCACATACAAACGGTGAGACCGGGTGGGTACAACCGTGCACTCTGTCGTCACTACTCGCGATGAGTGACCGAGTGGACGGATCTTGTCGAGTACTCTCCCGCGACCCCAAATCATAAACGGGGAGCTCAATGCTCTCCCGGTACACGATGACGGGGAGGTATCTCTGTTGGCCATGAGTCACCGACCAGAGCGAAACGAGTCCACCGTCTGCTACACTAAATGCCGGTGAGCAAACAGAGCGGGCCGACTACAGCTGGTCATATGACCAATAGTCAACAATGAACCGCCACACTGCACGATATACCACTAAACCATGAGGGGGTGTGTGCGATACGTATAGGCGATGGGCTCAACCATAGTGGAGCCGATAATCGCGATGCAATCACGATCGTGTCACGCATAATAAAAAAACCGATCAACATAACCATATCCATAAATACAAAATGGGTAATGTAAAAGCGATGGTCACATACAAAATCTAGAGTACACGGTCGGATAGAATATCAAACATACGTCAACATAACAAGTATGGTATATCCCGATCGGTAGAAAAATCCATATATATATAATATGGGTACCACAGTATCAGTAGGGCAATCCACGGATCTAGGACATACAGGTCCTCTATGGTATAGCAACCTAGATCCTAAACATATCTCCTTCCATAACATATGTACCAACAATATGCACATATCAAGAATCAAGGTCTAGGTACAGTCATGGCATAAAATCTAAGTATCAGATAATCTCGATACACATGACTAAAACCAAAAGTCCAGAACCTAGTCCTAATCTCAGTAAAACATGGTATGTCACTTATTCTAGAAACTAAGATACTCATGGTAATACAGTACTCATGGCAATAAATCACATGATATAAGCACGGATACGTCACAGGCGATAAACCTAACATGCTATGGATATCAAACAGTGACATACCAAAGACAAACATGTTCATTGCTTGTAGCTATAAAGTACTACGATATCCAACCTCCGATAAGAGGATCGTATCCGGTCCAATCCGATGTCAAGATGCTCGTCTCGCGTCAAAGTCCTGTATTACATGGTATAGCGATTTAGCTAATTACATATAAATTAATTAGCTAAATCCAATCTCCGAGAAGCTAACCTAAATCCAAATCCAATTATAAATCTTAATTTGGAACATCTAACTCCTCAATCAAATCAGAACAATCAACTACTGAATATCATCACTCTACATCAACCCGAAAGCTGAATAAAACTCACCTCAATCTCTACACGTAGCCCTTCATTAATTGCTGTCGGAAAGTGTAGCCGAAACCAAATGGAGCTGCTGTCATCCAACTAAAATTCTCCAAATATAGTTACTATATTCCAAATCAAACTAAAATTAACAGCCAGCTAAGTATAGATCAATCACCCAGAACTCCGATCAATTTAAAGTTGTACCTGATCTAACAATACCTAACCCTTTCCGGCGATGGCTCACGGCAAATCGACGAGCCCACTGAATTAGGATTGTAGGCTATGCTTGATCTGGCTGCCAGCAAAAATCACAGCCACCCTGGGTCAATATCAAGTCGTGGTGAAGGTCAGTGCTAGGGCTCGTAAAGGTGGAGCCTGCTGTGGCTGTGCCGGTGATGAAGAGTCTCGGCGCTGGCTTGGTCAAGGCCAAGAGGAGGCGATCGGCAATGGCGCGCAGAGGAAGAACTAGGGCACAGTGAGGAGAATCTCCGGTGATAGTTGGCTGCTCAAGCAACGAACAAGTCGGTGGTCGGCGCGCTGCAGATCTAGGGCACTGCGGCGTCGGTTGTGGTGGTCGACCCGATGAAGAAGACGAAGAGAAGAGTCGAGTGCAAGCTAGGGCAGAGGGAAATGGCCGGTTGTCGGCGCTCGGGAGAAGAGAGGAAGAGAGAAGAAGAAGCATGGGCGTGCGCGCGAGGGAGATGGGAATTCGACCGGCGGTTTGTGCGTGAGGGGAGAAGAAGATTTGGGGCACGGGGAGGAAGTAAAAGAAAAAGAAGAAAAGCAAATAAAATTAAAAAGAAATATTTAAAGAAAATCAAACATTTCCTCATTAAAATAGGATAACCCAAACAGGCTTTTCCGGGCCCCATTTTTATCCCCGTTAACTCGTCCGTACGAGCTCCGAAAAATTCCCGAAAAATTTCCAAAAATTCCGGAAAATTCCCTTATTAATATTCGCCTATTTTCGGTATTTTACATTCTCCCCCACTTATAAAAATTTGGTCCCCAAATTTTGTTTATCTACCATCAGCAAGTACTAACAACAGGCAACGAGTATAAATACCGAACGGTAAATAAAAATCACATATCTCTAATGAAAAAAATGGGGTATCAAGCTCGGATAGTATTCTCGAGCTTCCAAGTAACCTCCTCGTCCAAATGATACTGTCATCCGACGTTAACCAGCCGGATAGTCTTGTTCCGTAACTGACGCTCTTTTCCGGTCCAAAATCCGTACCGGAACCTCCTCATAAGTGACGTCAGGCCGAACGGGAACTGATATATCTGTCGAGAACGTCGGCGGGTGCGTATCTACTCAGCGTAGATCGTGGAATACCTAAGCACGCCTCTGAAGGACGGTGGTAGTGCTTGCTTATCGCTCCAATCCTCTCCAGATATGGAAATGTCGATGTATCGTAGCTTACCTCGAGGCCAATTTCTTCACCCCTTTTCGTGGGTGGAACTGTAAATCATGGTCGCCAATAAAGAACTCTGGTCTCGATCAACATAACCCTTCGGCGATCCTGCGACTCTGGCATCCTCCGTCGATAATACGGACGACTTTGCCTCTCTGTAAGGTCCCAATGAGCCTCCTAACCTCATCCCGGAGTGGGTGTCAAGCAGTTTACCTTCAACGGTGTCGGATAGCCAATACGAAACCAGTAGCGAACTCTACGATGCAAGTGGTCCTCCCAACCGCCTCCGAAATCATACGACCTCAACAAGTCCTCTAAAGTCCGAATGGTCCGCTCATCCGTCCATGCGGACGGAAAAGATCTGTATGAGCTCATGCCTAAAGGCTGCTGTAGACTCTGCCAGAAACGAGACGTGAAACAGGGGCCTCTATCCGAAATAATAGTCAACGGGACACCATGTGATCTGATGATCTCCCGGCAAAACAGATCTACCAATCGATCCAGGAAATCAGAACCTGGTTCGGGTAGCTCAGCTGGTTGGCTGCATCCGATTAGAACCTGGTTCGGGTCCGAGGTCTTGGGTTCAAAACCCGGCTTTAACATATATATATTTTTTTATTGTAATACCCCGGTTCTGAGATTCTGATTAAGTATGGCTTAAAAGGTTAGATGGTATTATCCATATCACCAAGGTGCACCTTCCTTTTCGGAAGCCCAAACTCAAAGAACTCCAAAGTTAAGCGTGCTTGGCTTGGAGAAATCTGAGGATGGGTGACCTCCTGGGAAGTTTTCCAGGGTGCGTGCGAGTGAGGACAAAGCACGCTGAAAGGACCTCCGGTGGTCTGTGGAGCTAGTCATCAAACCGATGGACAATTATGGGTAGCGTTCCCGGTTCGGTCTGGGTAGGGACGCCCGGGCCGGGGCGTTACAGATGGTATCAGAGCAACCTTGCGACCGTGAGTGCGCCTGTGGTAGGAGCACCCAGGGCACCACCTAGCGAGGGAGATTTTGGGATTTATCTGTGGTGTGATTTGTGGTTACACAACGAGGACGTTGTGTCTTTAAGTGGGGGCGATTGTAATACCCCGGTTCTGAGATTCTGATTAAGTATGGCTTAAAAGGTTAGATGGTATTATCCATATCACCAAGGTGCACCTTCCTTTTCGGAAGCCCAAACTCAAAGAACTCCAAAGTTAAGCGTGCTTGGCTTGGAGAAATCTGAGGATGGGTGACCTCCTGGGAAGTTTTCCAGGGTGCGTGCGAGTGAGGACAAAGCACGCTGAAAGGACCTCCGGTGGTCTGTGGAGCTAGTCATCAAACCGATGGACAATTATGGGTAGCGTTCCCGGTTCGGTCTGGGTAGGGACGCCCGGGCCGGGGCGTTACATGTTTTGTCTCTTTCTTGAGATACATCCAATCTGTTCTGTTCTTAATGCTTTGTGGCATTGACTCATGATAAACAATGTGGAAATTCTTTTGTTTTAATTTGCTGAAGCACTTATGGGTTGTAATGAGCTCATAGTTTGCAAAATCACGATTCGGATCGTAGGATCATACGATCCTACGATCCGGAAATCCAAAATCCATCCAGGATCATCCAGAATTGATTTTTGCAGTAGAATCATAGCAGGATCGGAACAAAATCGGTAGAATCGTAACAGGATAGGAGCAGAATCGGAGTAGGATTGGTGGAAGCTTTGAGAGGTCATAACTTTTGACTCGAATTGAACCACGAGGTCTATAATATATCAAATCAAAATTCGTTCAGAGATCTTTAATAAATTTTAAAGTCTATCCTTAACCAACCTATTTCAAACCCAAAAAATATAATTTAAATCCTTTTCGGAAGGCTAGAAGATTTTTTTTTATTATTATTTTTTTCATTTTGATAGGGTTTAAAATTATTTAAACATATGTTTAATCATTTTTGAGTTAGTTTTTTATCAATAATATTTTGTCATATCTTTTTTTCCAAAATGATCAGTTTTTGGTCTAGTATTATGTGGCATCAACTAGTGTTTAGAAGATTATTTCCGGCGTTCATATTTAAATCAAAAGATTCAATAACTTCTGTTATATACGTTAAGTGCTTTGTTGGCCTTTAAATTGGATCATCTTATAAACCAAGGAAATATTTTTGACGTTGAATGTGTTATTATTATTGTCTTAATAGAAATTTTATATTCTATATGAAAATATAAATATTATTACTATGCGATAATGGTAGTTAAATTACTAGTTAATTTAAATTTGTACATATAGTAATGTAATCTGAGGTGTTGAGGGTAAATGATTGCATATATATGCAAATTAGTTATCTATTTATATGTAAATGAGTTTTTAGGTATTTTTTCTAATTATTAATCATGTATGATAAAATTTTAAGGATTTTTGGTACGATCGTACGATTCGAGTATCCGATCTTGACCCTAAATCGATTTTACGTAGGATCGCAATTCTATGAAATGAATGAGCTTATTCACCTCTTGAATAATGATCAAGTCGAAAAGTAGAGGCTCTCTTTCTTGTGCAGCTTGCTGCAATGTCCTAAATCCTTTTCTTCCTCATCCAACCTCCATATGAATGCAACAGAACCTCCGGATATTTGAAACAGACCATATACTTTTGATTTGATGTTTCTTCTTTTCATGCTCTACCTTTAATTTAAAACTTTGACATTGATTAATTCTCTTTTGGCAGTGAGCTATTCTCTAGTTTATTGGTATTATTTTGACATGATTATGAAAGAAAAACCTAATTGAGAAGGACAAGAATTATATATATATAAACTGAAATGTATGTAATCATTGTTTTATGTTGAAAGTTTAGGCAAGATCTTCATTGCTCGTATTGCGAGGCCTTATCTAGCACTCACCCTTTAGTTATTATTTCATCACGTGAAATATTTCTAGGACTATTTCTATTTGGCTACATTACTTTCCTAGCTACTGGATTCTTCTTTTATATTTCCAACCTGTAACGTTACTGTCGTTGCCAACATGTTTTCCTATTAGCTCTGGAAAAAAAAACATCAATAATCATGTTATAATTCAAAATATGGATTATTTTTACTATAACTATTGCTTCATCAAAGAAAATGCTATAATATTTAGTAAATGATTAAATTTGCTACCATGATCATAGCATAAGTTGATTATACCAAGTCTATAAACCTTGCTCGCGGTCATGCTTTAGAATAATATTTTCTTTCCTTCGAGAAAGATTGAACTAACATTGATTTTTTTATATATTTCTTAATTAGTTAAGAAAACAAGATAAGGTTATAATTCAGACATTTTTGGTGTAAGGTGACCAACCCTTTTGCGTTTTTCTTTTATTTTTGTGACTGACTTTTTTTCTTTCAACATCACAATAATTTTTGTTCATGATTGGTTTCGTTTAAATTGTTAGCTTCCTATATGATATTCTCTTATTAGAGGTGAAGATTGGTTTATGGTCTGGACCTAAAGCTTAGCTACTTTATGTTGCCAAATCAAGTAATTGGAAGGGACGAGACTTGCCCTTATTCTAGTACAATTCTCACGACCTTGGGTAGCTACTCCCTTTGGTCGGGGTGGGATTTACCCTATTCTTAGTACAATCTTCATGACCTTGGGTCACTACTTCCCTTGGTCGGGTAGGTCTTGCCCTAGTCTTGGGTCGCTACTCCCCCTTGCCTCGGAGGGATTTTCCCTATCAAGGTTGGACATTCTTATTATTGTGCCCAATTGTGGGATCAAGCTCTTCTCTCCGGTTTGAATTCAATGGTTCTTTTTGACATTCTTGGCATGAACATGGCATTATTGGTCTTCTTATTACCCTCCCGACCGAAGTATCGAGTTCCTCTCCCCGGTTGGGATAGGATGGGACTTCTTTGTGGTATTCAAGACATTTTCAGATATTCTTGGCCTTCTTGTTATTATCCTCCCGGTCGAGAATCGAGCTTCTTCTCCTTAGACGAAATAGGATGGGACTTCTAGCATTCTTGGCATGAGCATGGTATTATTTGTCTTCTTATTACCCTCATGACTGAAGGATCATGTTACCCTCCTCGGTCAGGCTAGGATGAGACTTCTTTGTGGTATTCGGGTATTCTTGGCCTTCTTGTTATTATCCTTCGGCCAAAGGATTAGGCTTCTCTCCTCGATCAGAACTGGATGAAACTTTTGGCATTCATGGCACGAGCACTGTATTATTGGTCTTCTTATTACCCTCCCGATCAATGGATCGAGTTCCTCTCCCCGGCTCAGACAGGATGAGACTTATTTGTGGTAGTCAGGTCATTTTCAGGGTATTCTTTGCCTTCTTGTTATTATCCTCTCGCCCGAGGGATAATGCTCCTCTCCCCTGTTAGAATAGGATGGAACTTCTGCCATTTTTGGCACAAGCATGGTATTATTGGGACTTCTTTGTTGTATTTAAGACATTTTCTGGGTATTCTTGGCCGTCTTGTTATTATCCTTCTGGCCAAAGGATCAAGCTTCTCTCCCTAGTCAAAACAGGATGGGACTTCTGGCATTCATGACATCAGCATGGTAATAGGTCTTCTTATTACCATCCCGACTAATGGATTGAGTTCATCTCTCAGATTAGGACACGATGGAACTTCTTTATGGTATTCAGGACATTCTCACCGTATTCTTGGCCTTCTTCGTATTACCCTCTTTTTGGTCACGATTGAACAGGTAGCTGGATATTCTCGGTTTTCTTTTGGATTTTTCAATATTCTTATTATTACCCTCCCCCTTTCGACTGAAGGATCAAAGACCTCTCCTCGGTCGAAATAGGATATGGATTCTAGCATTCTTGGCATGAGCATGGTATTATTGGTCTTCTTATTACCATTCTAACCGAAGGATTAAGTTTCTCTCCCCGGTTGTGACAGGATGAGACCTCTTCGCGGTATTTAGGACATTTTTAAGGTTTTCTTGGTCTTCTTATTATCCTCCCGGTCAAGGGATCGTACTTCTCTCTCCTTGGTTGGAATAGGATCAGACTTCTATCATTCGTGGCATGAGCATGGTAATATTGGTTTTCTTATTACCCTCTTGACCGAACAATCGAGTGCCTCTCCCAGTTAGGATAGGATTAGACTTCTTTATGGTTTCAATACAATTTCAAGTATCTTAGCCTTCTTGTTATCCTTCCGTGTTGAGGGATCGAACTTATCTCCTCGGTGGGACAAGGATGAGACTTTTGACATTCTTGTCATGAGCATAATATTATTGGTTTTACCCTTCCGACCGAAGGATCGAGTTCCTCTCTCCAGACGAGACAAGATTGTTAATTATCTTTTTATTGAATACAATGATATAACTTGTTTCTTATTTGCTATTGACTAAGTTAGGTGAAGCTCCAAAGTTGACATATTTTTTATTCACACATTAAGCTATTTTAGTAATGCTATAATTCTTTGTCATTTTGGCTTTGTATTTATGTTTACATGTACAACCATTACTACTTTTGTTGTCACGCCCCGGAGCAGTCCCTGTCCGAAGAAATTTCGGCAGCATCTCCCCTGTACGACAGACAATCTGAAACTTTACTACATCACCATATACCTCAGCCACATGCGCCTGGAATAAATAACAATAATAAACAAACCACAACACATAGACATCCATGCAGTTTAATAAGCAATGATAATAAGACTCAAAATCCACCCTACTCAACTACACTCATAAAGCTCAAAACCGATATCCTACTCCACTACACTCATAAAACACAAATCCGACGATCAAATCAACTTACCTCTTCTGCCGTTTAGGCATGCATATAGTAAAACAAATCCAATTAAAAACCCATCGACAAGTACAATCCATGCAAGCTCCAAGTATCAAAACAAAACAAGTCCAAACTTAGTCTAGTACATAAAGCCAAAAGATAAATAAACATCCTCGTGGGCTGCAGGGGACTAGCAACTGGAACTCTCTCCTGACAGCATCAACCTGAAAATAGTAAATATCCACGGGGTGAGTCAACTCCTCAGTGGGTAACAACTGATATACATAGTAGAGAAACAACATCTAGCACTAATCATGCGTATAGTCTCCTGATATAAGAAGGATAAAATGCAACTGTAGTAAACAGGAGAAAACTGTACTAACCGAGACCTGGTACAAGGATAAACAGTCCGAGAGGTATAGAAATCCGGTATGCATGTCAAGCATGGCCATCCAACCAAAATGCAGCAAATAAATGCAGCAAACACAATCACAAGAAATAAATGCATCAATGCGTATGACGCTAACGACGGCTCACCCCCGACGCTACCAACCATCTCACACGGTGAGACTGGGTAGAGCGACAACCGCACTCGTCACATCGCTCCCGACGATGGTGACCGAGTGGACGGGATCGTCGAGTACACCTATCCTCCTACCCCAAATCATAAATGGGGGCGAACGCTCTCATCTCCCAGACACGCGGGGAGGAATCTCTGCCGGCTACCACGCTGTGTCACACTACCTATGAGTGGACCAACGGAGCCAAACAAAGTCCCTGCTGCAACACACTCTGCCTGAATCGACCACAAACCCATGAGTGGTGGTGTGTGCAGATCCATGTAACTGGTGATGTGCTCAACAATAATAGAGCGGACTATCGCACAACATGCAATCATGCGAATGGTGCATGACACTAATCATGGAAATATCCTGAGCTAAACCATATATAAATAGAAGTTGCACCTTAGGTCAATGAATCAAATCAAAGGTACACAGATAAGATAAGGTATAAAACCTAGGTCCTGAACATGGTGAAGCATGGTATATCACTACCCCCTATAAGCATGTATAAGCAGGTAAGAAATAACATGAGATGCAAAACAAGTATCAACCAAGCATGTAACAAGTATCGGGTAGTGACTAACCGAAACAGATAAGAAACATAATTATTGCAATTTGTTAAATTCGCTACTATGCATATCAAACGACATAAAGTCAGAAGTACCCGCCTCCAATAAGAAAGTCCAATCTGATCCAAATCTGACGTCGAGATAATCGTTTCGAGTCACAGTCCTGTGTTACCAATTTAAATATACTTTATTTAGCTATAATTCTCATAAATAGATAAATAAAATCTCTAACCCTAATTAGGGTAAAACTTTAAATCAACACATACACATAAACCTAATTCACACATCAATTATTAAAGTCAACAAGGATCTTTACCTAATTTTCCTCTTTTCAACGATGGCAGCAGATCCGATCAAATGCTGGGTGGTGACATTAGGTCAAGTTGCTGCCCAACAGATCAACATTCCTAAAATCAGGCACCTAGCATAGTTTAAATGCCTAAATTCACAGTGAATTCCTCAACTAAATAAGACTAAATCAATGTTTACCCTAAACTTGTGCCGGTAGCTTTCTTCCTGCCGGCATCTGATGACGAAGAAGGTGACCCGATAGAGAGGTCTAAGGCACGGCTTGGAGGGCTTCGACAGATCTAGGGCAGATCAGAAGGGGGCTCTGCCCGGCAATAATGAACTAGGGAAGTGGTAACCGCGGCGGCGCTGGGATCTCCACGACAAGGGGTGACGGGCGTCGGTGACTAGCTAGGCATGAGCACAAAGGAAGAGGCCGGCGATCGGCTGGTTTCGTGCGGGAAGAAGGCTCGGCCGGCGGCAAAGATCTAGGGCACGCGGCTGGTCGGAAGAGGAGATGGTCTCTTGTGCATGAGGGCAGCGACGCAACGAGGAGGAGAAGAAAGGGCCGACACCAAGGAGAAAATCTCCCACAAGGGAGGCGGCCTACCGGCGGTGGCTTGTGCGTCGCCGACGCGTGGGAAGATGAAGAGGAGAATCGGGCGGAGGATGGCTCGGCTAGGGCACAGGGCGATTGGGGGCGGCAGAGCAGAGGAGAAGAGAAGGGAACAAACCCTCGATCACGACTTTAATCGCGAGGAAACCGCTCGGCGCCGGTTAGGCAAGGGGAGAGGGCTTCGGGCGCGAGAGTTCGGCAGAGAAAGAAAAGAAACGAAGAAAATAAAGAAAATAAAAGAAAAAGGAAATATAAATATAAATATTTCCTAGCTTAAATGGGGTAGCCTAAACAAGCTTTTCCCGACCCCGTTTTTATCCCCGTTAACTCGTTCGTACGAGCTCCGAAAAATTCTCGAAAAATTTTCAAAAATTCCGAAAAATTCCCCTATTATTATTCTCTATTTTCCGGTATTTTACATTTGTCATGCTTTTTGTTGGAGTTTCAACAAAATAAAATGATTGCAATAGATAACTCATAATTCATTAGTCACTACGTAGGTTTCTATGGTTTGTTCCTTGACCTTTTATAGAGGGCTGATAGCTCATTCATAAGGCGGTTTGCTGCTAGAATGCTTATTGGGAAGAAACCTGCCCAAGCATTGGTTAGCGCAGATATTATTTGTAATGTGATTTTCATATCCAACTAATGAATTTCAATTTGATTGGATATCTTTTTAGCTCCCTACCAACAAAAGTCTATTACAAAGCCGTGTGTGAAAATGAAAAATGGGGTGGGATAATCGAAGGTTTTTGTTGAGATTGAAGATGTTGAGGTAATTTGTCTTAGCAAAACTCCAGTTCTTTTTTTTTTTTTTTGAATTAAAGACCTCTTGTTATCTTTTACATGGAATCATATTCAAAGTAGGAAAACAAGCTAATGTAGAACAATTATTCTATAGATCTTTTGGGTAGGGTTTTTTGCTAATACTCTTTTCTATCTTATCTAGTTCTTAATTTCTTTGATTGATAATAGCCTAGCAAAATGAGTTTAAAGGAAATTGAAGGAAGATTGTGATCATGTGTAAAGGTGGAAACTATCTCTCAAATAAATAGTGTTTGGAAGGACAACTAGAAAGTAATGAACCCCTCTTTCTTGTCATTATTATGTTTAGTTGTCTAGTTTACCTATGTGACATTCTTTCGTATAGGAACATAAGTGATAAATCTATGTTGTCCTTATGTGTAGCATGTTTCATTGTATTATAACACCATATATCAATTCCAAAGTAGTACAACCTACAAGATTTCATTACTTATCATGATTCAGAACATGTTATTAAATCAATCATTATAACACTAATGTGTGTCGGAATAACACTGACCAAGATATGTCTTTTCTAGCTATTGGCCTTTTTGAAGAAAAAATTAAGAATCTTTAGGATCTAGATGTGAGATTGTTATTCTATTTTTATGTACTATACCTAGATGGAATGAGAAAAACATATCGTGGCATGCCATAGTAAAAATTATAAAAAAATAGTTATTGATTTCTACACTTATCTGATAAGGGATTTTAATGTGTTTGTTTATGGGATAGGTTCAACAAAAAGTCATTGATGTCATTACTTAAATAGCTTCCGCTGTGAAAAAATTTCCAAAGCGATGTGTGGTGCTGTGCCTTTGTGTATGGAACAACCATTTATATTTCCTTGATATAAACCTTCTATCTTCTGTTTGCCGATTACTTTTCATTCTTGTCATGCATCCTACAAAAGATCTATGCCCTGGTACAAAATGCTAGTTTTAAAATAGCTACAGGAAACAAGTTTTTGTTGGTTTTTTGAATTGAGAAACATGGAAGAAAAGACTTCAAGCCTTTGCTTCTATCTTCCATCGGCTTCTCCATTACTCAAGGTGAGTGATAGTTAAAACAAACTTATATTGCAGGAGCATGCTGTGAAAAGAACTCCTTCAATGAGTGAGCTCAATGAAATAAGGCTGGGCAGGTAGGCTTCAACAAAGTAGGTTAGCTTCTTTAAAATATTTTCCTGTATATCAAAACTTTGATTGCCTTTAAATGTTCTCCTTGATCTCGGGTTCTAGTTTTCTAACTATCACAAACTCTTGTTTTGCAGCAACAACTTAAGCAAAGTAACCGGTTATTTTGTTTTCCATTTATGACTTTGTTGCTTTCCCTTCTTTTCTAGTTTTACAAGCAGTTGCTTTCCTATTTGACCAATTGTTTGTTTGAATGCCAAGTCCTATTAGAGTTTCTCTGTTCAAAGTTATGCTTTCAATTAAATATTAGTAAAAATACCATGCCGGTGCGCTATAATGCTTTTTGTTGTTGCCATATAAGTATTTTTCTATCACAGGTGGTGGATGATTCAACATTATAATAGTTAAGTTAATACAATCCAAATATTCAACACCTAGACTAACTAATTTAGATTCGGTCATCAATTTTTCTTATACCATTTGTTCTTTTGTTATTTTGGTTGAGTACTTTTGCCTTAGGCATCTCACCTAGAGGCTTTGATTTAAATGTTCCTTGCATGATCCTTTAATTAATTCCCCAAGTGATTTTGTTTTCTAATAAAGAGTTGTCTAAGTGATTATATTATCATGTATTGATTTCTTATATAAAATTTATTTACAAATACGGCTTAACAAAAACAATGGAGATGACCATATACTTTATTTCTCTCATAATATTGAGATAAACTAGAAAAACTAACCAATTAGAGTATGTGAGCATGTGAAACTGGTATCAGTTTGATATATTGACAATATAATCAAGTGCACTCTTGAAATGCCACTTTGTATCTGATAGTATTGAACCTTTCATGTTATATACACACATCTACTAATATTTATGGCCCAAGGATTATATCTATAGAGGATTAGTGATTGATGAACTGGCTTGTAGTTCTACCCTAATAATTTAGCACTTTAGCACTTTGTATCCTGAAGAACTCTTCTTTTAGGAATATACAGACAAATGAGAATGGACTTAACCTTCGTGATTTGGTTTCTATATTTTGCCAACTGCAGTGTATGCTTTTTCGCTCTTTACTTAAGCTTCTAACTTGTTGGATGCAATTGAATTTCAAGTGAGCTTACTCACCTTAACCACTGGTTTAGGTTAATAATGTGTGATTCTTTTTTTTTTCCTTCTATGTTAAGAATATTCTTAGCTGAAAATGGTGTCCCTTTGAATCTCTTGGCTTGAATCATAATTAATGTCTTCAAGATTTATTATTAAATTCTGATGTTATCATTAGCTAGCCTCAGGTTGCCATCCATGATTGGGAGTTAGTAATGTTTTTTGGCTTGGTTTCAACCATTTATTGTTCTTATGAGTTCCCATTTCACCAGGATCAAAGTGAGATACTTTAGTGTCATTGGGGTACTTGCCCATGATTGTTGTTGTTGCGACCTTTTGATTTTTCTCTATTGTATCAACTTCTCCTATATAGTGCTGTGATCAAACAATGTATTAACATTTAAGAGATTCAAATTAAATAGAACAACTTCAAATGATACTACATTATAAACTGGTTCAACTTGAAACCCAAAATAATTTGAGTTTGAATATCATAATAGTGAATAAAATCTTCAAAAGAACAAACAGTGCAACTAACTAGTGAGATGAACTCAGCCAATTATGTCACGCCCCAGAGGAGTCCTTGCCAGAGAAAAATCTGGGAGTATCTCCCCTGTACTGATGATAATCTGAAGCATGAATACGTCACAAACAAAATACATCAGCCCACACGGCTGGAATATATATATATACAACCACGCAGTTATATAATTAGTCCACTCGGCTGGAACAAAATAACCACAACTACGCAGTTATATAGTCAGTCCACTCGGCTGGAACAAAATAGCCACAACCACGCAGTTATATATATAACAACCCATACGACTGTACTAAGAACATAACGGAAAATAAAAGGAAAGTCCATACAAACCAAAACAACACAATGCGTGCCGGCACGACTTAAACACAAATACAACATCAAAACGATAAAATAGTCACGTGGCGTTTACCAATACAAAGCTAAATCAATAAGGAATATATATAAAAAAAAGAAATCAAGAGCGAGGTAAACCGTCTTCTGATGTGACGTGGGACTGACAGACATGATACTCTGAGCGACACGACATATCTATGTGCTAACCTGAAAACAACAGGAAAAATAAGGAGTAGTGAGTTCAACAACTCAATGGATATCAAGCGGACATGCATAGTAAAATATAACTACTAGTAATAATCATGCGATACAGTTTCCTGAACAATAATAGGAAATGTGAACTGAAAAGGCTGAAGAAACTGTACTCACCAGGACCTCCTATCTGGATATAAGGGTCGTCAGACCAGACATAAAGTGTCTCCTATATGCATGTCAATCATATGCAACCACCAAAAATGCAACATACAAAATGCAGCAACCACAAGCAATAAATGCAATCTATGCATATGATGCAAATATGGCATGGTCACCCCTGACGCCAGTCAGCCATCTCACACGCGATGGTGAGACCGAGTGGGTAGGGCTATGACAACTGTGCACTTTGTCATCACTACTCCTGAGTGACCGAGTGGACAGGATACTGTCGGAGTACACTATTCTCCTACCCCAAACATAGTGGGGGAGCTTAAGCTCTCATCTCCCCCTATATCATGGTGAAGGGGAGGGATCCCTGCCCGCTACACGCTGCAGTCATCGCTACCCATGAGCGGACCAACAGAGCAAACTGCACACACCCTGCCTGATATACTACTAATTCATGAGTGGTTGTGTGTGCAGATCATGTAACTGGCGATGTGCTCAATAACAATGGAGCCGACAATCGCTCAACATGCAATCATGCAAGATGATGCATGACACTACAACATGTAAATCCTAACACCTCCATAATATGTAAAGAAATCCAACAAGGATCTAAGTATCATGAAACTAGGTACACATGTTAGGTATGTCTAGTAACTAGTCCTGTACATAGTAAGGCAATGTATGTCACTACTTATATGATCATAAGTACACATGGCAAGAACAAAAGAATATAAGTCTAAATGCATAACAGATAATAACAAACAAAGGCATGTTATAAGTATCAAGTAGTGACATACCAATGGTAGCTAAACACAATCATTACTTATCATTATCCTCCTGATCGAGAGATCGAGCTTCTCTATTCAGGCCGAATTATAATTGTTATTCAGGTATTCTGGGCATTTTTTATTTTTGGCCATGGGATCGAGCTACTCTCCCCACTCGGATGATAATTGGTATTCCTATATTCTGGGCATTCTTATGCTTATTATCTTCAGTTGGAATATAATTGATATTCGGGTATTTTAGGCATTCTTATATTTATCATCTTCATGACCTTGGGGATTGAGTTCCTTTGCTCAGTCAGATTATAATTAGTATTTAGGTATTTCGAGTATTCTAATTTTACCTGATCATAAATTCTGATATTCTAGGACTGGAATCTACTTCAATTGCTGAATTCTTGCAAAAGACATAAGTTGTTGAAATTATGAAGCGGCATTGACTTTCGTTTGGGCATCAATATGGTTTTCTTCATGAGAGTTATCAAATAGAGACACATGCTTTCTTATTCCTATACTTTCTCCTTTTTTATTTCTATAAAGAGTTATATTCGTAAAATGTTTTTATTTTGAGATATGGTGCAAGATATCTGATATGTACCTTTTTTGATTGGTAGAAGTTCACTTCCAAAATATTAAAAACTTCTTTTGATTTCATGAACTTTCACTTTTTCTCTTTTAATGGAATGTTAATCCAGACCTCTTCCTTTTTTCCACTTATAAGTAGAACATGTTAGTCTTTATTTAATAAGGAATGAATTATTTTGTCTTTTAAACTAGTGACTTGTGCATACATTAGGATAAAAACATGAGGTCCAACAACTTAATATAAAAAGTGTCGTAATTTCTTATAAGTTAGAAGTTTATCTTGGTGTTACTTTAGGAATTTTCTTTTATTTATTAGGATGGTATTATATAGAAATAACCTGATTTGGTGTTTTCTTTCTTGCAAGTTGACTGTGTCAGAGTTTGAAGTAGTGTCAACCAATAAGTAAAAAAATTATTATTTGTCTTAACATTTTCTTGTCTTTAGTTGTTATAATTGTGTTTATGTTTATAAATATTTGTTTTTTTTCTTATAAATATTTTTAAGGTGTTTGAGTATCCATTTAAGGAGTTGCCAAAGTTGGGGCTATGCTTGTGTTGCCTCAACATCTTCACCACTTGTTTAAACACTTTAATTCCATTATAGTCTTGCATATATTTTTGTGGAATTCTACTTTTTCATGCTGTTTTTTTGAACTTGATTGTTGCTCTATTTTATAGGCGGGATAATAATGGAATCAATTGCATTTTTACTACAAGTTTTTTCCCTCTTAAGTTTACACTGGTTTGTAGTTATATTGTTCTTTGTAAAATAGAAAAATTGAGTATTTTAAAGAATAATTATAATATCAATTTGTTAAGCTAGTTGAAGACATTCTTAATATTTCTTCATATCATGCTTCTTTACAAAAATGTTGATTTTATTCAACAAAACAAATTGTCAATTGACCCTTTTTTTTTTTGTGACCGATTAATATTCTTTAATTAATAATTTATATTACTTAGTTACCTTTAAATAATATCCTTTTCATAATTTCTTTTTATTTACATCTTGACTTCTTTAGATATTTTGGATGACCTTTTAGATATTGATCAATTCAACTTTGAATTTGAATCACAATAATTTTTTTACTTAGCTTAGTGAAACAATTGCTTTGTTGAATAATTTTACCTAGAGTTGATTGTTCAACAAATCTAATATATTGTACAAATGTGGTGTATCTAATTGTTTTACTTTTGTGATTGAGTGGATAGATGCATGAAGCTATTTTCATGTTGCGTTGGGAGTTTTAAACTCTATAATGGCTTTATATCTAGATCACTAATGTTCTTTTGTAATTTGGGAGCTTGTTTTTTTTGGAAGTTAAGATTTCTATACTTGTTGCATATAACAATTTGCTTGATATATGTGATATTGTAGTTTTTTTGTATCTGCACTAGATTTTAGCACTTACCTGATAAGGAATTTTAACATGTTTATGGGGACAGGTCCAACAAGTCATTGATAAGATTCAATGCTTGTGTAGTTCTACTTGAGGTTCTTCTTGTGGAACATTTTCAAAGTTTTTTTTTACATTATTTGTTATGTTTTATGAAAAGGGTTGTTCATGTTTATTTTTTAGTTTCTATATTTTGTGAAAACTAGTTAGGGGAATGATTCAGTGGTTTAACTTTTTTAGGGTCTCAAAATTCTTGTATGTCACCTTTTGTATTTTTTGATGATTTTATTCTCTCTAATCTCTTTACTTAGTAGTGTCTTTTGATTTCTGTTGTAGTTGCTAGTTTGTCTAATTTATCAACTCAGTTGGAATGTTCGGAAGGTTGCTTATGAAGCTACCTGTAAAATTGGCTCTTCTTTAGAAATTTTGTTGGTAAATCTTCTTCTTGAATATAGGCGTTGGTTGTCTTTAGTTATTGAGAAAATTTCACAATTGAAGTATGTGTAAGTGTTTGTGTTCCTTACTAAATCTATGTGCTCTTTGTAACTTATGGTCAATTGTGATCTAGTAGGTTGTTGCCTTAGTTCCTCCAAAACCTAAATGACTTACTTTGTATGGTTGGGGCATATGGACACCTAGATCTGCTTAACCCCATGTTGCCGCTTTATATTGTGATGTGTTTAATACTTATATTCATGCTATTTGATGCTTATACTCTAGTTGGAGTCATACAAGGTTTAGACTTCTTTGATTGAGAATTTGCTCTTTTTGTTTCTCTTCTAGGCATATGGACACCTTTTGGTTTGTTTTCATTGCCTAGTTGTTTCTAGTGTTTGTTTTTTCACTTTTGGTGCTATATGAGTTTATTCCAAACTTCTTATGCAATTACTAGTTTCTTATTTGATTAATTTTCTCAATTAACTTCCTAAGATGATGCATGCATGGTCAATGACACAGAGTTGGTATGAGGCACAAATCTACTATCTGTTAAATTGTTAGTGAAATGTTTTCTTCTTATTGCAACTGCAGCTATTTCCTGTTTCGATGGTTCATATTTCCAGTTGATAATTTGTTCACATCACCCTTGCATTGCCAACAATGGTATAAGCAACCATGTATGGAAGGTAGGTTAAGTTCCCAAAGGCCCTTCGTAGGGGTATTTTTGAACAAATAGTTAGTGGTCTGTCAGTGTCATGTAAAGTTGGACCACCTCCAACAAATTGGTTTACCTTTAAATTTTCAATTTATTTCTATCTAAATTTAGTTATCATCCAACTTTACTTTTGCTAGATATTCTTTTTAATTACTTCATTTATGCTAGGTAATCGAGCAGATTCTGTTTTCTTCCCAGAAGACTGCATGCACTTCACAATGATTGCACTTTCTACTTCTGAGTCTCCACGGCTACTACACCTGGGAACTTCTGATATGATACTTCTGATCTATTTTTTAGTATTAGTTCGTTGTTATCATATTTTCTCCCAACAAATATTTCTTTACAACTTGTTCACCCATTTTCATTTTCTTTATTGCTAGATTGTAAGTTTAGTTTATATTAGTTTTAGCTCATGAGCAGCTAAATGAGTGTCAATTTTTTGGATTCATATGTATCTATGTTGTACTCTTAAAATGATAGGTCATATCGAAAGAAGGTTTATTGAGGTGCCTCTTGGAGCTACATGGGTTATGGCAACAATCAATGAGAGCTTCAGGATTTGATACAATTCAGGTACAATGTGCTTTGCTAACATATTATGATATTGTGAACTTGTACTTTATTTGATATGCTCCTTAATAGATATGTCCTTTGGAGAGGCCTAAGAAATGGGGAGTATCTCCTTTAATTAAATCATTTACTTTTCTTGTTAAAGGTGGTTTTGCAATGGAGTTGAATGTTGCCTAGTTTTGGTCTAGTGGAATTCGTTGCCATGAAGTAACTCTTGTAGATTTTGAGGTAAACAATGAAGAAACTAGTTATTTCTTGCCAAGCATCTATCATTAAAATGGAGTGACAGAAAGGTCTGAGGTGGACTTTGCATTCCTAAAGCACTCACCCTCTGTTGCCTATATTTTTGTAGGTGACTTCTTCAGATTTTCCACATCCCCCAATATGTTGAAAATTGAATTATGTAATTGAATTCTTGTTTTACTAATTATAAAGTGTATGGATGCCTGTTATGGTTAAGTTTTATTTTCTTTGAGATTTTTAGCTTTTTGCGATTCAAAATCATTCAACTATGGTTCTGTATGACTTTTCAGGGGCTAATTAATGTATCAGTTGAAATGCGAGAGAACAAGATGCTTTGGGGTTAGGCGAGTTAATTGCTCTCTCAAATGAAACACTGAAGGAGTTCATTAAGAAAAAAATATTTCAAAGTGAGTTTGTAAAACAAAATTCATGGCTTTAAATATTCTTGAGAATAAATTTCAAACTGACCATATGATCTATCTAAAATAACTTACCTAAGTAGTTAAGAAAATATTTGGCTAAATGATTCAATATTGTGTATGATGGATTTGTTAAATTGAATTTCTATCAATGCTATTTTTTTTTTTTTTTTGCTATTTTTCTCCTACCATATACTTGTTTGGAATGAACCAATTAAATTAGGAAAGACTTTCTTCTACCATATACTTTTGATTCTTTTGATCATTGTTTCCTGTTCACGTGTGTTGGGCTTGAAATTTTGTTGGTCATCCCATATGGAGTGCCTAAGTCCTGTTATCATACTAGAAGAAATGAAATAATAATTGTACATTGCATTGAGGCACTGTCATGCAATCTTATTTAGTCTCAGTGCCTAGAAGATAATGGTTCGACTACAAGTACTTATGGGTTTAACTAAATCTATCTCTTGGCACAATCCATCCACACTGCACCGAAGTTTTCCATCTTTTATTGATTCTCTCAAAGATGCCTTGAAAGATGACTAGATACAAATCTTAGCATCGGTATATGTACCATTTTTGCTATGCAATTCTAATGTCATTCATTTATTTTTGTGTGTGGAAATAGTTCCCAATTTGTTAAACGACAACCATAACAATCAAAAGATTATTCTGGTTTCAAGTTGGAAAGGAAGGAAATGTATGTTCACAGCTCGTGCAGTCACTTATCTTAGCTTCTCAAGATGACTTAAGTGAGGTCAGAAGAAGAGCCCTCTTTTGCATAAAGGCCTATGCAAACATATGCATTTTAAATGGGTGACTGACTTTCCCCTAAATCTATAAAGAAGCCACATTGAAATTTGAATTTTTCTAATTGTTTCCATGATTGCATTAGGTAAATCTTGCATTAGTTATTGCAAGTCTTTTGATTTTAGCTCCAACTATTGCACAAAGTATAAAGAATGGGAGTGGCTATGTATTCTGCTGAGCGTTGTGCTTTGTATGTTTTTTAGTTAACAAAAGGTCAGTATTGTTGATTTTGTTTATCATAGTTTTTCTTTGGTCTCTTTGAATTCTCAGAATTTTTTTGACTACTTATATTTAGTTTCATTAGAGTAGTAATTTACAGTAAGTTATTTATACATTTTACTTCCAAATCTACTATAATCTATTATTCAGTTTCATTAGTGTTATGTTGTCATATTGAATTGGCTTTAACATAATATATGGAACTACATGAAAGAAGCATGCTTCAGTCACCTATCACCTTAAAGCATATTATTTTTTGATTCCTTCAAGTGTTCACCTAGAGGCTCCAGGAAATATATCTCGCCAAAAACTTGACAAGAGTCAAATTAGGAATATGGAAAGTAGCTTGATCAACATTATAATCATCACTTGTCCTTGGATCATTCCAATTGTCAGAATTTCATTGTGATATCATAATTTATAAAGAAATTTGAAAATTCTACTAAAATTCCAGCCTATATCTGGGAGTTTTGATCAATTTTCACTAAATTCTACTAAAATTCCAATCTCTGTTTCAATTTTCATTATGATACTTCTGACCTATTTTCTAGTATTAGTTCGTTGTTACCATATTTTCTCCGAACAAATTTTTCTTTACAACTTGCTCACCAGTTTTTCATTTTCATTATAATTTTCACTTGCAGTTTTTCTTTAATTTCATATTATTTTCAATAATTTTTATTTTTTATTATGTAATTGACCATTTGTTGTAGGTGGAGATATCCAATTTGCAAAGTCATACATGACCAGATTTGCTAGGAAAATTTCAAAGCTTTTTGAAAAGAGGTATTTTATTTTGGACATATCGATCAATTAATAAATTTTGTCAACTTGTAAATAACTGCTAAGATTGATAATGACAATATGCTCTTCCATTATAGGTTTGGATTCTTGTTTCCACTAGCTTATATGTGGATGATTTGCGAATGTTCTTCTCTTTTTCTTGAAATTTGATAAGGTAATTCATTATCTAATCTCATTCTTTCTTTTTCGCTACTTTGAATGACATGAGAATGATCTCTTTTCTTTGAAGTCTAAAGGGTAATGTTGAGTTTTGTGTTTTTAATTCAAAGTATTTTTCTTATTTTTAGTTGTTATGGTATGCATATGTGAATGCATTTAGTCCCACATTGCTAAGCTAAGAAGGTTGGAAGACCTTATATATGGATCCCTTCCATCCTTGCTTAGCAAAGTTAAGGGGACCTACACGCATGCGCGGGCCGAGCCCAAATTAGGTGGTTTCGGGAGGTTTGAGCGGGAAATCCATAAACCGGGCGCGACGCACGCGATCATCACGCGCAGGGGGGTGCAAATCCCCAGCTCGTGGGCCTCAGGCGGCCTGGTTTGTTTTTGCCAGTCCTTTTTTTGGTTTGGTTTTGTCCCGCGTGTGAGGGAACCGACGCTTTGGTTCCCTGGCGAAGCAAATATCCCGCGTGTGAGGGAATCGTCGCTTTTGTTCACTGGCGAAGCAGTGCTTACTACTTCGAAGTGAATAAATGTTGCGCCTCTGTTTCTTGTTCGATATCTCTCGAACAGTCTGCTCTTCTCCTTCTTCCCTCTCTGTGTGCGTACGCTTTTGTCCTGAGGCTTGGTTCCGTAATCTGAGGTTGAGTCCGAGTGCGACGTTCGTCTTGGAGTGCACCTACGGACGATGGGAGTGGTTGTCGGATCTTGGGAGAATTTTGCCGGAGTCTCTGCACCATGGGCGACAATAAATTCTCTAAAGACAGCCGGCACGCCGACGCTTCAACCGGAGATAACAATTTCTCGACCTTACTCTTTTATTTGCAAGTTTACTGCATGCTTGCTTTTTTGGTGCAAACATATTACTGTGTTAGTGCTCTCCTACAACAAAAATGTCGCGCCCTGGGGGAGTCCCTGTTCGAAGAAATTTCGACAGCACCTCCCCTATACGGGTGACAATCTGAAGCATTTATACAAAGCCCTCAGGCCACATATACCTCGGCCAACACGGCCGGAACAATAACAGTAATAGAAATATCACACAAAATCATCCACGCAGTTTATATCATCAGCCCACTCGGCTGGAACACAAAAATCCAAAACACAGCAGAAAAACAATAGAAAACCAAATTACAAGACATGTTAGCCGGCTAGGCTTACACCACACCACAAAACAACACTCCAGACACAAAACCGGAACACAAAGCTAAGTGCACAAATACATATACAAAAAATAACACTAAACAAAGGCAGAGACAGGTCTTCTGATGTGACGTGGGGACCGGCAAGCAGGATACTCCAAGCGACTCCATAAATAACCTGGTACCTGAAAAAGATAGTGTCCACGGGGGTGAGTTCAACAACTCAGCAGATACCTAGTTGACATGTATAGTAAACTATAACAAATAGTAATAACTACGGAGTACAGTCTCCTGAACAAAAGAAGGTAATGCATAATAGAAAAGGCTGAAGAGTACTGTACTCACCAGGGCCACCTATCAGAATAATCAGGTCGTCAGACCGGAAGTGTCATAAATCCTGTATGCATGTCAAACATATGATCCATCCAAATGCAAACAGAAGCAGTAAATGCATAAATGCGTATGATGCCAATGATGCATCCTGGTCACCCCTGACGCCAGTCAGTCATCTCACACACAATGGTGAGACCGAGCGGGTAAGGCTGTGACAACCATACACTCTACCATCACCATACATGATGAGTGTCTGAGTGGACGGGATGCTGTCGGAGTACTCCTGTCCTCTGACCCCAAATCATAAATGGGGGAGCTCAATGCTCTCATCTCCCGGTACACGATGACGGGGAGGTATCTCTGCCGGCTACCACGGTGAGTCACCTGACCAACGGAGCCAAACAGAGTCCACCGTCTGTCGGCTACCACGCTACTACACTAAATGCCAGCGGAGCCAAACAGAGCGGAACTGTCTGCCGGCTACCACGCTGAGTCCTCAGACCAACGGAGCCAAACAGCAGAACCGCCACACACCAGTCTGATATACCACTAACCCATGAGTGGTGGTGTGTGCAGTACATGTAACTGGCGATGTGCTCAACCATAGTGGAGCCGACAATCACGCAGCATGCAATCATGATGCATGACACTAAGCATAGCAATAAACTGATCAGCATAACCATATCCATATATATAAAATGAGTACCGTAATATCGATGGTCAAATACAAAGATCTAAAGTACACAGGTCAGATAGGATATCAAAAACCTAGGTCCTGAACATAACAAGCATGGTATGTCACTACCTCACTGAGCATATATATAACCATATGGATACTAGCATAAAATACATAACAGGTGAGCAAACAAGCATGTAACGAGTATTCGGTAGTGACGTACCGAAACAAAGACGAACATAATTATTACTAAAGACTATAACCTACTAGACCTATCAACAAGACATATCAAAAAGATAAGTCAAGGTACCCGCCTCCGATATAGATCGAATCGAACCAATCCGATGTCGAGACGCCCGTCTCGAATCACAGTCCTGTAACAACACGATATACAGATTTAGCTAATTACATATTAATTAATTAGATAAATCAAATTCCCGAGAAGCTAACCTAAATCCAAATCTAATTTTAAACCTTAATTGAATCATCAACTCCTCAATCATTACATAACTAATTCATACAAATTAGAACTTGCAACAATTATAATCCCTCACAACAACGTAATCATATAATCTAGATTACATCATGATCTATAACTAAAATCAAAACCCTATTCCTTACCTCAACACCAAAGTCTCTTCTGTTGGTCCACAACAGGTGGTTCCTGTCGGAATAAGGGCAGCAGCTGAAACCAAATACACCACCGTCGCAATGAATCTATAATTAGAAACCATAATCCGTAGTTAGCATAACCTTCCACCCAACCCAAGTGCTGCTCACGGCAAGACAAGAATCAGAGTACCAAATTTGAAAACCCAAACCTTAAGCCTTCACCTTCAACCCCTCTGCCGGATTGTTACGCTCCGCAAGTATACGGAAATGTCCCAAGTAATATAAAAGATTATCGTATCCACAGGGACTGGAATAAGCACTAGAAATGTCTCAATGCGAATTAGCTAAACAACTATCCAATCGTTTCAAATGCAAAGTAAGGGTAAACAAATCTAATATTAAAGATCAACAAACAAGAGTTTAGTGTTTTGGGTTATGATAAAGGGAGATTCTAGGAGTTTCGATTTCTTTGTAAGATTTCTTGAATGTAAATGGTTCACCAATTCTTTTCCCTCAATTGTCAAACACTTGTAGAAAGTTGCCGGTTCTCTCTTGCAATAGATAACCGGCTAAGGACTGAGAAATGTATCTAAATATGATCAATTAGTGTCACGCCCCCAGAAGAGTCCCTGTCCGAGAAAATTTCGGCAGCATCTCCCCTGTACGGCGGACAATCAAAAATTTTCTACAAGCACTAAATACTCAGCCACAGGCGGCTGGAATCATAACAATAATAAAAATCAATCATCACGTAGTTTATATATATATTCAGCCTATGGCTGACACAACCACGCAGTAATAATACTCTGACTCAAAAATCACCCTACTCAACTACACTCGTAAAGCTCAAAACCGACGAACTCACCTCTTCTGCCATCCAGACAGGCATGTAGTAGAATAAAAATCAAATTCAAATCCATCAATATAATAAAATCTATATCATGTCCATAAGCAAATAAATCCAGAACATAACGAGTTCAAATAGTCTAGAACAGAAAGAAACCAAAGAAAATCAAACATATCCTGGAGGTCTGCAGGACCAGAACTACGTGCAGTGAGGACTAGCGACTGGAACTCCCTCCTGACAGCATCAACCTGAAAATATCAACAATGGAGGCTGGGTGAGTCCACACTCAACAGGTACAATTGATATGCAAAGTAAAGAAATAACACCTAGCACTAATCATGCGTACAGTCTCCTGATAAAGATAAAGGTAACTACAAACCGAAGAAGACAGGAGAGAATCTGTACTAACCAGGACCCGGTAAAAGGACAAACAGTCCGAAAGGTATAGAAGACCTGTATGCATGTCAATCAAGGTATCCAAGCAATGTGCAGCATATAAGTGCAACAAAACACAAACACAACAATAAATGCATCACGATATGATGCTAATGTCACGGTCACCCCGACGCCAACACCGACTCACAACAACAAAGTGGGACCGAGGTAGGGTCAGACAACCGTGCACTCGCAACACTACTCGATGAGTGATCGAGTGCACGGGATGCTGTACATACGCATTCTACCCCAAATCATAAATGGGGAGCGCAATGCCTCATCTCCGACACCATGACGGAGAGGAATTCTAACGTACACGTCGCCGCACTACCCACGAGCGGATCAACGGAGCACCGTAAGAGTCAAACCGACGCGCTACCACGCCGTGGTCACGCTACCCGCGAAGGCCACAACGAGCACCAATGTGATGAAACCGCAAAGTGCTCGACAATAAAGGAGCAATCAATCACTCAGCATGCAATCATGCGAATGGTGCATGTCACTAAACATGGTAATACACTAAACCAATCTCTGGACATATCATAATGTGCACCAAAGCGAATGAATCATATCAAGGTATCTGATCATGTAAGGTATCACACCTAGGTCCTGACATGGTAAAATATGGTTATATCACTACCCATAAGCATGTGGAATCAGGTACATGTCCATACAAGATGTAAACAAACAATCAATCAACAGGTAGCATGTATTGGGCAGTGATTAACCGAAACAAGTAAGAAACACAATTAATGCATCTTGTTAATTTAATTACTAAGCATATCAAAGACAATAAGTCAAAAGTACCCGCCTCCGATAAGAAAAGTCCAAATCTGACTCCGAGATACTCGTCTCGCGTCACAGTCCTGTGTCACCAATACATATACGATTATTTAGCTAAATGCTTATAAATAGCTAAATAAATTCTTTAACCCTAAATTAAATCTAACAATTGACTAGGGTTAATTGTCTTAACCCTCGTTCCATTTTAAACCAAACTAATCTACATCAAGGATCCATTACCCATAAACAATTATAAGATCCAAATCTAGATAACCAAATAAATCTACACAAACCTAATGATCAAATAATTATCAATTAATTATGTGTCAACTTATACTTCATCACACATATATTCAATCACCTAATCCTTACCTTAATCTGAAGCCCCCTATTGATGCTGGAAATTTGTTGCCTAAGTCACAGCGAAGTTGCTGCCGGGAACCCTGTGTTTCTGTGGCAGCAACACAAAGAAACTTCCCAACCATCAGAACAGCAAGCACAGTAACTAGGGCATGAGGACAAATCAATAGAGCAAGGTTATTGAGGTTGGCTTACCCTCAAATCAACAGTTCCTTCTTCGACGATTGGTCCCAGCGGCTGTTGAATACTGGCTAGAGTTACACTGGCGATAACAACTAGAAAAACTGAGGAAGAAGACTTGGTTCGGAGCTAGGGCACGGTCAAGTGGAGGAGGTCGACGCTGAGGTCGAAAGACAGCGGCGTCGGCAGGCACAGTGATGGTGGCAGCCGGCGCTAGGGCACAACTCAGCGTCGATAGGCAGAGATCAGGCTCGGAGAAGAGGAGGCAGTAGCGTCGCGGCACAGAGGAGGTCGGCGGCTTGATCGGCACTGCTCGGGCTTTGGCCGGTGGTAAGAAGAAAGGAGATAGGTCGGCGGCGTCGCGAGCCCAAAGGGGAGGAGGAGTCGGCGCCAATTCAGAGTCAAGGAAGAAGAAGAAGCTTCGGCAGTGGCGAGAAGAAGCAAGAATAAGAAGTGGCCGAGGGGTTTTGTGCACTCGGGGAGGAGGAACCGCCGGCCGGCGGTTAGGGCAGAGAGGAGGAGATGGCTCGGGCGGCGTCGGGGAGAAAAGAGAGCACGGCGAGAATGAGAAGAAATAAAAAGAGAATAAGAAAATAAATAAGAAAAGGAAAAAAAAAGATAAATAAATAAATCTTTTCCTCTCTTAAATGGGTAGCCCAAACAGGTTTTCTCGAGGCCCCGTTTTTATCCCCGTGAACTCGTCCATACGAGCTCCGAAAAATTCCCGAAAAATGTCCAAAAATTTCGGAAAATTCCCTTATTAATATTCGCCTATTTCCGGTATTTTACATTCTCCCCCACTAATAAAAATTTGGTTCCCAAATTTCAGTATCTACCATCAGCAAGTACTAGTAACAGATAATAGAGTATAAATGCTGAACGGTAAATAAATCACATACCTCAAGTGAAAAGATTGGGATATCGAGCTCGGATAGTATCCTCGAGCTCCCAAGTAGCCTCCTCGTCCGAATGATGCTGCCATCCGACTTTAACCAGTCGGATAGTCTTGTTCCGCAACTGACGCTCTTTCCGGTCGAGAATCCGTACCGGAACCTCCTCATAGGTAATGTCAAGCTGAACTGGAACTGGAATATCTGCCAACACATGCGTCGGATCAGGTACGTATCTCCTCAGCATCGATACATGAAATACATCGTGGACAGCTGACATTGGTAAGCTACCGCTCCGATCCTCTCCAATATCTCGAAAGGACCAATATATCGGAGCTAGCTTACCTCTGAGGCTAAATCTCTTCACCCCTTCGTGGGTGAAACTCGCAGAAAATACATGGTCGCCCACAGAGAACTCTAGTGGTCTCGCCTCCGATCAAGATAACTCTTCCGCGATCTCGCGCCTCGACATCCTCCGTCTGATAAGACGGACCAACTCGGATCCCGCTGAACTCATGAGGTCCCAACAACTGGCCTCTCCAACCTCATCCCAAAGGACGGTGTTCGACAAGGTCTACCATACAACGCCTCAAACGGTGTCATCTGATAGCGAATGGAAGCTGTTGTTGTAGGCAAACTCTACCAACGGCAGATGGTCCTCCCAATCGCCTCCGAAATCCATAACACATGACCTCAGCAGTCCTCTAAAGTCTGAATGGTCCGCTCCGACCGCCCATCTGTCTGGACTGAAACGGAGCTGAGTGCCCAAGGCCCGCCGCAGACTCGCCAAACGAGACGTAAACCGTGGATCTCTATCCGAAATGATACTCGGTGGAACACCATGTAGTTTGATAATCTCTCAACAATACACTATGCTAATCGATCCAGGATCGATCCTCCGAATCGCTAAAAGGCGCGGATTTGGTTAATCGATCAACGATTACCCAAATCGCGTCATGACCTCGCCGTGTCCTCGGCAACCCTACCACAAAGTCCATGGTAATGTGATCCCACTTCCACTCGTGAATAGAATCATCAAGTAATCCTGCAGGTCTCGTGCCAATTCACCTGCTGACAAACAAGACACCTAGCTACGAAATCCGCGATGTCTTTCTTCATGCCGTTCCACCAATAGGAACGCCTCAAGTCTCGATACATACGGGTCCCACCTGGATGGATCGCAAATCGAGAACGGTGTGCCTCCTGAAGTAGCTCCTGTAAGACCGGATGAGACTGAGGTACGCATAATCTGCCTCGGAAGTATATGATACCCTCCTCGTCTCGTATAAACTCGGTCTGCTGCCCGGAAGCTATCTGACCGCCAATAAACCGCAAATGCCGATCACCGGCCTGTGCCTCTCGGATCCTCGTCCCGATCGACGATCGAGCAACCATGGTAACGAATACCCCGCTCTGTCTGCCCCTCTCCTCAAGATCTAACTCGAAACTCTGAATCAAGTCCGTGATCAAGTCCGGCAAGCCAAAGTCCTCTGGACTTCCTGCTGAGTGTATCTGCAACCACATTAGCTTTCCCCGGGTGGTAGCTAATGGTACAATCGTAGTCCTTCAGGAACTCCATCCATCTCCTCTGTCGGAGATTAAGTTCCTTCTGAGTGAAAATGTATTTGAGACTCTTATGATCAGTGAGAATCTCAAATGTGATACCGTATAAATGATGACGCCAAAGCTTCAGAGCAAAGATGATGGCAGCTAACTCCAGTCATGAATGGGTAGTTCTTCTCATGCCCTTCACCGACGAAACATAAGAGACTACCCCGCCGGTCGCATCGTATCAATACCAAACCTCAGAGAGCGCTGTAAAGTACAACCATCCTCTCGTAAGGTAAAACCAAAACCGAGCCGACACTAATCTCCGCCTCACTCCCGAAAGCTCTCGCAATCCTGGACCATACGAACTTCACGCCTTTCCCGGTAAGACGTGTGGCATAGCAATACGCGAGAAGCCTCGACAAAACGCCGGTAATATTCGCCAATCCCTAAAATCATGGATCTCCGAACCGACTTTCGTCGCTCCCAACCGTGATCGATCTTCCGAGGATCAATCAAATACCTGCTAGAAACCACGTGTCCCGTAAAACCAATCGAGGATAGCCGAACGCACACTTCAACTTCGCGACCGATGTCGTCAAGAATCTCCAAGATCGCGCAAGACGTCGGTACGCCCTCCTAACGAGAGTAGACCAATATGTCATCAATGAAAACGATAACAAACCGATCCAGATACTCCGAAAGACGCGGTTCATCAAATCCATAAACACCGCTGATTGGTAAGCCCAAACGGCATTACCAAAACTCATAATGACCGTATCTCGTACGGAATGTTGTCTTCTGAATATCCGAGTCTCTACTCACCGATGATATCCGGATCGCAGATCAATCTTAGAATACACCGATATACCTCCGAGCCGATCAAATAAATCCTCAATCCGTGTTAATGGATATTTATTTCGATGGTAATCGCATTCACCGCCTGTAGTCGATACACAACCTCATAGTACCATCCTTTTCTTGACAAACAGAACTGGAGAACCCTGGTGAAACACTAGGGCGAATAAATCCCCTGCCTAAAGCTCCTCGAGTTGAACCTTCACTGCTCAACTCTTTTGGTGCCATACGATACGGAGCTTTGATGTCGGTGAGGTTCCTTAATCACCAATAAATAACTCCACCGGCCTTCTAGAGGCAAACTCGCAGCTCCTCCGAAATACATCCGGTATTCCGACAACAGAACGCTTGAGAGTCACAACTACTCGTCCTCAGATCGATCAACGACAACAGAAAACCATGACAGCCATGTGACAGCAGCTTCTGAGCCTGAATCGTAATGCCAGTGAAACTCCACGAGGGTTGGTTCGAGGCCGGAAGGTGACCACCCTCGTCCGGCAATCAACGGTAGCATGATACACCGACAACCAATCCATGCCAAGAATGACATCAAACTCGACCATCTCCAATACTAGAAGATCTACCGTAAGTATCATGTTGCCAAAGTCTAACGGGCAACCTCTGATCTCCTGGGTGACCTCTAAAGTATCACCGGACGGTAGGGAGACAGTCAATCGCTGGGATCTGCAAGTGGGTAATCTACCAATCTCCCGCATAAAGGTACGGGATATAAAAGAGTGCGAACTACCAATATCAATCAAAATATCAGCGGAGAATGCATAAATGGAAATCGTCACGAAAACGGATCCGCCGCCCACCGAGCATCCTCTCCGTAATAGCATGAACTCGCCCAGCCTCCCATGAGGAGGAGGAGGTATTTGCCGCCGTGGTAAGCTCGCCATCGAGGCGGTGCCGGATAATGAGCCGAGAAGACCGAGAGGATGGTGAATGATCGCGGTGGCCGACCGAGTCTGCATCGCCTCGAGCCTGATAATAAGATCTCGAACAAAACTCGGGTGCTAAGCAATGGAGTACTCTGCCCAAGCATGCCAAATGCCGCCGGAGGGAGCCGCCTCGCCGACGCCGCGAGGGTGTGAATCCGCCTCCTCGCCGAGACATCGATCGACTAGACTGCCCCTCTCGCGGACCTCGGCGCCGAGCCTTCACCGACAATCTCGGTCAGGCCTGTGCGCTTGCAATAAAGCAAACCGACTGCTCTGCAGTCAAGTGATGGGTCTGGAACCACATCTAAACATCAGATATCGCTGTGGATCGCTTCCGATCCCGCCGAGGAACGCCCCGAGGAAGATCGTCCCGACTTCGAGGCCTACGAAACCCCGTAAGAACTCGACCGATCGTCGACTACTTGACGTTGTCCTGCCGCCGAGTCTCGCTGACCGCCTCATGTCCGACCAGATGCTTTTTTTCCGGATATGCTGTCCGCCGAGCTAACTCTATCATCAAAGCTCGATTCAATGCATCGATAAGATGTAATCCCTAATCCGCAAGTTGTATATGCAGATAACCATCCAATCCCTATATAAACCGTGATCACGCGAGTTCGCCTCCGCAACTAACTCGACAAAACCGAGCCAACCGGAGGAATTTCAGATATACTCGGTCATCGAGCGATTATTCGCCTCGACTCATAAAATCTCGTGAGACATCCGATAGATAAGGAAAGAAACGGCCTCAAAAGCCTCTCCAACTCGGTCCATGACGTCACCAATAATAGAACCGAGTAACCCACTGCATTAGCTTCATCCCAGAAATGGTAAGCACCAACTCGCTTTCTCCCACTTGAGCAAGCCATATAGAAGAAAGTCGCTCCATAGTCTCTATCCACGACAGAGCCATACTCGGATCGAGATCTCCGCGAAAAGAGTGAAACGAGTCTTCATCGACTCGGCCAGTCTGGAATCCTAGCTCTGCAGTGACAATATCAGTGAGCTGTGTCTGGCGGAAACACTGGAGCCGATGCTACAGTGGTACCGCTGAATAAACCGGAGGAGGAACCCCGATCGTCAGATATACCGAGCATAAGCCGCTTGGTACCGACGGGGAACAAAAGTGGTGGCAATGGAGGTACTAGAGGTAATGGTACCGGATATTGTGCATCAGAGGCACTGGGCCAGTGTCACCGTGTCTGCACACTAGTCCATGTGGCGAATCCGAGGTCTGAGCGTATGTCTGCACACCAACGGTACCGACGGTACGGTAAACAGGGTAGGCGTGGATACCGTCGGTGTGGCCAAAGTAGGTATCTCTACAGGAGCTATCGGGATTTGAGAGCCCGATGCTCCCGCTGCATCCTGAGTCTGTCCCTGACTGACAGGCTCACTAACAGTGGGCATCTCTGGCATATCCAGAGATCCCGTGGTCCTCGCACGTGGTCGTCCAGCACCACGTCTCGCAGCAATACGAGTAGATCGTCTCATATCTGTTAAATTAAATTACAGATATCAATACCAATATAACAAACATAAAATAACAACATACCTATTTGCTGTCTGGAGATGTTCCGTCGCTGTCCAGTCCCCAATTTGACCTCAAAATTCCGAACGTACATATCGTCGGAAATCCAAATAAATCCGAAACGGAAATCCGAAACATAACCATATCGAAAATCCGATAATGCCCAGTTTGACTCGCAAACCTGGCTAACCCAAATATCCATAATACCAACAACAGGTAACCGACAAATCTCCAGAAAACCAAAAACAGGTATCATAACCCTCTCTGATACCAAATAAATTGGTATCAGATAAATCTCGAAAATCCAAAATACGATACAAAAGATCGTAAAACTGTGCTCTGATACCACTAAATTGTCACGCCCCCAGAAGAGTCCCTGCCCGAGAAAATTTCGGCAGCATCTCCCCTGTACGGCGGACAATCAAAAATTTTTTACAAGCACTAAATACTCAGCCACAAGCGGCTGGAATCATAACAATAATAAAAATCAATCACCACGTAGTTTATATATATATTCAGCCTCTGGCTGACACAACCATGCAGTAATAATACTCTGACTCAAAAATCACCCTACTCAACTACACTCGTAAAGCTCAAAACCGACGAACTCACCTCTTCTGCCATCCAGACAGGCATGTAGTAGAATAAAAACCAAATTCAAATCCATCAATATAATAAAATCTATATCATGTCCATAAGCAAATAAATCCAGAACATAACGAGTTCAAATAGTCTAGAACGGAAAGAAACCAAAGAAAACCAAACATATCCTGGAGGTCTGCAGGACCAGAACTACGTGCAGTGAGGACTAGCGACTGGAACTCCCTCCTGACAGCATCAACCTGAAAATATCAACAATGGAGGCGGGGTGAGTCCACACTCAACAGGTACAATTGATATGCAAAGTAAAGAAATAACACCTAGCACTAATCATGCGTACAGTCTCCTGATAAAGATAAAGGTAACTACAAACCGAAGAAGACAGGAGAGAATCTGTACTAACCAGGACCCGGTAAAAGGACAAACAGTCCGAAAGGTATAAAAGACATGTATGCATGTCAATCAAGGTATCCAAGCAATGTGCAGCATATAAGTGCAATAAACACAAACACAAACAATAAATGCATCATGATGCCAATGTCATGGTCACCCCGACGCCACCACCGACTCACAACAACAGTGGGACCGAGTAGGTAGGCTATAACAACCGCAAGACTCGCAACACTACTCCCGACGAGTGATCGAGTGCACGGATCTTTGTCGAGTACATACGCATTCTACCCCAAATCATAAATGGGAGCGAATGCCTCATCCCCCGACACCATGACGGAGAGGAATTTAACGTACTACACGCCGCACTACCCACGAGCGGATCAACGGAGCACCTAAGAGTCAAACCGACGTGCTACCACGCCGCGGTCACGCTACCTGAAGGCCACAACGAGCAACCGAATGCTGATAAACCGCAAAGTGCTCGATAAAGGAGCAATCAATCACTCAAGATGCAATCACGCGAATGGTGCATGTCACTAAACATGGTAATACACTAAACCAATCTCTGGACATATCATAATGTGCACCAAAGCGAATGAATCATATCAAGGTATCTGATCATGTAAGGTATCACACCTAGGTCCTGACATGGTAAAATATGGTTATATCACTACCCATAAGCATGTGGAATCAGGTACATATCCATACAAGATGTAAACAAACAATCAATCAACAGGTAGCATGTATTGGGCAGTGATTAACCGAAACAAGTAAGAAACACAATTAATGCATCTTGTTAATTTAATTACTAAGCATATCAAAGACAATAAGTCAAAAGTACCCGCCTCCGATAAGAAAAGTCCAAATCTGACTCCGAGATACTCGTCTCGCGTCACAGTCCTGTGTCACCAATACATATACGATTATTTAGCTAAATGCTTATAAATAGCTAAATAAATTCTTTAACCCTAAATTAAATCTAACAATTGACTAGGGTTAATTGTCTTAACCCTCGTTCCATTTTAAACCAAACTAATCTACATCAAGGATCCATTACCCATAAACAATTATAAGATCCAAATCTAGATAACCAAATAAATCTACACAAACCTAATGATCAAATAATTATCAATTAATTATGTGTCAACTTATACTTCATCACACATATATTCAATCACCTAATCCTTACCTTAATCTGAAGCCCCCTATTGATGCTGGAAATTTGTTGCCTAAGTCACAGCGAAGTTGCTGCCGGGAACCCTGTGTTTCTGTGGCAGCAACACAAAGAAACTTCCCAACCATCAGAACAGCAAGCACAGTAACTAGGGCATGATGACAAATCAATAGAGCAAGGTTATTGAGGCTGGCTTACCCTCAAATCAACAGTTCCTTCTTCGACGATTGGTCCCAGCGGCTGTTGAATACTGGCTAGAGTTACACTGGCGATAACAACTAGAAAAACTGAGGAAGAAGACTTGGTTCGGAGCTAGGGCACGGTCAAGTGGAGGAGGTCGACGCTGAGGTCGAAAGACAGCGGCGTCGGCAGGCACAGTGATGGTGGCAGCCGGCGCTAGGGCACAACTCAGCGTCGATAGGCAGAGATCAGGCTCGGAGAAGAGGAGGCAGTAGCGTCGCGGCACAGAGGAGGTCGGCGGCTTGATCGGCACTGCTCGGGCTTTGGCCGGTGGTAAGAAGAAAGGAGATGGGTCGGCGGCGTCGCGAGCCCAAAGGGGAGGAGGAGTCGGCGCCAATTCAGAGTCAAGGAAGAAGAAGAAGCTTCGGCAGTGGCGAGAAGAAGCAAGAATAAGAAGTGGCCGAGGGGTTTTGTGCACTCGGGGAGGAGGAACCGCCGGCCGGCGGTTAGGGCAGAGAGGAGGAGATGGCTCGGGCGGCGTCGGGGAGAAAAGAGAGCACGGCGAGAATGAGAAGAAATAAAAAGAGAATAAGAAAATAAATAAGAAAAGGAAAAAAAAAGATAAATAAATAAATCTTTTCCTCTCTTAAATGGGTAGCCCAAACAGGTTTTCTCGAGGCCCCGTTTTTATCCCCGTGAACTCGTCCATACGAGCTCCGAAAAATTCCCGAAAAATGTCCAAAAATTTCGGAAAATTCCCTTATTAATATTCGCATATTTCCGGTATTTTACAATTAGATGTGAACCTATGTTGTCCTTACACAGAAGCGCACCTATTACTATGCCTTCCTCGGATATCAACATAGAAGCCCACAACTTATTAATCTATCAAGATACAAGAAACTAATCACAAAATTCATCCTACTCTCTTGAATATTCCTATTTCCTCTTCAAGATTATCTCTCAAACGTCCTTACACGGGCTTGCACCTGTCACGTGGATCCCTCGGATGATTGAGTGAGAGTTTATCTCTACAAAATTCACAAGAAATCCAAACAATCAATCAAGAATGAGAATTAAGCACAAATCACCATTAATCATTCAAGATCTAATTGATTCAAGCAAGACAATGTCATTGAAACAAGAAAATGGCAAATCCATAAGAAATTACATCAATCCATCATACAAATACTCCCTTAATCCTAGAATACAAGATCTACTCCATAAATCGAGGAAGAAAACCCGAAGAGATAAAGATTACAAGCATTTCTTAAATCCCCAATCCAAGAAACCAAGAAGAGGGGGAAAGAGAAAACTTATCTATGAAGAAGCCTCGTCTTCGGATCCAATCCTCGCTCCGGAGTCGAAATCGTCAAGAACTCCCTTAGAATCGCCCAGAAATCCTCCCAAGAATGGGAGGAAATCACCAAATCTTGCCTTCTCCCAAAGGGGGAGAGATCCCCTTTCAATTCATGAAGGAAGGTTTAAATAGAGGAGGAAATCGGGCGCCACACTCCTACCACGACACGGTGTGAGATTCATACATGGCCATGTCCAGCCCTCTCTCCATGTTGCACTACTGCAGGTGTACACGGCCCAGGCCCTTCGCCTCGAAATGCTACACCACTGCAGGTACACACTACCAACACCGCTGGTCTCCGAAACTCCACACGCCAGTGACACCCTACGCCACCATCTCGCTGGCCTCGAAACCTCACACCAGTGTAGATCCACACGGCCACGTAACGCTTCGCTCTGATTTCTTCATCAAGACACTACTGTGGGATTCACACGCCATGTCCTCTTCCTTCCTCAAGACTACACTACCATGCGGAACACTACTGATGCTCTCTCCTTCAATTACTTCAAGCTTGCCCGAGGACGATAATCTTCACCAATTTCACTCATGTGTAAAATGCACAAAAGCGTAACTCCGAACCAAAAGAGTAAATATGCTAAAAGGAAAGCTGGAAGTATAAAAATGCATAGATCAAGCATGCTCAAAGTATGTAAATGTGCGTAAAAACATACATAAAAGATTATATAATCTACGCACATCACACCCCCAGACTTAAACCTTTGCTTGTCCTCAAGCAAAATGCTGCAGTCTAAATTCATATGTTCTACAACACATTCATAAAACCTAGTGCACTTTCCTAATTCTATCAAAAAGTTTCATTAACAAGCATGATCATGAAAACAAGTAAAGTATGGTTCAAGCATAAGAATCTTGTGCACAGTGTAAAAGTAACTCAATATCCTTCAAGTTTCAATCCATGTCCTAGTCAAGTCGTCATCAGATTTGAATTCCTAATGTTTCCAGTGAAAGACAAGTAACTAGTGATAGACACTTACTCACCATTCACTTGGTTCATATTTCTCAACTAACCCAAGGTCTCAAAGGTGTGCTCAATCTCAAGAGAAGCTAAGCAGTCATTTCCCCAGTAATCTAACTCGGTCTCAAAGGGGTGACTTGCTAGATTCCACTCATGACAACTGTTTTTTATATCCTTTTTTTTATAAGTGTTTGCATTGTGCAAAACTTATTCACAAATGTACTTTTAGCACACATGTTGGGATATTTTGATTTTTCCAAATGAGCTTTAATGATTTGAGCCTCATCTAGTAACCAAAATGAAAGTTGAGAAATCACCATGGAAACCAAGTACTAAGCAAACAAGATGAATCATGATTATTTCAATGACAACAACTATTCAAGCATCAAGCACAAGTGTAGTGAAGATAAAATCCTTAAGGTTGAACCAAAACTAGAACTCATCGCCATAAGATTCTTAGCTTATTAATGCTTCCCAAGATAGAAAAAAGAACTACACAAAGTTTACTACTAGCATCATTCGAACATCATGAATCAAGACAATAATCGTGCTAACATTTCACTTGAATCCAAGAAAGCATATAAGTGAAGTTTTGATGTTCTCAAGATGTATGTCACAAAAAAATCAAAACAAAATGCAAGACATAAGCAAATCAAATGCATCTAATGCATCCCCCCAGACTTAAATTTTTCATTGTCCCAATGAAAACTAAAAACAATGTGGAGGAGATTTTAAGAGAAGTTACCAAGTGATGAGCTCCAAATGGTTGACATTCATGTTTTTTTTTAAGATACTCCTCTATCCAATGTTCACAATCCTCCACAACTTTAAAATCTACAAAAATAAGATAGACAAGAAGAATTAAGTAGAGGGTATGATTTATTATCAACAAAATAAAAAGAAACTAAAAGTAAAATGAAAACAAGATTGAACTTGGGTTGCCTCCCAAGAAGCGCTTGTTTAAGGTCATTAGCTCGACCACCTCATTAGATTCATCTAAATCTTGCTCTTGGAGGGGTAAGATATTTTAGAACCCTCCTACCAAGGGCTCTTATTATGGAGGGAGCTTTCAATATTGGAGTTAAAAAGTGATGTATCGCCCTCTCCATCTTCGTCTTCTTTAAAGTTGTTTCAGGTGGTCGAAGACGGTTCAGTATGAGCTTCCCATTATTGGCCTCTCGAAAACCTACACACCCAAAAGAAAAACAAACCTCCCACAAGAATGTAATATAAGAAGGAACTAGAATCATATTAGTATGAATTGAGTATGTATCAAAAAATGAATCACATCCAACAAAATCAATTATAGGTACCTCTATGAAATTTTCTAAAAGATCACTAAGAATACTAACCTTGCATTGTTGAGATGTACCTGAAAGTTCTAAACAATGGGATGTGACTTCTTCAGAATTATGTAGTGGCTCTAGCTCAGGTGTTGATGATATCAATGATGGTGATTCTTGAGACTCTACTAGCTCTGTATAAGTCCCTACACATTGTTCCACAACATGATCAATTCTTAAAACCTCTAAGGGTTGTCTTGACAAAGGTGGTGATCCTTGAGATGCTGCTTCCACAACACAGCTCCCTACACATTCTTCCATATCATCATCATCAACACATACATCAAAAAATAAACCAACATCTATGTCCTCAATAAGAGAATCAATAACAAGAGGATCAATAACTTCACTTGCAGTTTTAAGTTGATCTACCACATCACATTCATCATCTGAAAATTCAATGTCACTATAACACCTTATAAAATTTTGAGGTAGATCTGAAAACTTATTTACCACTACATTATCAATAAAATCCTCATCTGAAAAATCTTCATCTTCATATATATTCAAAAATCTACACTCAACCATATTAGTGTCACAGGATTTGCCGAAGTCTTTATTTTCATTTACCCCCACTAACCTTTGTGGAAAAGGAACCCTTAGTGAAGGTCCCGGGAAAGACTGAACTCCCTTTTTCCCAAATTCCCTTTGAGCTTTTGGAGGAGGTCCAACTTGCTTATCTAATGTTGGTGTGATTAATCGTTGAGGGAAAGGTACTTCTGGCCTTTGGGAACTTCCTAGAGAAATGGAATTGAGTTCTTGTGATCTTCTATTATTCTTCTCCTCAATTCTAAACATGTCATTCTTCAGAAGTTCTTCATGATTTTTGCCACTTCTCAACCCAACATCATCACACTTTTCATTGGATCTTGACTGTGTAGGAGGGGGATCTTCTTTAAACCATTTTGAAACAATACTATTAAGCTTTGCCCCTAAATGTTTGAACTCCTCACTTTGTGACTTGTGAATTTCAACATTTTTAGGTGGTTGAATTTCATTTTGTTTGACAGGCTCTCTTACATTTATGGCTTTCACTTCTTGAATATCTGAGAGAAATTTCATCCAACTTTTGTTCGACCATTCACGGAGGTTCAATGTCACTTGATCAATTAACGAATAAGCTTCATCTACACTTTTGTCCATAAAAGAACCTCCAGCTGATGAATCCAATAAAGTCTTGTCTGAGAAAGAAATTCCCCCATAGAATATGTGCAAAATCAACCATTTTTCAAAACCATGATGAGGGCACTGTCTTTGAAGACTCTTGAATCTATCTCATGCTTCAAATAATGATTCTCCATATGCCTGAGCAAAATTTGTTATGCAATTCCTCATATACACCGTTCTACTTAGAGGGAAAAAATGATTCAGAAATTGCTTCTCCAATTGTTCCCAACTTGTGATGCTTTGAGGACAGAGAGAATATAGTCAAGTCCTTGCTTTATCCTTGATACTGAAAGGAAATGTCAACAATCGAACTGCATCTGCTGATACTCCTTCACATTTCACCAAATCACAAATCTCTAAAAATGTTTCAAGATACAGATAAGGACTTTCTGATACTTCTCCTCCAAATTTGTGACCTTGTATCATGAAAATTATCTCTGGGTCTAGTTGGAAACTTTCTGCTTCAATTTGAGGTTGCACAATGGGAGATAAAAATCTTGCAGAAAAGGGTGTAGAAAAATTTCTCATGGGTCTGCTTGACATGTTAGTGCTCATGGATATTCAAGAAGAAAAAAAAAATTATCAAGAATAAAAAACAAGAAATAAAATGCAATATGAAAAGCAAGAAAGCAAATGCAGAATTTAAATTGCAAGAAAGAAAGTGCATAATGAAAACAAGAAAGAAAAGATAAAAGGAAAAAGAAAAATATCTACAATAATTCATATGCTAAAAATTGCAAGATATGTTTACAAAAGAAAAGAAGAAAGAAACTAGATCAAAAGAGAAAACAGAGAAAAGTTAAATTAGAATGCTAAAAATCAAGAATGCAAAGTTAGAATTAGAATTAGAATTGCAACAAAAAGAATTGTCAGGAATGTTATTCAAGAAAGGAAAAACTTTTGAAAACATAATTCTAACAATTAGTTATAACTATGCAAATCAAAAGAAAAAAAGAAAAGTTATGTTTAGTCTAACTCAATTGATAATTCCTAATGTTATAGCGCAGTCCCCGGCAACGGCGCCAAAAAACTTGTTACGCTCCGCAAGTGTACGGAAATGTCGCAAGTAATATAAAAGATTATCGTATCCACAGGGACTGGAATAAGCACTATAAATGTCTCAATGCGAATTAGCTAAACAACTATCCAATCGTTTCAAATGCAAAGTAAGGGTAAACAAATCTAATATTAAAGATCAACAAACAAGAGTTTAGTATTTTGGGTTATGATAAAGGGAGATTCTAGGAGTTTCGGTTTCTTTGTAAGATTTCTTGAATGTAAATGGTTCACCAATTCTTTTCCCTCAATTGTCAAACACTTGTAGAAAGTTGTCGGTTCTCTCTTGCAATAGATAACCGGCTAAGGACTGAGAAATGTATCTAAATATGATCAATTAGATATGAACCTACGTTGTCCTTACACAGAAGTGCACCTATTACTATGCCTTCCTCGGATATCAACATAGAAGCCCACAACTTATTAATCTATCAAGATACAAGAAACTAATCACAAAATCCATCCTACTCTCTTGAATATTCCTATTTCCTCTTCAAGATTATCTCTCAAACGTCCTTACACGGGCTTGCACCTGTCACGTGGATCCCTCGGATGATCGAGTGAGAGTTTATCTCTACAAAGTCCACAAGAAATCCAAACAATCAATCAAGAATGAGAATTAAGCACAAATCACCATTAATCATTCAAGATCTAATTGATACAAGCAAGACAATGTCATTGAAACAAGAAAATGACAAATCCATAAGAAATTACATCAATCCATCATACAAATACTCCATTAATCCTAGAATACAAGATCTACTCCATAAATCGAGGAAGAAAATCCGAAGAAATAAAGATTACAAGCATTTCTTAAATCCCCAATCCAAGAAACCAAGAAGAGGGGGAAAGAGAAAACTTATCTATGAAGAAGCCTCGTCTTCGGATCCAATCCTCGCTCCGGAGTCGAAATCGTCAAGAACTCCCTTAGAATCGCCCAGAAATCCTCACAAGAATGGGAGGAAACCACCAAATCTTACCTTCTCCCAAAGGGGGAGAGATCCCCTTTCAATTCATGAAGGAAGGTTTAAATAGAGGAGGAAATCGGGCGCCACACGGCCCCACGACACGGCCGTGTGAGATTCACACGGCCATGTCCAGTTCCCTCTCTGCCAATGCTGCACGGCCGTGTGGTGTACACGGCCTAGGCCCTTCTGCTCTCTGGAAATGCTACACGGCCGTGTGGTACACACGGCCAACACCTGCTTGGTCTCTGGAAACCTCACACGGTCGTGTAGATCCACACGGCCATGTAAGGCTTCTGCTCTGATTTCTTCAAATCACACGGCCATGTTCTCTTCCCTTCCTGTTAAGACTACACGGCCATGTGTGGAACACGGCCTTAATGCTCTCTCCCTTCAATTACTTCCAAGCTTGCCCGAGGACACATAATCTTCACCAATTTCGACTCCTGTGTACAGAAAATGCACAAAAAGCAGAACTCTGAACCAAAAGAGTAAATATGCCAAAAGGAAAGCTGGAAGTATAAAAATGCATAGATCAAGCATGCTCAAAGTATGTAAATGTGCGTAAAAACATGCATAAAAGAGTATATAATCTACGAACATCACGGATGCACCTGCTGTTGGCGTCGGAGCTCTATGGCCAGCGGCTCTGAAGAGGGGCGGCACCAGGAACTAGGGCACGACCTGGAGGCTAGGGCAGAGGGGAAGAGAGGAAAGGAAAGTATGCGACTGTGGAGAGGCTAGGGCACGCGACAACTTGAGTGTCGGCGAGAAGAGGAGCGATCGGCTCCGGGGTTCCTGTGGTCGGCGGTGGATCTAGGGCACACAGAAGGAGTGGCCGGAGAGGGCAGCGGCAGTGGCGTCGGTTGTTGGTTTTGGTGGCATCACAAAGGAAAGAAGAGCGTCGGCCATGGCAGTCTCCACAGTGAGGGTAATGGGCAGAGGAGTAAGGAAGAAGGGGGAAGAGATGAGGAATTCTGCGGCGGTTAGGGCAGATGATCGGGAGAAAAAACTCGGCTTGGCGCATGGATTCGGCGGGGAGGAAGGAAATAAGAAAAAAGAAAAGAAAATGTCTTTATAAATAAAACATTTCCTCACTTAAATGGATAGCCTAAATCGGCTTCCCCATGACCCATAATTGGTCCTCGTGAAACTCGTCATACGAGCTCCGAAAAATTCCCGAAAAATTTCCAAAAATCCCAAAAAAATCCCTTATCATTATTCGTCATTTTTCCGGTATTTTAAATTCTTCCCTACTAATAAAAATTTGGTCCCCAAATTTCATTATCTACCATCAGCAAATACTAACAGGTAAAGAATATAAATGTTGAACTGTAAATCAAATCAAATACCTCAAGTGAAAAATGGGGATATCGAGCTCAGATAATATCCTCGAGCTCCCTAATAACCTTCTCGTCTAAATGATACTGTCATCCGACTTTAACCAATCGGATTGTCTTGTTCCGCAACTGACGCTTCTTCCGGTCCAGAATCCGTACCGGAATCTCCTCATAAGTGACGTTAGGCTAAACTAGAACTGAGATATCTGTCAGCACATGCGTCGGGTCGGGTACGTATCTCCTCAACATAAACACGTAGAACACATCGTACACGCCTACCAAGGACAGTGGTAGTGCTAGCTAGTAAGCTACCGCTCTAATCCTCTCCAAAATCTGGAAAGGTCCAATGTATCGCGGAGCTGGCTTACCTTTGAGGTCAATCTCTTCACCCCTTTCGTGGGTGAACTCGCAGAAATACATGGTCGCAAAAGAAGAACTTTAAGAGTCTCCGACTTCGGTCAGCATAACTCTTCTGGCAATCCTGTGCCTCTGACATCCTTCATCTGATAGTACGGACCAACTCTGCCTCCTACTGAGCTCTATGAGGTCCCAACATCTGGGCCTCCCCAACCTCATCCAGAGGGTGGGTGTCCGACAAGGTCTACCATACAACGCTTCAATGGTGGCCTTTGGATAGCCGAATGCATACCGTTGTTGTAGACGAACTCTACCAATGGCAAGTGGTCCCCCCCAACTGCCTCCAAAATCCAATACACAAGACCTCAGCAAGTCCTCTAGAGTCTGAATGGTCCACTCTAACTATCTATCTGTCTGCGGATGGAAAGTTGTACTAAAACAGAGCTGCGTGCCCAAGGCCTGCTGCAGACTCTGTCAAAAATGAGACGTGAACCGAGGGCCTCTAACCGAAATAATAGTCAATGGAACATCACGTGATCTGATGATCTCCCGGCAAAATAGATCTACCAATCGATCCAGGAAATCAATCTTCCGGATCGCTAATGAGTGTACGGATTTGGTTAATTGATCAACGATTACCCAAATCGCGTCATAACCTCGTCGTGTCCTCGGCAAACCCACCACAAAGTCCATGGTAATGGGTTCCCATTTCCACTCAAGAGTAGGAAATCCGCCGAAATAATCTGACAGGTCTCTAGTGCTCAGCCTTCACCTGCTGACAGACAAGACATCTAGCTACAAATTCCGCGATGTCTTTTCTTCATACCGTTCCACCAGTAGGAACGCCTCAAATCTCGATACATGCGGATCACGTCTGGGTAGATCGCAAATCGAGAGCAATGAGCTTCCCAAAGTAGCTCCTGTAAGACCGGATGAGACTGAGGTACGCATAATTTGTCTCGGATGTATATAATACCCTCCTCGTCTTGTGTGAACTCGGTCTGCTGCCCGGAAACTATCTGGCTGCAAATAAACTACAAATACTGATCAGCAGCCTAGGGCTCATGTATCCTCTTCCTGATCGACGATTGAGTAACCATGGTAACCAAAATACCCTGCTCTTTCTGTCCTTATCCCTCAAGGTCCAACTCGGAGAAACCTTGAATCAAGTCTGTGACCACAACTCGGTGGCAAGCTAAAGTCCCTCCGGACTTCCTGCTAAGCGCATGCGCAACACATTAGCTCTCCCAGGGTGATAGCTAATGGTACAATCATAATCTTTCAGGAACTCTATCCATCTCCTCTGTCGGAGATTAAGCTCCTTCTAAGTAGACAGATATTTGAGACTCTTATGGTCAGTGAGAATCTCAAATGTAATGTCGTATAGATAATGCCGCCAAATCATCAAGGCAAAAATAATGACGATCAACGACAAGTTATGTACTGGGTAGTTCTCCTCATGTTCCTTCAACTGCCGAGAAGCATAGAAGACTACTCTATCGTGCTGCATCAGAATAGCGCTCAAACCCTGAATAGATGCGTCGCTGTAGAGGACATATCCGTCCTCTCCAGAAGGTAAAACCAAAATCGGAGCCGACACCAGTCTCCGCTTTAGCTCTTGGAAGCTGGTTCCGCAATCCTCAGTCCAAGAGAACTTCACGCATTTCCTGGTCAAGCGTGTAAGTGGCATAGCAATCCGAGAGAAACCCTCAACGTATCTCCGGAAATATCGAGCCAAACAAAGAAAGTTGCGAGCCTCCTCTATAGACTTCGTCTACTCCCAACGGTAACAACCTCTATTTCTTGTGGAACCACGGTACACTCCTACTGGTGACCGTGTGTCTCGAACATCTCACAAAAGATAACCAAAATACGCACTACTGATCTTCACATATAGACGTTTCCGTCGAAACATCTCTAGACTATGCGAAGATGGTGTACGTGACTCACCGCAGATCCGAAATAGATCACAACATCATCAACGAAGACAATGAAAACCGATCCAACCATCCTCGAAATACCAGAATCATCATGATAACATCTAGGGCACCGCAAACCCTAATGGTAAAACCAAGACACATAATGTCTGTATCACAGATATTCCTAACCATAAGATCCCTGACAATAAATCTGAAATATAATCACCAACAACACAAATCACCAAAAATAGATCCTCCAGTGTGAGAGCAACGCTCCATCACACGAAATACCACATATGTGGGAGCAACGCTCTACCACAAGAAATCTTCCATATGTGGGTAATCCGAAATATGAATCTACAAAAAAAATATGGGAGCAATGCTCCGCTACAAGAAACCCGAAATATGTGGGAGCAACGCTCCACCACAACAAACAATAATATGTGGGAGCTACGCTCCACCACAAACGATCCATAACATATGTGGGAGCAACGCTCCACCACAACCAATACATAATTGCCCAAGGCACCTAACTATCCAGCTAGAGACTGCACGAGATCTCTCTACCACAGATCACTGTGGGTAACCTAGGGTATAACCACCCAGTAAGCAAATCAAATCCATAGTCAACTCCATCATCATCCTAGTGAGTCGGTCACCCACTAATAGGAGAATTAGTTGACAGGGTAATATAACCAATGTCATAATATAGACATTTAACATTCTACATTCCACATAAGTAGAATCATCATGATGCTACCAACCATACACCTGACACACGTGCACACACAACATAGGTATGATCAACATAATCCTCTAATTAGTGCACACCCAACACACTCACAATATAGGTGTAAATCACCGTCATACCTCCAACAATGTATGCCGAACCCGTGTGCATATATCATCGTAGGTAAAATCAACAATACCCCTCAAACAACACTCACATGATAAATATACACATATGCCAAGAGTATAATCAACATGTACTTCCAATAAGGCATACTAAAACCTAGGTGCATTCACAAATCACACATAATCAACAAGATACCTCAGATACCACACCAAACACATATGTACATATCACAACACCGATGTAGTCGACAAGATACTTCCAACATGACACTCACACCCATGTGCACATACCACGACACAGATTTAAATCGATAAGATACCTCCAATATGTCAATCAGGCACATATAGCTAACTAAATAGCTATAATCCATAAGGAACCTACAATAACCATATCTAGATGGGAATACCCATACTATCCACAAATGAACAATTCATCATAGAACTCCTTCATCATATAATAATCAACTGTATACTTCATAGTTATGCATAATCAGCATATTTAATCCAATCTACCACACAAACCCTATACCACCTTCTAAGTTATCCAATTAGGTACATACAGTCTAAAATTAAAGTACCCATACTGACCAAATCGTCAATAGTATATGGCTAATTCAATCCTTTCCCACGTCAGTATGAGCTAGGTACTCGATGTGCTCAAGATATCCAACTAAGCACGAATAACCCAAGATTCAAACATCTAAAAGTAAAGTAGGTCAATCCCCTACTGATCAGATCAACATAACTAATCGGTCATCTACTAACTAATCAAGAATAAATAAAGTCTCTACAAGCATCTAAGGTGAATCGATCACGACTACCCAAGTCAACAAACGTCAATCTATCTTCTACTGACCGATTTAACAAGAGTAAATCAATTATCTACAGATGAAATTAACAAAGATAACATGATATACTACTGTCTAGGTCAACATGAAGATATAAATATTATCCACTACACAGCTAATAATAGCAGAGGCAGGTATGTGCCTCCATCTGCTAACCAACTAGTAATAACAGAAACTAAAAACTACTGGTGTATGATATGAAAAATCACTAGAAACTGTAACCCTTAATCTCTATCAAAGTCTACCATAATCAATGATTTACCTAACACAAAAAAATATATGCTATATCAACTAGATAGGTACTAATAAAGAAGACTAATACATGTCATAGACTGTAATAGTGAACAGGGCATAAACTAATCAAAAAGGTAGGATAACATATACCATCATACCTCCTATAGCTTGGAGATGTCCTGCTGTTGCCAGGTCCCAAAACCCGAAAAGTCACATTGAGAAGATCAAAACACGAAATCCGAAATACAAGGAAAATAAGACTCGCAAGTCGATCTTTGATACCAAATAAATTGATATCAGATAAATCTCAAAAATTCAGAACACATAGCAAGTATCGTATACCTGCTCTGATACCACTAAATTGTCACGCCCTAGGGGAGTCCCTGTCCGAAGACATTTCGGCAGCACCTCCCCTGTACGGGTGACAATCTGAAGCATTTATACAAAGCCCTCAGGGTCACATATACCTCGGCCAACACGGCCGGAACAATAACAGTAATAGAAATATCACACAAAATCATCCACGTAGTTTATATCATCAGCCCACTCGGCTAGAACACAAAAATCCAAAACACAGCAGAAAAACGATAGAAAACCAAATTACAAGACATGCTAGCCGGCTAGGCTTACACCACACCACAAAACAACACTCCGGACACAAAACCAGAACACAAAGCTAAGTACACAAATACATATACCAAAAATAACACTAAACAAAGGCAAAGACAGGTCTTCTGATGTGACGTGGGGACCGACAAGCAGGATACTCCAAGCGACTCCATAAATAACCTGGTACCTGAAAAAGATAGTGTCCACGGGGGTGAGTTCAACAACTCAACAGATACCTAGTCGATACGATAGTAAACTATAACAATAAGAATAACTACGAGTACCTCGAACAAAAGAAGGTAATGATAATAAAAGGTCAAGAGTAATCAGACTCACCAGGCCACCTATCGTAATAATTAGTCGCCGATAAGTGTCATAAACTCAGATGCACGCCAAACATACGATCCATCCAAACGCAGATATATGCAGTAAACATAAGCAAGAATGAAAACGCAATGATGATGCCAACGATGCTCCCCGTCACCCCCCGACGCTACCTATCTCACACACAACGAGAGACCGCTGGGTAGGATAACTGCACTCTACCATCACCATACCGATGAGTGTCGAGCGACGGACGTCGTCGGAGTACTCCTATCCTCCCGACCCAAATCATAAACGGGGAGCTCAATGCTTTATCTCCCAAGACACGACGACGGGAGGTATCTCACCGGCCACCACCGAGTCACCGACCAACGAAGCCAACAGAGTCCACCGTCACGGCCACCACGCTACTACACTAAATGCCGAGCCAAACAGAGCGAAATGTCACGGCTACCACGCCGAGTCCTCGCATCAACGGCTAAAATACAGAACCGCCACACATCTGTCTGATATACCACTAACCCACGAGCGTGTACAAAGATACGAATCCTATGTTTCAATCATATGGAGCCAAGAATCGCAAGAACACGCAATCACGACGCACACTAAGCTTAGCAATAAACTGATCAACATAACCATATCCAAATATATAAAATGAGTACCGTAATATCGATGGTCAAATACGAAGATCTAAAGTACACAGGTCAGATAGGATATCAAAAACCTAGGTCCTGAACATAACAAGCATGGTATGTCACTACCTCACTGAGTATATATATAACCATATGGATACTAGCATAAAATACATAATCGATGAGCAAACAAGCATGTAACGAGTATTCGGTAGTGACGTACCGAAACAAAGACGAACATAATTATTACTAAAGACTATAACCTACTAGACCTATCAACAAGACATATCAAAAAGATAAGTCAAGGTATCCGCCTCCGATATAGATCGAATCGAACCAATCCGATGTCGAGACGCCCGTCTCGAATCACAGTCCTGTAACAACATGATATACAGATTTAGCTAATTACATATTAATTAATTAGATAAATCAAATTCCCGAGAAGCTAACCTAAATCCAAATCCAATTTTAAACCTTAATTGAATCATCAACTCCTCAATCATTACATAACTAATTCATACAAATTAGAACTTGCAACAATTATAATCCCTCACAACAACGTAATCATATAATCTAGATTACATCATGATCTATAACTAAAATCAAAACCCTATTCCTTACCTCAACACCAAAGTCTCTTCTGTTGGTCCACAACAGGTGGTTCCTGTCGGAATAAGGGCAGTCGCTGAAACCAAATACACCACCGTCGCAATGAATCTATAATTAGAAACCATAATTCGTAGTTAGCATAACCTTCCACCCAACCCAAGTGCTGCTCACGGCAAGACAAGAATTAGAGTACCAAATTTGAAAACCCAAACCTTAAGCCTTCACCTTCAACCCCTCTGTCGGATGCACCTGCTGTTGGCGTTGGAGCTCTATGGCCAGCGGCTCTGAAGAGGGGCGGCACCAGGAACTAGGGCACGGCCTGGAGGCTAGGGCAGAGGGGAAGAGAGGAAAGGAAAGTATGCGACGGTGGAGAGGCTAGGGCACGCAACAACTTGAGTGTCGGCGAGAAGAGGAGCGATCGGCTCCGGGGTTCCTGTGGTCGGTGGTGGATCTAGGGCACATGGAAGGAGTGGCTGGAGAGGGCAGCGGCAGTGGCGTCGGTTGTTGGTTTTGGTGGCATCACAAAGGAAAGAAGAGCGTCGGCCATGGCAGTCTCCACAGCGAGGGTAATGGGCAGAGGAGTAAGGAAGAAGGGGGAAGAGATGAGGAATTCTGCGGCGGTTAGGGCAGATGATCGGGAGAAAAAACTCGGCTTGGCGCATGGATTCGGTGGGAAGGAAATAAGAAAAAAGAAAAGAAAATGTCTTTATAAATAAAACATTTCCTCACTTAAATGGATAGCCTAAATAGGCTTCCCCATGACCCATAATTGGTCCTCGTGAAACTCATCATACGAGCTCCGAAAAATTTCCAAAAATTCCGAAAAATTCCCTTATCATTATTCGTCATTTTTCCAGTATTTTACAAAAAATTTTAGATAATTTATTACCAGCATCAATAGACATGATGAATGATAGGATAACGGGTTCTGATGAGGTTAGCGCTAGACCCGAGAGATTTTTCGTGCAAAACTTCAGGCGTTGGCAACAACGGATGAATTTTTGGCTTACTACAATAGGGCTATTCTCCGTTATAGAAACAGATCCTCCTTCACCTGATGAAGAGGAACCTATCTATAGTGCTGCTGCCTTACAGAGGTTTAAGCAAAGGGATTATCTCTGCCATGGGAGGATCCTGTCTGCCCTCTCAGACGCACTATTTGATGTATACTGCTCAACGGCTTCGGCTAAAGAGCTGTGGAAATCTTTGGATAAAAAATACAACTCTGAAAATTCTGATTTAGAAAAGTATAATGTGGCAAAATTCCTAAACTTCAAAATGGTTGAAGGTAAATCTGTGGTTGAGCAGACACATGAATTCCAAGTTCAAATTCATGGTCTTGTTGAAGGAGATATGCCATTACGCGAAAAATTTTAGGTCTTGTCTATCATCAAAAACTTGCCTCCAAGTTGGAAAGATTTTGGCATGACTCTTAAACATAGGAGAGGTAAAATCTCTCTAGAAGATTTGATAATTGTCTTAAATATCGAAGAAGAACATTGAAAGCAATATAAAGATGATGATAAAAGAATGCCTATGCATTTTATTCCAAAGGCAAACATAGTAAGTAGTCTCATCTGATAAGAAAAAATTTAAAAATCAGAAAATGAAGAAAAAGATAAAACCCAAACCAAAAGTTCAAAAGAAAAACGGAACCAAGTCGTGCTGGGCATGTGGACAAGTTGGACATTATGTCAAATTCTGCCCTAAGCAAAAGGACAAGAAGAAAAACCAGAGCAATATGTCCAACACCAAGGCACAAGCAAATGTTGTGATGGCTAGTGACGGCACCAACAATAGGTTTATTACCTTCAAACCCGAACTAAACTTGATCTATCAACCTAATGAATGGTTAGTTGATACAGGTGCTAATGTACACTGTTATGCTGATCGCTCTGCCTTCCTTACTTATCAGGTAATTGAAGGCACTTCCGTGACCATGGGGAACCATTCTGCAGCCAGGGTGTTTGGGATAGGGCAAGTTGACCTGAGGTTCACCTCTGGAAAAGTCTTGTCACTGCATGAGGTGCATCATATTCCAGCGGTCCATCGGAATTTGATTAGCGGGTCAAAGTTAGTCCGCGCTAGTTATGAGCTGAACTTTAAATGTAATAAAGTTGTAATATTACATTTAGGAACATTTGTTGGAAAATGTTACCTTAATGAAGGTTTATTTAAACTCAATGTAAAAAATGCTACTTTAAATAAATCTACTGATATTGGTTGTTCATACAACATTGAGTCTTATGATATATGGCATGACAGATTTGGACATGTCAATTTTAATACCGTAAAAAGGATGATGAATCTAGAGATGATTCCTAAGCATGCTATAAATTATAAGAAAAAATGTGAAGTTTGTGTGCAATATAAACAACCCTGTAAATCTTTCAAATCAGTTGATAGAAATTCTGATATTTTAGAACTGATTCATACTGACTGTTGTGAGTTTAACTGTGTAATAACGAGAGACCATAAACGGTATTTCATTACCTTCATTGATGATCACTCTCGTTATTGTTATGTTTATTTGCTGAAAACTAAGGATGAAGTTTTAGATAAATTTATGATTTTTAAATCTGAAGTTGAGAATCAAACAAATAAATCTATTAAGAGGTTAAGGTCTGATAGGGGTGGAGAGTTTACCTCGAACCTGTTTCAAAAATTTTGTCAAGATGCAGGTATAATTCACGAGGTAACTGCTCCATATAGTCCTCAATCCAATGGTATCGCAGAACGAAAAAATCAAACCCTTGAAGATATGATTAATTCCATGTTAGGCAGTTCTGGGTTACCCAACTTCATGTGGGGGGAGGCTTTATATACTGCATGTCATGTGTTAAATAGAGTTCCCATGAAGTCTAGGGATAAAAGCTCATATGAGCTTTGGAAAGGCCGAAGGACAAGTTTGAAATATCTTAAAGTGTGGGGGTGCCTTGCAAAGGTACTTGTACTTGAACACAGAAAGAAAAAACTTGGTCCAAATACCGTAGATGGTATCTTCTTGGTTTATGCTCAAAATAGTATTGCATATAGGTTTCTGATTATTAAATATGAAATTCCTGGAATAGATGCAAATACTATTGTAGAACTTCACGATGCTACATTTTTTGAGGATATATTTCCTATGAAGACGAGAACACCTCAGTCTATATCTGATATTCCTACTAGAGATAAGCCTGCTGTCGTAGAGGTACCATTATCCGTGGTAGGTACACCTTCCTCAAGTCACTCTAGACTAGATAAATTTAGTGAGTATACAGAACTTATCACCTATAATATAGAAGGTGACCCTGTGACATATAGAGATGCTATGGCTTCTCCTGAAGCTAAGCACTGGAAAGAGGCCATTAAAAGTGAAATGGACTCTATTATCTCTAATGCCACTTGGGAGTTGGTAGATTTACCTCCTGGGTGTACCACTATAGGATGTAAATGGGTGTTTAAGAGAAAACTAAAACATGATGGGTCAGTAGACAAATTCAAAGCTCGCCTAGTTGCTAAGGGATTCAAACAGAAAGAAGGGATTGACTATTTTGACACTTATTCTCCTGTTACTAGAATTACTACAATCCGAGTGTTAATAGCATTGACATTCATATATCATCTTGAGGTCCATCAAATGGATGTCAAAACGACATTCCTTAATAGAGATTTTGAAGAAGAGATATATATGGATCAGCCTGAGGGACATGTAGTTTCTGGAAATGAGAATAAAGTCTGTAGGTTAGTAAAATCTCTTTATGGTTTGAAGCAAGCCCCAAAGCAGTGGCACGAAAAATTTGATAGAGCTATGCTATCGTTTGGCTTTGAAATGAATGACTCTGATAAATGTGTGTATGCTAAAATGAAAGGTGATAATTGTATTATCTTATATTTATATGTAGATGATATCCTACTTTTTGGTTCTAACCTTTCTATTATTAATGAGACTAAGGCCCTCTTGAGTGGTATGTTTGATATGAAGGATATGAGTTGTGCTGACATAATTTTAGGGCTGAAGTTGACTCGTTCAATTGAAGGAATAGAAATTTCTCAATCACTCTATGTTGAGAGAGTAGTAGAGAAATATGGTTATAGCCAAGTTAAATTTGTCGTCACACCCTATGATCCTTCAAAAACTCTCCAGAAGAATAAGAGTGGTGTGACAGTGTCTCAATTAAGATACTCACAAATAATAGGTAGTCTAATGTATTTAGCAAATTGTTTTAGACTAGATATTTCTTTTGCTATAACGAAATTGAGCAGGTTTACCAGCTATCCGGACAGAACGCATTGGGATGCATTAGTCAGAGTACTCAGATACCTAAAAGGCACTATATCCTTGGGCTTGTGGTATGGGAGATTCCCTGCAGTCCTGGAGGGATATAGTGATGCTAGTTGGATAGCTGACACTGCTGAGTGTAAAGGCGTTACTGGTTATGTCTTTACACTTGGAGGTCTGTTAAACAGACGATTATAACCCGTTCTACATCTGAGGCAGAATTGTGTGCTTTGGATACCACAGTAACTAAAGCTGATTGGCTTAAGGGTCTTCTTTCTGAAATTCCCTTGATGATGAAGTCAATACCTTCTATTTCAGTACACTGTGATAATCAAACAACAATAGCTCACATTAGAAACTCCAAGTATAACCAGAAATAGAAGAGACATGTACGAATAAGATTAAAATCTATTTGTGAGTTAGTGTCTCTTGGAGTGGTGACATTGGACTTTGTAAGTTCAAAGAACAATACTGCTGATCCACTCACTAAAGGACTTGATTATGAGAAAATCAAGAGATCCAGTAAGGGAATGGGACTGAGGCCTATCCTGGTTTCATCTATAGCGGCAACCCAACCTATCTGATTGGAGATCCCAAGAAGTAGGTTCAATGTGGTATAAACAAGTTATAAGGGTGAACCGTAAGCCTCAAATTGATTGAGATGTAATCTCATAGTCTCTTCCCTGGATAGATGCTTGACTGCTAATAAGGATGAGTTTAGGAGCTCTTAATGAGTTCAAGGTCTTAAAGACAGGATGCTCGCAGTACATCCTTGGAAAACTCACCTATGTAAGTGTAACTGTGGGGCCGCAGTGTGGGAGGTCTAGGCAACTCTCCTTAGCACTTATGAAACAAAATTCGGTGGCATGGTCGTAATGCACCAACCTAGAAGGATTCAACCGTCACCCGTGATGAGTTGTTACCAATTAATTTTCACATATAAAATGTTTAAACTCAAGACTGAGTTTACTTCAAATCTATGTGAATAAGATTGGTGTACTTAGGTGAAAATTCAAATCGGAAGGTATTTTCACAAAAAGCTCATTACAACCAAGCCTCAGGACAAGTCTTTGTTTTCGACCAAAATAATTTGAATTAGTGGGGGATTGTTGAGTTTTGTGTTTTTAATTCAAAGTATTTTTCTTGTTTTTAGTTGTTATGGTAATGCATATGTGAATGCATTTAGTCCCACATTGCTAAGCTAAGAAGGTTGGAAGACCTTATATATGGATCCCTTCCATCCTTGCTTAGCAAAGTTAAGGGGACCTACTCGCATGCGCGGGCCGAGCCCAAATCAGGTGGATTCGGGGGGTTCGAGCCTGAAATCCATAAATCGTGCACGACGCACGCGATCATCGCGCGTAGGGGTTGCAAATCCCCAGCTCGTGGGCCTCACGCTTGCAGGCGGCCTAGTTTGTTTTTGCCAGTCCTTGGTTTGGTTTGGTTCTGTCTCGCGTGTGAGGGAACAGATGCTTTGGTTCACTGGCGAAGCAGTATCCCGCGTGTGAGGGAATCGACGCTTTTGTTCGCTGGCGAAGCAGTTCTTACTACTTCGAAGTGAATAAATGTTGCGCCTCTATTCCTCGTTCGATATCTCTCGAATAGTCCGCTCTTCTATTTCTTCCCTCTCTGTGTGCGTACGTTTTTATCCTGAGGCTTGGTTCCGCGATCTGAGGTTGAGTCCAAGTGCGACGTTTGTCTTGGAGTGCACCTACGGACGACGCGAGTGGTTGTCGGATCTTGGGAGAATTTTACCGGAGAGCCTCTACACCGTGGGCGGCAATAAATTCTCTAAAGACAGTCGGTACGTCGACGCTTCAACCGGAGATAACAATTTCTCGACCTTACTCTTTTATTTACAAGTTTATTGCATGCTTGTTTTTTTGGTGCAAACATATTACTGTGTTAGTGCTCTCCTACAACAACAGGTAATTCATTAACCTATAATATTCCATATTGGTTGAAGTATAGGAGTCTCTACTAATAATTGCCTATAGCAAAATCTTTATTTATATGAGAACAACAGCCTCCAAACTATAGTATCTTATAATATCTCCAAGCAGGATTGGATTTCTCATCTTATTGAACTTCTATGTTATTCCCTATCGGGATTGATTTTTTTGATCTTATTAATATTCCCCAGCGAGATTGTTTTTCCTGATTGTATTGATCTACATCCCGAGCGGGATTAATTTTATAATCTTATCCATATCTTATTAATATTCTCCTAGGGGATTGATTCTCTGATCTTGCTAATAGACCTCAGCAATATTAGTTTTTTTAGATCTTTTTGGGTTTTTCACTTACTATCTCTGGGAGGGATTGGAATTCATATCCTATTATACTTCTAGATATTGTCTAGTGAACTTTTTGATATCATTGACATATCCCAAGCTATATTATTCTATAACAGCCCTTGGGCTAGTCTCTTTACACAAATATCCCTAGCAGATTGGTTTTCTCATCTTATTAGTATTTTATCCTCGGACGTGACTCATCTCCTAGTCTTATCAGTATTTTCAATATTATTCCTTATTGTTCGACCCGGTTGGGGTATTATTGGACTTCTGGTATTCTTGGTTTTCTAGTTATCATACTCTCGACCTAGGGATCAAACTCATTTTCCTGGTGGGGACATTATTGGACTCCTGCTAGTCTTGATTTTCTGGTTATCATCATCCCGGCCAAGGGATCAAACTTCTTTCTCTTGTCTGGACATTATTGGAGTTCTAGTATTCATGAATTTCTTGTTATTATCCTCCTCATATAGGGATTGATCTCCTCAGCCTGGACAATATTGATATGCTATATTAGAATATTATTGAACTTCTGGTATTTTTGGTTTTCTCGTTATCATCCTCCCAACTAAAGGATCGAACTCCATTCCTCGGTCAGAACATTATTGGACTTCTAGTATTCTTGATTTTCTTCTTATCCTCCTAATATAATGATTGAACTCCTCCAATTGGTCGGGAGAGATCGTATTCAAGTATTATGACATTCTTATTCTTAGCGGTGGATCGTTAACATTCAGGCATTTAATGCATTTTTCTTCTTATTATCTTAATGGTCATGGGATCGAGCCCATTGAGATTACTGCACCAGGTAACCTTTAGTCTTTTCTTCTTGTCTGTTTTTGAGCACGCCCATTGAGATCACTGCACCAGGTAACCTTTAGTCTTGTCTTCTTGTCAATTATTGAACTTTCAGTTTGTTTTTTTTTTCTTCCTCAAGGAAGATTATTATGTTTTATGGGCTTTGTTTTGAGAGGACTATTAACAATATTAAGTAAGCTCTTTTCTTCCTATTCTGCAAGTCTGCAAAAGGTGAAATATGCCACCTTGGCGGCCCCCCATGATTGTCCCACACCATTGGTAGGGAGTAAATCAGGAAACCAAAGCCAACAATCACATGGGAGTAAACTCTTTTCTTCCTAGCAACTTGTATGAAAGGAGCATGGACAAAATCATTTAGTCATCCTTTATGTGTTTTTGAATGTATTATTTTGATGCACTTAAAGTTCCATATGATGATTTCCTTTATCATCATTGAAATCTTGGTTTCAATTAATCCTAAGTCTGGGTTGTCGTTGTTCCAATTCTTTTACCTAGATTGCTTGCCTCTCAACTGTTTCTACTTAAAAACCTTGACTATCTAAGCTTAGTACTTTGTGATGTTTCGGATTGATCACTCGAGCATGCATATTTGATTTCTAGTTTGGACTAATGCTTATGATTTAACAATTAGTTTGATTCATATCAAGGATCAAAATTGTAAGGAATTACTTGACGGTGTCTCCACAATCTTGTTTTTTTATTCCATACTTTCTACCTTCTGCCGTTGATTATTTCTTTCATTTTTTCTAACTATGATTTTGTTGATTCATAAAGAAATACTACTCAGGACTTTTCTTCTTCCAATGTGCTTACTGTTAGACAATTTATACAGTGTTGTGTTAAATGCTTTGATAAAGCTCGATTTGTTCTCTATAATGATTCTGATCCTGATGTGGTCGCAAAATGTGTTGCTTGTTTTAGTTCTTTGTCTATGTTTTTAATATTTAATCTAATTATTGATTGACTTGATATTCTATCACAGGTTAAAGATCTTAAAGGACTCTCGATTGACCTATTGGTTCCAGGTATAATGGTTAATGCTCAAGTGACTTTTGTTCTTGAGAATGGGATAATGCTATTTTCTTACATACTTCACTAGATGTGTATGACTTTTCTATTTTTTCATTGCTTATATTTTTGAAGGTGCAAGGCTTTGAAATTGAATACGATGCATTTACTTAGCTGCTTATACTTTTTGATAGGTTGATATGTTCCATTTAGAGAATGTTTTCCAAACTGGAACATGGAAAGATAATTATGCTCAGAACAAAAAGTTATTACAGTCGCATTGCCGATGAGTTAATAACCATGCTTTCTATTTTTTTTTTTTTTTTGACACATGAGCTACACCAAATAGTGAACGCAGTCATTGAAATGTTAGCCCATGCGTGTGTTCAGGCGGTATTGCCAATGCAACTGTAACTTTTGCAATTGGGTTCCATCCATTGAACTATTGTATTTTTGATTACTTTTCTCAAATTCTTTTTCCTACATGCTAGAGATTGTATCAATCACTAGGCGTCCTGCAGTAGCTGTAATTGTATCAGAATGCCCTTTAGGATCAGCTCTAGGTTTATTTAAATGTTCCCTTACATTGGGAATGCCTTGAGTATAGGTGGAACCTTTCTTAGAATCATATTTTTAAGTTGCTATATTTCCTCATTTGATACTACCAGAGGTTGGGACAACTCAAAATCGTTACTGTCCCTAGGTGGGCACATGTCTTTTTGGTTCCAACCATCTGTACACACCAGGGTCAGTAGGCCATTCTCTCCAACATCTTCCGATGGTAGTTAAAGTTGATGTTGCAGTCATTGTATGTTTGCTGATGTGCAGCTGGTGGCTGACTATTTTGTCTGGTTGTTCCCACTATCACAGGACTCATGTTCTCATCACTGGCCTCATCAGCAGGACTATCCAAGTCTTCATGGTTCCCACCAATCGTATTCATTGTTTGAGAATTCCAGGAGGCATTGCAGTGCACCACATGATGTCCTAGTTGTCGACATCTCGTGCAAAATTTCAATGTAGATTCAAAATGCAGCTGTAAATCCACTACACTCCCATCTGGTAGGGTTGCTTCATTGTAGCTATGAAAGGAGGTGATCATTTTTGAATTGAAATTTCCTTTTATCAATTATACAATCAATTACTTTTTAATTATTTATTTCATATATGAATTTTTGTTCTTTTATCTATTGACATGGGGAATTGAATTGTGCAAAATAAACTAATTTTTTTATTACTTTGAATTGTTTTTTTTTCTTTTTTCATTACCATGCTAATTGTGGTTGTCAATCATAGAAATGATGGATCAACCAGATGATGCGAAAGCACATGATATAAGAATATGCATGTCTAATATTGATAACTTAAAGAACCAAGCCTTTCTTAACTTTATTCTAATAAATTTGGCCACTAGATTGGATCCATGCCCTCGACATTAGCTAATATGTATTTTGAATGTGGTCTGAAACACAAGTGTGTGGGGATTAAGAAGGATAAATTGAAATTGAGAGTGCAGAATGGTTAACTAGTGTTTGTTGTGGCCTTGGGGTGTAGGTAACATGATCTTGCATAGTTATTTTAGAAGAAGAGAAGAATAGACAATCAATAAACTATAATAATAATAAAAGAGAAAGGATTTTTTTTTGGATCTTACTTGTCGTTGTTGTAAAAGCTTGCATATTCCATGCTTTCAAACAAATAAAATATGATTCATACGTTTAAGGATTGCCAAATGTGACAAATTGATGATCTTGTGCAAGTATAAATAGATTCCATTGAATATGAATTGGTCTTGTCATGATAGGGAAGCATATAGTAATATAAATATACCTCATCAAATCTTTATGAACTGCATGTTTCTTATCATCTTTGCTATGATATATTTTGCATTGTCATGAGTGCAATATCAAGAGTAAAAATTGTTGCTCCTATTCTTCTTCTTTCAGTTATAATGCTTATAAATGTTAAAAATGCTTTTCTTTGTTCATGTCTCTTTATGTTTGTTATAGATTAACACTTTCTTTGCATATATGCTTATTCATTCTATTATGATTATTACTTTGTAACAAATTAAAGGTGTCACCAGGAAGCTTATCCATCACGCTTTAATTATATTGCTCAAGGTGCTAGTATTATTCTTTCTAAAGGACATGTCAATTCAATCATTACTTCTCATTTTATACCCTTAAAATATCTAAAAAACATTATGTTATATGCATTCTTATCAACTTTCTATTAATAGGATTTATGTTCTAACGAACTATTATTGCTCCATTTATTTTTAGTTCACTATTTTTTAAAGAACTTTTTTGAACATGATTTTTCTGAGCATCTACCAACATGCTTAAGTTTTTGCTTGAAGTTGATGAAAGAAGTTGAAGAATTTGACTTAAAGGTTTATCTTTCAGTTTTTAGGCCTTTTTCAAAGAGTTTACCTGTTAGAATATTTGCAAATTATTATTTCATTGCTTTAATTCTTCTATTTTGCCCTTGCAATTTATCTAAAATGTCTTTTTGCCTTTTTATTTTTCCAAGAAAGTGTCAACACTTGATCTTTCTACCAACTTTTATGAGGAACAAATGCATGTTTATTTTGTTTATGTTGGTTGATAATGCTTTTAGTCGACATTATCTAGTGAAATAAGACTTGTTGTTGTTGGTTGATTATGCTTTACTCCCGAGTATACGCAAATCATGTGTCTTCCTAATGTTAAAATGGCTTTCCAAAGAAGTATAACAATTAGTTAGAAAATTGAATTATATCACTATTATCATATCTTAATTCTTGCAAGTGTGATTAGTCAATTCTTTGGGTTCAATGAATGACTATTAGGAAACATCTGTTAAGGATTCTTGAAAAAGGTTTGTTCGACCTTTGTGTGGTCATCTACATATTTTGTTCTATTCAATATAGATATAGGAATATAAGAAGACTTTGATCTATTCCATAACATACAAATTTGGAAACATACAAATTCAAATTGAAAAGTTATACAGTCAACATAATAAAAATATTATATTTGTTTTGTAGAAAAAAAATGACAAAATGGATCTTTTGCTTTGATGTTTTAAATATTACTCTATTCTTTTGTTTCTTAATAATGTTTTTGAAGAATTGAAGTCATTGATTGATTCATAATCTTTGTCCTTCCTCTAATTAATTAAGATGGGTTATTCCATAGATAGGAGATCCACATTAGGACAATTGAATTTCATAATAGTTCAACTTTAGTGACAGTATTTTGGATTGAATTGTAAAGCTACAAATGTTGAGCACTAGTAAGAATTCTAATAATTTACTCATTGAATAACTTCATTTCTTTGCTTTTTTGGTAATTAACTAGATTATAATCTGCTTCTAACCCAATGCATTTGAATCCTTCTTTCTTAGAATGGAAATCAAATTCCTCTTCGAACACTATTTTTATTGGCATTCGGAGGTTCATGCATTAAGTGTAAGAGTATCTTTTAACTTAATTAGTTATTTTTGTCATGTAAACTTTGTGTTTTACAATTATGGAGATCCATGTTTGTTTTGTTTTCTCCCTCTTTTATGAGATTCTTTACATCATCTTGCTAACATCTTTTAGGTACAAGTGTTGAATTTGATATCTGCACTAATTAATCATGTTGGAGATAAGGTTTTACCATATGCAAGTCAATTGTTCAATTATTTCTGCAAGGTATAACTCTATATTATCCTCTTTATCCTATCAATCATATTCATTATCTCCTCCATAAAGTTTTTTGTTCCCATCACATTAAGAGGGAAAATGAGATTAAACCAAATAATAAATCTTAGGTTGTTTGGTGTCGTTATGTTGAACATTTGCTTAATATTTCTTTTAATCCTATCAAACTACTGAAGTCAGTCTCTTGGTGATTGATGGGTTAAGTTAATAAATATAAATGTGGTAGTCTAAAGTTGATGTTGAGGATTGTGATCAAGAATGTAAGAAATCTTCTACAGTATGTATCTTCATTAAATTCATGCAATGTTCTAAGTTGAATCATCTTGACATAGATTCTGTTGTATCCTCCACAACATGGAACATGCATCCTGTTTGTATTTTGTTTACTGTAGTTGGATCCTTCAATGTGACCATTCTTTGTTTGATATGGATTGCTTTTACAACTTATCAGGCATATCAAGCGTCTACCAAGGTGAAGTGTCGTTCACAAATCGCTCAAGGTTCCATTTTAACATTCAAGATTATGAATGTTTCCTTCTCAAATTTTTATTTTTGATAATTTTTATATTGTAATCTCTTTGTTAGATCTTGTTTGGTTTATTATGTCTATTGAGCATAACGAATATATATTGTTGTTTATATTGCATATTTTTATAACTCTTGTAGACTTGATGAAACTAAAAGTGTAATATTTGAAAACTAAAAAGATTTGTATCTATATGTTATTAGTTAGTTCCAGCAAGTAGTAGATTGTAAGTGGCTACAAAACATCGATATTTTGAATTTCTTCTAGTGTTTCACTTTTTCCTATCGTATAATTTTGATGCATGATATTGGCCACGTTATCACCTTTATTTGGAGGTATCGATTTAACTTCTCATCTATGTTCTCTCTTTTTCAGAATGACCATGATCCTTCTAAATTGGTGGCCGAGACACCATGCAAATTACTTCATTACTTGGTTTCTTACCCAGGTTGAGACTGACAACACCGTATGCTGATTATGAAGCATGTCATTGCTATTGCCAGCTTTTGGAGTAATTCATTTTGTGATGTTTAAGGGCCAGGCAATGCACCTAGTCTTGGATTAGGGAGATTCCCTCTTCATTAATGATTGATCTTCATCCTTGTTAAAAGGACAACCAACCTCTTGTTGTAGGCTGGTGATCTCATAGCAAAGCTTGATTTGGATGATCCATCTGCTATTAGAAGAGCTGAGCCATTTCATGGCACTTTTTTCTAAACTGGGTCCTCCAACTGCAGTTTCTAGCAAAGTTCACCAAAAATGTGTTGCAAGTTTAAATGTTGCACCAACTGTTCTTGCAGGATACTAACATAACATCAGGATTTTTTTTTTATTAATATCTTGCTCTTCTAAGTTGTATGCTGCCTGTTCTAAAAATTGGAACCTATTTTCTTCATGAGGTGTGTTACCAGTTGAATCTAGCATAGGAGATATCCAATTTTTTAATTCATTTCATGTTTCATAAGTCTAATTGAGTTTATAATTTTTGCTATATAACTAGGGAAATATAAAGTAACAAATATGCATTTTTGGGGGCCTGATTTTTTCCAAAAATGTTTTGTTAGTACCACCTGTAAATTGGGCATTGGATTAGTTAGATTTTCTTTTTGGAACTTTTTTTTGTCAATCTAGTCGATTTGGGTGGAGTGATAATTCTCATGACTCAGTTCCTTAGTTTTCATCCTCATTCAAGTTTTTTAAAAATCGGTTTCACTTATCTTGATTTTAACTTTTACTATTTCCTAGTTGGTCAATTAGGTCTATTCTCACTGATCCATAATTTGTTGTGCCCTTTCAAGTAGCTAAACATAGTCCTACTAACCTAAACTATGAGACACCATTGGCAATTTCCCCCCCCTTATGTTTCATTTCACTTTTATTAAGAAGAGTAATTCTACATTCAGTCTGTAGGATATCCCAGTGGGGTGTATGCTATAACTCAAATATGATTAGGTTGTCCAAGATCATCTGGTTTGTTTGGATAATCCAGAGCTCCCATTCCTTCAATGCCAAGAAAGCATGTCTCAATTGGTAAATTGTAGCTTAGTGATATCTGAAGCAGTCCCATTATCCATTCTTTATGCTACCAAACCTGTGAAATGGTTGACCCACTGCATATTGTATTGTGTAAATTTAATTGGAGATGAGATATAAGGAATATGATGAAGCAACTTTTGGGACAAATATGAAATTCCCTGCCAAGTGATTGAAGAACGTTCTAGAGGTTAGGTGGCCAAAGTTAAATTTTCACTTAATTTGTTGATATTTTAGAAACAAAGTTGAATTTCTCTAGTATTCTTCTTGCCGTCTCATCTCTCATCCTGCACTGAGAAGGAAGATGCTGCATAGGAGAGGCTTGTGAAGCCTCTGATGGGTCTTGTGAAGTCATATGAGTATTGTGCGATCTCTTTTCAAATAGTATCTTTCTGTCAAGGAATTGTTCAGTGATAAAATTCGGTTAATTAGATATCAGATGATAAAATTCCATTCGGTTAAAAATTACCAAGTAGCAAATATTTCATTAACAAAATCTAATTATAAGTTATTATATGGTAAAATGAACAAACAGTTACCATTTGGTACAATATTCTCAAATTGACTTATTTACATTTGTGGTTCATGACATCAAAATTTTTGCCGTGCAACCCTTATGTTAACTTTTCGATGAAATTGTTCAATTCTTTTTTTGTACAGACTGACGTCATAGAACAACTCCGGCTTTAACACAAGAAGGATCTTCTCCGGGTGGTAGACAGGTTTGAATCACATTACTGCTTCTGAAGTACTATAAAAGTTTTAATATTTGAACGGCGTGCATTATCTGCTACTTTAAGGGTGTGAAAAATAAAAACAAGTTGATACTTCGACTCATGGAAGCATTGGTTTATCCCAACCTTGCTCCCTACCATGATCTGCTAATTCTTTTCTCTGCTCTTAATCATACAAGTTATTCTTAATGTTTATGTCTTGAGTAATATGAGTTGCTCTATTTGAAAGGGCATCCTTATTTAACGTGCTTGACATATAATACGGTGCATGATAGTAGAGTCGAATAGTTGATGTGGTCAGAAGTCAAGCCCACAATGCGGTCAGAAGTCAAGCCCATGAGGCGGTCAGAAGTCAAGCCCACGTGGCGGTCAGAAGTCAAGCCCACGTGACCGTCAGAAGGTCCAGCCTACGTGGTGGTCAAAGGTCCGACCTACGTAGTGGTCAGAAGTTCAGATTACAGGACGGTCCAGGTTAGACATAAGTGACATCAGGGGTTAGGCCTACAAGGCGAGTAGGTAAGATGTATGATTCAGGACTTATGGGATACAGATCAAGACTTACAGACATGCAGAACAAGATATACGGACTAGGATGTACAGGTCGGGATATACGGACCAGGTCATAAAGGTCGGGATATGCGGACTAAGACTTACGGGATACAGGTTCGGACTTATAAGCATGCAGAGCAGGATATACAGACCAGGACGTACAGGTCGGGATATACGGACTAGGTCGTACACGTCGGGATATGCGGACTAAGGCTTATGGTTCAGGATTTACAGAACGAGACAGGCAGAACAGGAAATGTGAGCCAAGACATACGATTCAGGACTTATGGGATACAGGTCAGGACTTACAAACATGCAGAACAGGATATACGGACCAGGACGTACAGGTCGGGATATACGGACCAAGTTGTACAGGTCGGGATATGCAGACTAAGGTTTACAGGTCAGGATTTATAGGACGAGACAGACAGAACAGGAAATGAGGGCCAAGATTCAGGACTTACGGGATACAGGTCAGGATTACAGACATGCAGAACATGATATACGGACCAGGACGTACAGGTCGGGATATACGGACCAGGTCGTACAGGTCGAGATATGCAGACTAAGGCTTACAGGTCAGGATTTATAGGACGAGACAGGCAGAAGAGGAAATGAGGGCCAAGACATACGATTCAGGACGTACAGGATAAAATACAGAGCAGGGTTGTGCATACGGGACGAGACTTGAGGAACGACAAGCGAAGTCCTCGATTGGTAGGCCGGTAGGCGCAGGTCTGGATCTACCGGGAGGGACCGAATGACATATGTCGGTCTGGACGTACAGATCTGGATTTACGGGACAACAAACACAAGCCAAGGAATGCGCCAGAGAATGCTGGTCTGTGTCTACAGGTCAATATTTGCAGGTACGAGGACCCAGTCTAAGGTTAACAGACCGGGCCGAGCATACACTATACAACAATCAAGGTAGGGAATCGTAACAACCCGTCAGAGAATAATCACTGCATGTCAAGAAATATGATAACGGTCTAGGGCTCATTGCCCACCGATCCCTCCTTAGACCTATAGAAAGATGTCATGTGTCATTCACCCCCAGACAAATCCTGACACCCGACATTCTCTAACACTCGTCAGACTTCAGAAGTACCCATTGCCATAAAAAAAAGGAGGCTTTGTCTCTACGCAGGTATGCTCAATCATCTTTTCACATTTCGTCCTTTACTTTTCGTCTTTTCACTGTGCTTCTGGGGAAAAAAGTACCTGACTTGAGCGTCGGAGGGCTTGACCCGGGGACTTTTTTCCTAGTACTTGGTCTCTAACGACCTGGGTGCTTGTCTGAGTGTGTGTAGAACCCTTGCCTCATCGTCCCAGTCATCACCCCTCGTCATCCACCCGTGGGAACCTTTCTAGGAGGTAGTAAATCAACCAGGCGTCTCCGCGACTTTCCCTCAACAGCGAGGACAACGCGGCCAACCTATGTTCGACTTAGCTTCCGGACGGGATCAAATTTGACGTCGTCTGTGGGAACACATCTACCTGTTCCGGAATGTGAAGATGGAGGATTCTGGTAGAATCAACATAACCATGACAGCTGGAGAATATGAACTATTCAAAGAAGCCAAGAATCGGGCGACCTCCGAAAAGAAAACTACCGCCTCCCGACCGCGAAAGTTGCCGGAAGCTTCCAAAGAGTCGACCCATGCCTCGGATCGAGGTTCTAAGAGGAAGCTGCCCATGGAATTTCCCCCGGCCTTCTACAGGGAGCCCGACCAAGGTTATTATCAGCCAGAGTCGGGATGCTAAAGCCACAAGGAGCAACCACAAGTTTCTATGGCAGAAAGTTCTGTGCCTAAGGATTTAAAAAGGGGGAAAGGCTACCATCCTCCGCGAAGAACGTCAGGTGGAGGCAGAAGAAAAAGTACCCTTCTCCTCCAAAATATTGGAGGAAAAGTTGCCAAAAGGATACAGACCCCCAGCTATTGAGGAATATGATGACAGCAAAGATCCTGAAAATCACCTCCGCAAGTTTAGAATTGCGGCCCTGCTACATCAGTATAGTGATGCCGTTAAATGCTAGGTATTCTTGAATACCCGATCGAGCTCTGCCTAGAAGTGGTTAGATGGACTGTCGCACAGGTCCATCACTTGTTTCTTAGATTTCAAGACTGCATTCCTACACCACTTCGCCAGCAGCAGGAAATATCAAAAGACTGACCACTGCACTCTCAAGCAGGGGTCCTCGGAACCGTTAAGAAGCTATATCAAACGTTTCAATCAAGTGGCTCAGGACGTCCTCGCAGCCACATCAGAAATACTCATGAGTGTCTTTTCTCATGGTTTGACAGAGGGAGAATTCTTTAGGGATCTTATCACAAATCCCATAAGGAATTTTGATGAGATGCTAGAGAAAGTCGCTAGCTATATCAATGTGGAGGAAGTGCAGGCGGCTCGAAGGAAGGCAGACAAACCGCCCTCCTCTGCCAATAAGTCGGAGACAAGAGTACCCCAACCGCCTGCTCAACCTCTCCCGCGCTCTCGGGATGCCCGACCTACCTTCCACCCCGGTCAGGATGTTCGACCGATCTCGCGTGTAGCTGCAGTCCATGCCCCCCACCCCGACCTGGGCCTTGGGGGTCGCGCTATTGCACTTATCATCGGTCACACACGCATGCCACCAGCAATTGTTTTCAATTCGCCCAAGATTCTCGTCGTGCTGCTGAGCTGGGCTTGCCACCCCCGAGCTAGCTCCTCAGGTCCAAAGAATGATGGAGGAGCGGCACGAGGCAATGGGACAGGCAAGCAAACCCAGGGCATATCAGGGGGGGTCTGGCGTGCAGCAACAAGGGCGCGCCGGGGAGCAAGGAGAAGCTCGCGAAGCTAAGAATAGGGGCAATGTGGCCATCCGAGACATAGGCATGATCTATGGAGGGTCTATTGATGGAGATTCGGGCAGGGCGCGCAAATCCCCTGAACGCCGGTTGGAGATTCACGCTGTTGGATGCAGCCAGGAGCAGGCTGCTGGCCCTGTCATCAGCTTCAGACCACAAGCCTTGGAGGGACTGGAGCTGCCTTATGATGATGCCCTCATCATCAAAGCCATCATAACCAATAGTCGCGTGGCCAGGGTCTTCGTTGACACTGGGAGCTCTGTCAACGTATTGTTTAGGACTGCTTTTGAAGAAATGCAGATCGACGCCAGCGAGCTCCAGCCGGTGGCTACTTCTTGATATGGTTTTACTAGTAACGAGGTAAAACCCATTGGCCAGATCAAGTTAGCCATATCTTTAGTAAGCGAACCATTAGTAAGAACCAGGAGGAGCACCTTCATTGTGGTAGATTCTCCCTCTTCTTACAACGTCATTTTGGGTCGGCCAGCTCTGCATGAATTCTGAGCTGCTGTCTTTACCTTCCACTAGAAAATCAAGTTCCCTATGGGAGAGCAGGTCGGGGAAGTTAAAGGAGAACAATGAGTTTCTCGACAATGTTATATTGACATGGTCAAAGTAGAGGCTCGCAAGGCGCAAAGGACTCAGGACGGGACCGTGCATGCCATTCAAGAAGAACCTATGCCTATGCCGGAAGAGACCATCCCCTGGGAGGAAGTCCAGCTATATCTTGAGCGCCCAGAGAGTCTCACTCGTATAGTCAGTGACCTTTCGCCCGAGTTTAAAGAAGAATTAATCTAGTGCCTGACCCGCAATAGGGATGTCTTCGCCTGGTCTGCGGCAGAATTACCAGGGGTTAGGCCCGAAATAGCAGAGCACAAGTTACATCTCTTGCCTGACTCCCGGTCAGTCAAGCAGAAGAAGAAAAATTTCTCGACCGATCAAAATAAAATTATTCGAGCTGAAGTGAATCAGCTCAAGAAAGCGGGCCACGTTAGAGAAGTACAATTCCCGTCCTGGCTCTCTAATGTGATCTTGGTGGCGAAATCCAACAATAAGTGGAAAGTTTGCATAGACTTCCGGGATCTCAATCATGCCAGTCCTAAAGATTGTTATCCTCTTCCCAGAATTGACCAGCCGGTAGATTCAACTATCGACTGTGAGAGGATTTGTATGCTGGATGCTTATCAGGGGTACCATCAGATCCCCCTAGCCCTAGAGGATCAGGAGAAGGTCAGTTTTTTTACGGCTGATGGTACTTTCTTCTACACTATCATGCCTTTCGTACTCAGGAATGCTGGAGCTACGTACCAAAGGATGATGGATAAAATTTTCCGGGAGCAGGCCGAGCGTAACGTGGAAGTCTATGTAGACGATATACTCATTAAATCCCCTTTAGCCACAAACCTGATAGCCGACGTGGAGGAGACCTGCGACACCCTCCGACGGTATGGGTTAAAATTAAATCCCTTGAAGTGTCTGTTCGGAGCCAAAGGAGGAAAATTCTTGGGATACTTGGTGGTGAAGCGGGGAATTGAAGCCAACCCTGAGAAGGTCCAAGCACTCCGGGACATGAAGGTTCCCTAAAACCTGAAGGAGGCTCAGAAGTTGGTGGGCAGGATAACAACCTTGTCCAGATTTATCACCCGATCAGCAGACAAAGCGGCACCCTTCTTTAAAGTGCTCAGGAAAGCTTCCAAATTCCAATGGGACTAGGAATGCACGCGGGATTTTGAAGAGCTAAAAAAATATTTGGAGACTTTACCTTCTTTATTCAAGCCTATTACAAGAGAGCCGCTCTGGGTCTACCTGTCAGCCACCCCTGAGGTCGTGAGGGTAGTGCTGGTAAAAGAACAAGACAATGTACAGCGACCAGTGTACTTTTTTAGTCATCTACTAAAGGGGGTTGAGTCTAGATACACAGCTCTGGAAAAGTTGGTTTACGGACTGGTGTTCATGGCCCGGTGTCTAAGGCCTTATTTTCTGGCACATCCCATCACTGTCTTGACCAATAACACCATGGGTAAAGCCCTTACCAATGTAGAGGTTGCTGGCCGGCTTATCAAGTGGGTGACAGAATTGGGAGAGTATAATATAGTTTATCAACCTCGCACGACTATTAAAGCGCAAGCCTTGGCTGATTTCTTGACCGAGATTCATCAAACTGATTCCGAAGAAATTTGGAAGGTATATGTAGATGGATCGGCCACACAGCAGGGAAGTGGCGTCGGAGTTCTTCTGATATCCCCCCAAGAAGACATCTTGCAGCTAGCCGTGCAGTTGAACTTCAGAGCCACTAAGAACGAGGCATAGTATGAGACTTTATTGGCAGGGCTGCAAGCAGCCCGACATGTGGGAGCTGCCCGAGTAATCGTCTACTCGGATTCTCAATTAGTAACCCAGCAGGTAGCAGACAACTTTGAGGTCAATAGTGATAAGCTGCAGGTATACCGAGAGGCTTATAAGAAAATGAAAGAAGAGTTCAAGGAGGTCACGGTGAGCAAGATTCCCAGAACAGAGAATGGCCGAGCTGACGAGTTAGCCACAATGGCCAGTTCTCTGACCACATGGGTCTTGGACAGGTCAATAGCGCAGACGTTTCTCATAGAACAGATAGATCTTCAGAATAACGTGGAGGAGGTTATTGATTGGAGAGCCCCAATGATTAGTTATGTTCAGCAAGGTATCCTGCCAACCAACCTGGAGGAAGCACGACTGGTGAGGAAAAAGCTCACACCTACACCATGATAGGAGATCAGTTATATAAGCGGACATTTTCCAGGCCTTTACTCAAGTGTTTACGCATGGAAGAGGCGGAGCATGCCTTACAAGAAATACATCGAGGGTGTTGCGGCAGTCACGCTGGAGGAAGAACATTAGCTCACAGGGTGTTGCTGGCTGACTATTTCTGGCCTACCTTACAGAAGAATGCTCAGCTGTTGGTGAACACTTGCTTATCTTGCCAAAAACATTAGAATTTGACATATACACCCACCTCGATGCTGAGGACATCTATGATTTCTTGTCCCTTCGATCAGTAGGGTATGGATATTGTAGGACCATTTCCTATGACACTCGGTCAAAAGCGATTTCTGCTTGTGGTAGTGGACTACTTTTCCAAATGGGTAGAAGCCGAAGCCCTGGCCAGAATTACAGAGGGAGCAGTTATTAAGTTTTTGTGGAAAAACATTATGTGCAGATTCGACATACCCCACAAAGTGGTATCGGATAACGGAAGACAGTTTCAGGGTCGGAAGATCCAAGCTTGGTGTCAAGGGTTCGACATTATACAAGCCTTCACATTCGTGGCATATTCGCAAAGTAATAGTCAGACAGAAGTTATTAATCGAGAAATTGTGCGGGGATTGAAAGTTAAGTTGAATCACGTTGGAGGAGATTGGGTGGAAGAACTGCAAAGTGTTCTCTAGACCTACCGCACAATGCCTAGGGAGAGCACAAGCCTCACTCCATTTCATTTAGTTTATGGCAATGAGGCGGTAGTACCTATAGAGATCGGAGTGTCTTCAACTAGGAGAACGCTATACGATGGATCTTATTAGTGAAACTCGCGAGTGGACGACAACGAGGCTAGCAGCTTACCGACAAAGGATGAGGCAGAATTATGATAGAATGGTGGTTCCTCGTTTCATTGGAGAAGCGGAACTAGTCTGAATGCGAACAAAGTCTGTCGGGGATGTAGTCAAACTAGCACCCCAGTGGGATGAGCCTTATAAAGTTGTTAAAAAATTAGTGTCAGGTGCATATTACCTACAGGACAGTCGGGGTAAGAAGCTAGACCGACCTTGGAGTGCTAACTATCTACGCCTTATCGCACATATATAACTTTATTTTTTACAAAGTCTAAACCCGATAAGTGTGGGTCTGATGGAGGTAGGATAAGTCAGGTCGGGAATATTTGCCCAACCAGTCAGTAAGAATGTTTGTCCGGTCAAGATCGTTATGTTCTTACTCTTTTGTAAAGCATCAGACTTATTTTGGATTCATGCCCAGAAGGCGGATAACAAGAAATGGGATGGAAAATTAAGCATAGAATTGTTCAGTTTACATAGTTTACAAACACAAATTACTTAGAGGCGGAGACGACTTCGTCAGGTATTTTTTTCAAAATACGACGGTGATCTAAGAGGTCTTCGGGGGGAGCGAAATTAAGGTATCCTTGTTCATATAGTTGCCGCAAGGCCCCTGCCGCACTATAAGCTATGGAGGTCACGAAGCGGTCCCCTACCTGGATGCCAAACTCTCTGGAATGGAGGTAGGCCTCTCGGCTCAACCTACAGTATTCATTTTCTCCTACCCGATATATTTCCAGAGCTGTGGTGACTCCAGAAGAAGCAGAGCGGGCTTGGGCTAATTCAGCCTGCATCGCGTGCAATTCTGCTACTTGAGATTCCAGAGTTCTGCTCTGCTCCTGTAATAATGCCTCCTTGGATTGCAGCTCCTTATTCAATTGATCCATAGTCTGCTGATGAAGAAGCCCGATTTGGCTCTTTTCTGCCTGAAGACCCTTGATTTCCTGATCTGCTTCTCTCAGGGATTGTCTATGGAGGGCATTCGCTCTCTTCAGGGTCTCTATCTCAGCCCTCAGGATGTGGTTAGCTGCCGCCGGGTCATTTAATTGGAGTTCCACCTCAGCTACCCTGTCCTTCATAGCTTTATTCTTTTGATATAGGGCGAACAGGGTTTGACTCCTGGCCAAGGATTCGGCAAGGTTCTATAGAGAGACAGGTATAAGGGATGATAGGAATAAGGGCAGAAAATAATAAAGGAAGCTTACAGCTATAGCTCCTTCCGTGATTAGGTCCAACTGGGCTGGTACGGGAAAAGAATGTATTTGCTCCATATGTTCTTGCCAGCTGTCGGATAATAGTCCTCTCAAAGTGATGCGGCTGGTAGGGGCATCTGCTTGACGCTGCAAGTGTTGCTCTGAAGGTAAAGTAGCTCTGAAATATGAGTAGGTTGGGTGTCGTGAGCTAGAAGGTCCGGCTTCACCTCCAGTCACCGGATTGCGGGCAAGAACATATGGAGCAAATACAGGTGTCGAAGCAGGACATATGGGGGCAGGTGAGATTCGCTTCAGACTTCTTCAGAAATGATTGGGGGCATCCCTCGAAGAGTTCTCTCTGGGATCTCTGAAGGAGGTACATAGGTACCCGGGAATCTCGATCTTGAGGCGGTCGTCGGAGATAAGGAGGAAGGTTGAGCAGCAGGAGGATCAGTAGATACATGGTCAATAACTTTGTGCCGGAATCGACATATCAAGGGTTGATCATCTGAATCTGAATCTTCAGGTGAAGGTCAGGATCGATGAGCAGAAAGAGGAGCAACATTTCGACTTGTGGGATCAACAGCAGAACGCGCCTGCTGGGCTGCACGGGAAGCCTCCCGGAAAGAGGGACTGGCAGGAGGTATAACCGACCTGGAGGGTGGTCGGGGAGTTGGTTGGAAAGCAGGTTCAGGAGCCGCTCGAGGGCAGACAAGGGAGTTGTTTGAGGGGTCGACCGAGGAATTGCAACTGTAGCCGCTCTTAATCGGGTAGGGGCAGAATGTGGAAGAGGTCTTCTTTCTAATATGATTCTGCCTCTACGCATTATTTCCTGGTCGCTAAAGGGAAGAGGTTGGACGTCTGAGGCGCGGAGCAGGGTGTTGGCTGCACAGGGAAACTAGAGTTGTAGTAACAATACCAAAAAACTAGGGTAGAGTAATTCAAGGTCAGGTAAAACTCACCCAGGGAGCGAGGTAGCTCGGCAGAAGAAATGCGGCTTAGCTGGAAAAAGGATAGCACGTCCTCGAATAGCAGTCTCGTAAGTCTAGTCTCCAGCATCTCAGTTGAGCCAGAGCTTCTGTGAAGAGGGGATCAGTACTAAAGTCCCCCACATAAGGTGCTACAGGAAGCACTCGTTGCCACCTAGTGGGTCATTCCATAGCGGAGGGAAACTTAAGGAAAACATATTTATCCTTCCAATTAGGTTCGGAGGAGGAAATAGGACAAAAGAAAGTAGTGCGGGTGTGGGCCTGGAAACGAAACAAGCCCTCACTTTGCTGGCGAGGAGTAAAGAAATAGTGGAACAAGCGAGCAGACCAGAATATGTCACAAACTTCACACAGAACCACGAATCCACACAGGATCCTTATAGAATTGGGAGTAAGTTGGCCTAGAGAAATCCTGAAGTAGTGGCTTACGTCAGAGAATAGGGGTGAATGGGGAAACGAAGCCTTCAACGAATTATTCCTTATAAAAAGTGGCATATCCTTCTGGAGGAGAGGAGGCCCGGTACAACAAGTTAGGGATAATGATATGCATGTCTTCCGAGATTTCGTAGAAGAAACGAAGATCATCCAGATCCACGCCAACGAAAGAAGAAACCCCAGTAGGGTAAACGATAGTAGGGAAAGCCATAGGATGGATTCAGGTACAAGGTAGAGGGCAAGAGGATGAAGCAGAAGGCAAGAGGAAGCGAAAGGCCAGAAGGGGCAGGGAGCAAGCATAAAGTGAGAGAAAAAGGAAAAAGTAGGCGAAAAAGTCCCATGGTATAGAGGAGGCGTCCTATTTATAGCCGATATTCATGCATGAGGGTATTATGGTCAAACCACCATCCAACGGCTTACAATAAAAGCGGTTTAGGATATCCAAGCAAAAGGGGTCGTAGGATCATCATAGAAAACGAAGCTAGGGGAAGGGGGTTGGAGAAAGTATATGGCGCGACGTACGAGGGTCATCATGAGGCAGGATTACCTCGGGAAAGAATGCCACTGTAGAACGAATCGTTTGAGATCTTCGCATGCTTTCTCTCTCTCTCCGTCTTTCGCCTTTACTTGTTAAGTTCGAAGGGCGAACTCGGTTAGGGAACTAGCTCGGGGCACTAAGCGATCAGAAGCCCAGGGCAGGGGCACTAGTTGGAATGTCATCATGATCAAAACAGATCCGGGGTCGGGAAACAAGTAAAATAAAGAAATCTCAAGATAGAGGGAGTTGCCGATAGATTTCCTAAGCTTAAGTAACTTCAGATAAAAACATATATGAAATGTTTGCATATGGAAATTTTTACATCAAGGCTGAGGAGGTACAGCACTTGGGGGAGGTACAAAAACAGCTGAGAAGTCGTCATCGGCAATGAAGGAAGGGAAGGCTTCGTCGGGAAGTTCTTGCTCAAGCCAAGCCCTGTCCAAAAAATCATCCGAGGGGGCAGAGCGAAAAAGGCCTTGTTCAAACAACTGACGTACGACGCCTACGCCCCCATAGCAGATCATCAAATTAATTAGATCACCTATCTTCTTCTAGAAGAGTGGAGACTTAACGTATGAGATTCTATAGGCTCTGAGGCGATCAATTTCGCCTTACCGGTACTCCACTAGCTCAACCTTGATCTTGTTCGCACCTACAAGAGCCAGCGCCTTCTCCTGTTTAAGGATGGAGGCATCCGCCTGGACCTTGAGAAGATCCGCTTGGAGGGACTTAATGATAGCTTGGTCAATGTCCCACTAGGTCTTGAGAGCCTTTTCTCGATCGATACTAGCGGCTAGGTCTGCTTGGTCCACTCCCAGGTCTTTCTGCAAAAATTTATTAGACTCCCGGAGCACCTTTAGACCTGCAAAGAAAGTGGCCAGCTCTAACTCTTTCTCATCCAGCTCAGTCGCGAGTTGGCGGCGACGCTGCCCTTTTGAGGTTAATTTAGATTCGCTGGTCTTCAGGGTCGCTTGTAGTTCTTTTATCTTTTCGGAGGATGCCTGAGCCAGATTTCTGGCAGACTGAGCGGACTCCTCGACTATTTGAAGATAGGAATCCAGAGGGTTGTCCGAAGTCACAGAGTCGAGCTGATCGCGAGGAGTTAGTGGCAACTCCAATTCTCGAACATGAGCCTTCAGTGACTCATTTTCTCGTAGCAGATCCGCGGTGAACTGGGTCAAGCTCAAGCCACTGGAGCATGCCTGCTCGGCAAAAAGAGGAAGTCAGAAATAATGTCAGATAGTTAGGCCAGGAAAAGGAAGACTCACCGATATAATATGTTGAGAAACCAGATCCAGCCCTTCCCACTGGGAGCCTCCCCAGAACTGTTCATTAGTCGACCTCTAGGAGGTGTCTAAGGCTCCATGAAGTTGAACCTGGTCGTGGATGGGAGAAGTGCCACCCACATTATTGAATCCCCTGCCGAATCCAGCCCAGTCACAGAGGGTAGGCTCCAAGAAGTCGTGAAATCGTATTTACTCTTGCTGGACCGTACTATGGTGCGAGCAGCTGAAGGGGAGGAGGCGACAAGAGAGGTGGAAGGGGTCGCAGAACTCCCGGGCTGGTCTCCGACAGAAGGGTTAACCTGCTCGGGGGCTAAGACCCGGACGGGAGTAGGTACGGGGATTTCCGCCACGAGAGGAGACTCCTGGATGGGGGTTTTAGTTGTTTTAACTCGGACCTTTAGCACTTTGGAGGAAGTCTGCCCGGGAGGAGGAAGCGAAGGGGAGGACTGAATTGATGGTGTGACTCTTTTACACTTATGCTGGAGGCGAAGGCGCTTATCTGGAGGCGGAGAAAGAGTCTGCTCTTCCTCGATGAGTTCCAGAGTTACGGAGCCAGCCTCGGGAAGGGCAGCTTCTAGAAGAAGTTGGCCGAAGGACTCTGCTGGCTCCTCCGTTGTTTCATTTGAGGGAGTGGTTGAGGGAACGACGAGGCCTCTTGCAATTTCCTCGCCCACGACCTTCAAAATATTGCTGGGCATCTTGGCTGAGTCGACTGAGTAGGCCCGAAACATAGCAGCCTCTGCAATGCAGGAAGGTAATACCTCAGTTAGTGAAGACGAGCGGAAGGAAAAGCAAAGTCTTACCAAATGGAGCTCCTATAGCCGCGGAGATCGGGCTGAGTCCAAAAAGATGTAAAAAACCTTCTCGTAATATTACGGATAGGAGAAGGTGGACTCCCTTTAGTTTCTCTAAGGCTGTAGGGCAAATAGGTTGATGCCTGTGTTCGGGCAGTTCAAAGGGTGAAGGAAGGTTGGAGCGCCATAGAATTTACACCCGACCCGGGATTGCACCATGAGCACACCAGGCTCGGATCGTTTGAGAGAATATAAGTGGTGAAAAAGTTGGGCGGTTAAAGGAATTTGGTACACCTTACAGAGGATAACCATGCCACAGATAGCACGAAAAATATTGGGAGCAAACTGGGAAAGTGGGATACGAAAATATTGACTCAAGGAAGAGAAAATTGAGTGAAGAGGAAAGCGAAGACCTCCCAAGAGTTGATCCTTGAAAAAAGTTACAAAGCTTTGGGGAGGGGAAGAAGGGTGTTCATTTGGTTTGGGAGCTCGTAGTTGATAGTCTTCAGTAAGGTGCAGACTAGCATGGATCTGGGACAAGTTGCTATCATCTAAGTCTGAAATATAATATGAATACCAAACATCTCCTTACCTTTAGCCATGAGGACACGGGGGAGGATGAAGAGAAAAAGAAGAAGTGCTCACAAGAAACAAATGCAGAGGAATGACTTAACGAGAAGAGCCGAGAAAAAATGGAAGAGTCGAAAGCAGCCAAAAGGGTGAGAAGATGATGGCGGACAACCTTTAGAGTTTATAAAGCCAAACCCCTAGGAAGCATCGAAAGGAGGGGGGAGGTATGATAGCTTGAGTCGTTGGATCTAGGGTCGCGTGCCAAAAGGCGCTGATCAGTCACCGTGGTGGGAAAGGTTCGTGGGGCACGTGTCATTCCCCTATGAAAGGTATTAATGATGGATGTGACAAGAAAATCATGGAAGGAGATTTTTGTACGGCAGTATTCCGGCGCAGGAAGGCTATACGTCAGGGGGAAAGACGGTTATGCGGTTACCTGGGGAAAAGCGAAGGTAAATAATACGTCAGGGTTATGCGGCCACCTCGGGAAAGAGGAAGGAAAATGAAGAGGAGCATGAATTTGAATTTGGCGCTCAATAAGATTTAAAATAAACAAATAGCTTGACTGATTAAAGTTTGTATGAGATATTTGCAGGAAATATCCCAAGTAGCGCACAATCGGCTGGACACCTAAAACACGGCACCAGAGCGGGAATTTCGGGAATAACCCCCGGACCAGCCCTCAAACATCAGTTCAATTCCTGGACCAGCCCCAAAGTGTTTCTTAACGACCTTTCCAAGTTGGTGTCCCAGACTCTCGCCCCAGTACGAGTTATAAGTGAGCATGCTCTCGTGCCCAACGACCTTTCCAGGTCAGTGTCCCAGACTCTCGTCTTAGTGCGAGTTATAAGTGAGCATGCTCTCACGCCCAACGACCTTTTCAGGTCAGTGTCCCAGACTCTCGCCCAGTGCGAGTTATAAGTGAGCATGCTTTCACGCCCAACGACCTTTCCAGGTCAGTGTCCCAGACTCTCGCCCCAGTGCGAGTTATAAATGAGCATGCTCTCACGCCCAACGACCTTTCAGGTCGGTGTTCCAGACTCTCGCTCCAGTGCGAGTTATAAGTGAGCATGCTCTCACGCCCAACGACCTTTCCAGGTCGGTGTCCCAGACTATCACCCCAGTGCGAGTTATAAGTGAGCATGCTCTCACACCCAATGACCTTCTAGGTCGGTGTCCCAGACTCTTTCCCAAGTGCAAGTTATAAGTGAGCATACTCTCACGCACAACGACCTTCTAGGTTAGTGTCCTAGACTCTCGTCCCAATGCAAGTTATAAGTGAGCATTCTCTCAGACCTAACGACCTTTCCAGGTCGGTGTCTCAGACTCTCGCCCTAGTGCGAGTTATAAGTGAGCATGCTCTCATGCCCAACGACCTTTCAGGTCAGTGTCCCAGACTCTCGCTCCAGTACGAGTTATAAGTGAACATGCTCTCACGCACAACGACCTTTCAGGTTGGTGTCCCAAACTCTCGCCCCAGTGCGAGTTATAAGTGGGCATGCTCTCACGCCCAACAACCTGCCCGGTTGGCATCCCCCACTCTCGTGTCAGGGCGAGCCACAAGGGGACATACTCTCAGGTTCAACAGGTCTGTAGGTCATACTTCTACTGCAGATGTGAGATACAAACAAGCATGCCCGTATGAGCCACGACTTCCCAACCCTTATGGTAAAAAATAGGTTTGGTAAGTAAAAATTATCCTTTCTAGAAAATTTCCTTGGGGGGCATGCGTCCATGGAACATGATAATAGGAAAGACAAGGAAATACAGGCTCACACCCTAATAGGCAGATAATGCGGAGAACATTGTTTATTTAATAAGAGTTGAGGAACATCTTTCAAGAGGCCACTTTATTACAATATCAGGATGCTTGGTCCCTCTTTGCTAGATGAGCCTACGCTTGAGCCAGTTCTTCCTTAATACATTGGATGCTGCTTTGCAGATGGACAATGGTTTCATCTTTTATCCGACTTTCCTCTTGCAGGAGGGCTACAGTGTCCTCGTGTTTCAGCTTCAGGTAGGTAATGAAATGGGTCTGACTCTTCAAGTCCGCATAAGCCTTATGCTTTAGAGCTGCCTCAGCTCGAGTCCTGGATTTAGCCGCCAGCCAGAGCTCTTCCATTTCCCGACGGAGAGAGGACTGAAGGTCCCTACTCTGTGTCATTTCGAGCAGGGCCTCATCTTTGTGAGTTAGCAACTGGGTCAAATGGGTGAGTTGATGGCGCAGAGAGGATACCTCGTCTAATTCCATGAATAAAGAGGAAGGTAGCCTGAGGAAAGTGAAAGCAGCAGTACACGCGACCCCTTTTTTTAAAGGAGGGGAATGTGAAGAGTGAACTTCGGAACATGTGAGGATGTTTTGGAAAGTGTGTCATTTATGAAAAAATAGCAGGATCGAGGATTGTGGAGTGGACGCACATGCAATAAAGTGTCACCTAGAAAGGGTGATGAATTCTGAGTGAGATATTGGGAAAAGGGTTAGCAGTTCAAGAGACACAAAGGCAAAGTCAGGTAAGAATGGGACTTAGGTCTAGTCAGTTGAATTGGAGCCTCATTCGACTAGACTTGAGGGGGAGGCTTATGATACGGTGCATGATAGTAGGGTTGGATAGCTGACATGGTCGGAAGTCAAGCCCACAGGGTGGTCAGAAGTCAAGCTCACGAGACGGTCAGAAGTCAAGCCCACGTGACGGACAGAAGTCAAGCCTACGTAATGGTCAAAGGTCCGGCCTATGTGGTGGTCAAAGATTTGGCCTACGTGGTGGTCAGAAGTCCAGATTACAGGACGGTCCAAGTTAGACATAAGTGACATTCAGGGGTTAGGCCTACAGGGCGAGTAGGTAAGATGTATGATTCAGGACTTACGGGATATAGGTCAGGACTTACAGACATGCAGAACAGGATATATGGACCAGGATGTACAGGTCGGGATATATGGACCAGGTCGTACAGGTCAAGATATGCGGACTAAGACTTACGGGATACATGTCAGGACTTACAGACATGCGGAATAGGATATACGGACCAGGACGTACAGGTCGGGATATACGTACCAGGTCGTACAGGTCGGGATATACGGACTAAGGCTTACAGTTTAGAATTTACAGGACAAGACAGGAAGAACAGGAAATGTGAGCCAAGATATACGATTCAGGACTTACGAGATACAGGTCAGGACTTACAGACATGCAGAACAGGATATACAGACCAAGACGTACAGGTCGGGATATATGGACCAGGTCGTATAGGTCGGGATATGCAGACTAAGGTTTACAGGTCAGGATTTACAGGACGAGATAGGTAGAACAGGAAATGAGGGCCAAGACATACAATTCAGGACTTACGGGATATAGGTCAGGACTTACAAACATGCAGAACAGGATATACAGACCAGAATGTATAGATCGAGATATACAGACCAAATCATACAGGTCAGGATATGCGAACTAAGGCTTACAGGTCAAGATTTACAGGACGAGACAGGCAGAACAGGAAATGAGGGCCAAGACATACGATTCAGGACGTACAGGATAAAATACGGAGCAGGGTTGTGCATACGGGACGAGACTTGAGGAACGACAAGCGAAGGCCTCGATTGGCAGACCAGTAGGCGCAGGTCTAGATCTACCGGAAGGGACCGAATGACAAATGTCGGTCTGGACGTACAGATCTGGATTTATGGGACAACAAACACAAGCCAAGGAATTTGCCAAGGAATGCAGGTCTGTGCCTACAGGTCAAGATTTTTAGGTACGAGGACCTAGTCTAAGGTTAACAGACCGGGCCGAGCGTACACTATACAACAATCAAGCCAGGGAATCGTAACAACCCGTCAGAGAATAATCACCGTATGTTAGGGATATGCTAACGGTCTAGGACTCATTGCCCGTCGATCCCTCCTTAGACCTATAGAAAGATGACATGTGTCATTCACCGCCAGACAAATCCTGACACTCGACATTCCCTGAGATTCGTCAGACTCCATAAGTACCCACTGCCATATAAAAAGGGAGGTTTTGTCTTTACGCAGGTCCGCTCACTCATCTTTTCACATTTTGTCCTTTATTTTTTGTCTTTTCACTATGCTTCTGGGAAAAAAGTACCTGACTTGAGCATCGAAGGACCTGACCCGGGGACTTTTTTCCTGGTTCTTGGTCTCTAACGACCTGGATGATTGTCTAAGTGTGTGCAAAACCCTCACCTCATTGTCCTAGTCATCACCCCCCGTCATCCACCCGTGGGAACCTTTCCAGGAGGTACCAGATCAACCAGGCATCTCTGCGACTTTCCGTCAACAGCGAGGACAACGCGGCCAGCCTCTGTCCGACTCAGCTTCTGAATGGGATCGACATATTTGATTGCTTCAGTTGGCACTGAAAGCCTGCCAACTTCGTGAGCAAACTAAGAGAGTTATGGACAACCAACATATGAAATCTTTTTAAACTAGAAATGTTTAATGAAGGAGAACACCTTTCAACGCCTAAGAGGAAGATGGCTATTGATGAGAGGATAGAAGATCTTGTCTGTGATGCACTTATATAGCTCTCTTTGATCATTCTGATCCTACCCTCCAAAGAAGGGTAGTCGAGGCATATATACGTAAAGTATACCATGTAAAACTTCATAAGCATGAAAAGACTCGGTCTTTTTCTGACTGGGGACATCTTTTGCGGCCCTATATCATCAAGGACAGTATCCGAATGAAATAGCACCATTCGGATAGCATCATGGGAATTTTACCAAGAACATAGAGAGAAGAGATGGGGTGATGGTTATCATTAAATCTCTTCAGCTTCTAACATCAGCAAACTAGCATCGCGTTGAAAGAGACATCTCGTTCTGTGGATTCAGGAACTGAAATCACAAATGAGCTTTCTCCTCATGCTAGCAAAGGCAATATGATTCATATCGCTTTGATTGGCATTAAAAACCAGATGAGTACTTTACAGGACATGTACACATCTTTGCAGTTGCAAATTGAAAAGTTATAATAGGTCGTCCTTTGAATATTAATAGTTTCTTTTTCTTAGTGGTGATGAAGAAGATCTGGCCTAGGAAAGGATAGATAAACTGGCGTAGATTTTGAGAGATAATAAATTGACCTCTGATCTTTTGGATTCAGGAGTTGGTGTTGTTAGCTCTATTATATGATGAAGATCCTCTTTCTACATTCCTAGAATTGGTTTGTCACTATATTCTGAATTGTTCATAGGCTTTTCTCATCTTCTCCTTTGGATTGAGCTTAACTTGTTATTGTTTATGCACCTTAGGAAAAGATGAAAGGCTTCTGAAAGTATACCACATAAAGGGATCACCAATGTCATCTTTACACTGTTGTAGATAATGCTAATACCAAGTGGATGTTTCTCCAAACGATCTTGAGACAACCAAGGACAAATGCTAGCTCTGGATCAAGCCCATCCCTTGACATAGAAATATATAATGCCTAACCTTATTTGTCCTTTAATTTCTACAAGCATATTGAGGTCATTAATGACTACTTTAGAAGAGTTAGAGTTACAGATCCGCAATGCAACTATCAGATCTGATTACTCTCACATATATATTTACATTTTTAGGGAGCAAATGTTTTCATGATCTTTTACCACCTTCAAGGTAAGTTCTACATCTAAATTTTGTTACTTTTTTGTTCTCCTTCTATAATAATGCTAAGCTTTTTTGTGGGCTAACATGCAATCTTTCCTTTCTATCCAGCAGAATAATGGATGAAACTAGCATACTTATGATCTTAAATGAAATGGCTGTCAAAATTCATGAATTAGTTGGTGTTTGAATGCATTGTCCGATTGTTTGAGAGTCGGAAGTGAAGCTATGGCTTAATTCTGTAGGACCCACTAGTGGTACTTGGAGAATTGTGGTGACCAATGCCATTGTCTATGTAAGTCACTATTGAGTGTTTCATCATTTGCGGTTTATAAATTAACTTTAGGGGGAGAAGTAGCGTGAAGCATTTAATGAGTTTTTTTGTTTATTTTTTATCCTATGATTGATTATGTTCAGTCTTCATCATCATTCTATCTGCGGTTAAATACTTCCAATTTAGATTTATCAAGAAGTAGAAGATACAAAATCTCATGAAATGGTTTACCATTCTAGCATGTATGTGCGCGGTCCTATCATCCATGGCATCCCATTAAAAGCTTAATATCCAGCACTAAAGCCCATTGATAAAAGACGTTTTAATGCAGGAAGAATAACACAACTTACTGCTATGATTTCCCATTGGTAAGTTTCCCTTCAAATTCTCATAAGAAAGTAGCTTATGCAGAATCATATGTTAAATTTACATCCCTGTTATATCTTTGTAAAGATGTGTTTACCATTTATTCAGGAATTCAAGACAACACTTAGACACTTGTGGGAATCATACACATCAAGTAACATTAGGGTGAACAATAATATAAATCTCATTAAAGTGACAGAGTTGGCATTTACCAACAATCATGGAGATTGGAATTCTCCTTTTGTCACTGTGAGCTGGTCCTCTAGTCTCAATGATATGGTATGATAACCTGGTTAATGGAGATGTCTATACTAGAATTCCCTAATGGAAGGAAGATCCACCTCATAGTCTGTGGCAAACGATTTCACTTTCAGAGTTGGTTCATTTGGCCCAAAGGAAGATGCATTCTTCCATGCAATGACCAATTTAGCATGTGATAAAAAACTCCCTCTAATTTATTTGGCTGCAAATTTTGGTGCTAGGATTGGAGCAGCTGAAGAAACAAAATCTTGCTTTAAGGATGGGTGGTCTGATGAGGTAAGCCCAGAACGTGGCTTTCAGTACTTTTATTTGAGTCCAGAAGATTACAATCTTATTAGTTATTCTTTAATCACTCATGAACTCAAACTAGAAAATGGTGAGACAAGATGAATGATGGATCACTGACACAATTGTAGGGAAAGTAGATGACAAGTGGTGCCATATCGGTGTTTATGCAAAAGCATATAATTAGATATTCACTCACTATGTGAGTGGAAGAACTGTTGGCGATAGAGTATCTCGCTCGTCTTGGCATGAGGTGCATTCAACGTCTTGATCAGCTAATTATCTGAGTATTCCATGTTGGTATAGCGGGACCGGTAAGAGGGGTGTGAATTATTTGAAAATATAAAGTATATCCTCCTCAACGATTTCAACTTAAATAGTGCAATAGTAATAAAATGATAAAACAAAAAGACTTAGAAAGAAAAGACCAGGAATTGATTTGGTTACAACCAAGAAAGTTGTTAATCCAAGGCAATGAAAAGCACAATAAGAGAGTCTTCTTCTATGAAGGCGGAGAAGTCTTTTACACACTAACATCTCAGAACTATTATTAGGAATGAATACAGAGTTGGATGCTTCAATTTCTTAATATTTCCTATCTCCAGGGGCCTTTATATAGCTCCTGGAAAGTCTATCCCGAGGGTCCAAGGTGCCTCCAAAAAGGTTCAAGGCGCCTCTAACCAAGTCAGCAGATAAAACTTTATCCGCACTCAAACGGCCACTTTTGACCAGATGAAGGCGCCTTCATCAAGTCTTGAAGACGCCTTCACCTTGAAGGCGCCTTCAAGCTATGATGAAGGCGCCTTGAGCAGTATTTCCAGCACACTTGCTTCTTTGCTTCAACTTCCGAAGTTCCGTTCTTTTGGGTGATTCCAGCCAATCAAAATAGGGCTCACCCGAACCCAATTTCTGGCCTTCTCCTCGAGCAGGCTTCCGTCCCGACTTTACGCCCCTCGAACATCGCGCGCGTTCTTTTCGTCCACCGGTGTACTCTTCCGCGGCTTTCTCGTCCTTCGGACGCACCGAGCCCGTCGGCTCCCTTCCCGTGTCGTCCTTCTCGCTAGCTGCGTCTTCCGCTCAACTTCCTGCGCTCCTAAGCTCCTACACACTTAGACACAGAGATCAAATAACAAGCAGGACCTAACTAACTTGGTTGATCACATCAAAACAACCACGGGGTCTAATAATCTCCTCCTTTTTAATGTACATTAATTCAAGTTCAAGTTAGGGAAAAAACATACAAGTAGTAATTTTGAAGAAATTACTAAACTAACATTTTTAAGCATAAATTTGCAATTAAAATAAATTGCAACATGATATATAGTTCTATATGATACCAATTTTGAAAAGAATATCATTTTATAAAAATTCAAACAGATTTGAAAAATATTTCTAACTTCCCCTTAACTTGTACATATCTCTCCTCCTTTGATCACAGCAAAAATGAGGTTCAAAATATTTCAAAATAAAGTTTAAGTTAAGTAAGAAGAGATTTGAAAAAGATTTTTTAAAAATATTTTCTATAGAAAATTCTAAGATTTTTCTTGTTTTTGAAAAAAATAATTAAGTTAAACCATAAAAAAATTTTAACTTTAAAAGGCGTTTTATCTTTGGCAAAAATAGTTCTAAAGATTTTTAAAAAAAAATAAGCATTAACTAATATTTTACTAAGAAGTTAATTAAAATTTTCATTTTAATATTTTGGCTTCCAGGTCATGACAAGGCACTAGGCCTTTTTGGTTATTGGAATAATAACCACTTCCTTACACAAAGCCTCAAAAGAAATTATCTGTTTAATTTCTCTTCTTAAAGCCTTAATTTAAAACAATTTTAATTTAGCACAGATTTTAGAACCCTATAGAGGTTCCTTCCTACAGGATTAATAAAAAATCTGGGGGGTACATAAGTTTTAGGAATTTTTCTAAGTTGACCCTGATGCTTTCTAATATACCAGTTTAATTTACCAAAGATTCTTAATTTTGATTTTTGAAACACATATGCACACGCAGTAGATTTCAATTTTTCAATTTACATTTTCAAATGATCATTTTCTGATTTTAAATTATCTAGCAATTTATTTAAATCAGCGTTCTCATTTTCTAATTTAAGTAAATCTTTAGAAAGAGATTTAATAAATTGAAAGGACTACTTAGGAGTTAGATTACGTACCTCACTTACCTGTATATCCGTAGCTCCCCCTTCATCACAGCTTTCTTCTTCTGATGTTCCTCCCCCTTCATCTATGCTCATTTCTGAGCTTGACTCTTCTTCCAGCTGATGGTTAGCCATTAGCGCTAACCCCGAGAATTCTTCGACATCTGATTCGAAGGATGAGTCTGACCATGTGGCCTTCAGGTTCTTCTGTTTGGAGGAAGATTGTCGCTTTTCCTTTACTTTTTCTTTTTTCTTCAATTTTGGACAGCCATCTTTGATGTGCCCTTCTTCGTTGCAATTGTAGCAACGAACCGTTCTTTTATTTCGCTAAAACCTGTTTGTCTGCGATTTGAATTTATTAGTATTAAAATATTTATTAAAACGTCTTTCCAATAGAGCCGCTTCGGATTCGTCGATCGAGGCTTCAGAGTCATAACCGTATATTCTTGCCTTTAAAGCAATGTTCTAACTAGTCTTCTCTACTCCATTGGGCTCTGCAACTCGAGATTCTTGAAGTTCAAAAGTAGAAAACAAATTTTCTAAAGTACTTACCTCGAAGTCTTTAGAGATGTAGTATGCATCTACTAAGGATGCCCATTCTGGAGTTCTGGGGAAGGCGTTGAGTGCGTACCGGATCGAGCCCCGGTTCGTTACTTCTTCTCCAAGGCTGTTTAGTTGAGTTATTAGCTCCTTAATCCTTGCTTGGAGTTGCGCTACCTTCTTACCATTGTTCATCCGGAGGTTCGTAAGCTGAGTCTGGAGGATGTCGCGTCTTGCAAGCTTCACTTCGGAGGTACCTTCGTGAAGCTCTAGGAATTTATCCCAGAGATCTTTCGCGGAGTCGTAGCTTCCGATCTGACTTACCTCCTGAGACGGCAGAACGCTGAGCAGGTGGAACTCAGCCTTTCCGTTGGCAACAAAGTCTGCTTGTTCCTTCTTCGTCCATTGGTGCTCTTCTTTGTTCTTAGGAACTTCAAATTCATATTTCATAGTTAGAAGAATATCAAAATCCGTTTTTAAAGAATACCTCCATCCGGCGTTTTCACGTCGCGAAGTCTCCGTCGAACTTCAGGGGATGAATCCTTGTTCCGACCATCGTCTTGATCTTCGTGCTTCAGTTGGCAGTTAGTACTTCTGAGGCGGTTTGGCTCTGATACCACTTGTTGGTGCAGTGGGGCCGGCAAGAGGGGGGTGAATTGCCTAAAAATATAAAGTATACCCTCCTCAACGATTTCAACTCAAATAATGCAATAGTAATAAAATGATAAAACAAAAAGACTTAGAAAGAAAAGACCAGGAATTGACTTGGTTAAAACCAAGAAGATTGTTAATCCAAGGGGATAAAAAGCGCAGTAAGAGAGTCTCCTTCTCTGAAGGCGGAGAAGTCTTTTACACACTAACAGCTCAGAACTATTGATAGGAATGAATACAGAGTTGGATGCTTCAATTTCTTAATATTTCCTAGCTCCAGGGGCCTTTATATAGCTCCTGAAAAGTCTATCCCAAGGGTCCAAGGCGCCTCGAACAAGGTTCAGGGCGCCTCTAACCAAGTCACCGGATAAAACTTTATCCGCGCTCAAATGGTTACTTTTGACCAGATGAAGGCGCCTTCATCAAGTCTTGAAGGCGCCTTCAAGGTGAAGGCGCCTTCAAGCTATGATGAAGGCGCCTTGAGCAGTATTTCCAGCACACTTGCTTCTTTGCTCCAACTTCCGAAGTTCCGTTCTTTTTGGTGATTCCGGCCAACAGAAATATGGCTCACCCGAATCCAATTTCCGACCTTCTCCTCGAGCAAGCTTCCGTCCCAGCTTTACGCCCCTCGAACGTCACGCATGTTCTTCTCACCCATCTTCCGCTCGACTTCCTGCGCTCCTAAGCTCCTGCACACTTAGACACAAGGATCAAATAACAAGCAGGATCTAATTAACTTGGTTGATCACATCAAAACAAGCACGGGGTCCAACACTCCACATTGAACAAGCTTCTTGGACGTGATGTCTACAACTGTCACATAAAGTTAGGTGGACCTAAGAAAATAGCAACGAACATAGTTGTCCATCCACTGTATCAGATGATTGTGAAGGCATTTCTTCCATTCTAAGATGGCTTAGCTGTGTTACTCCTTATGTTGGGTGCAAGAAAGGGTAGTAAGAAGAATAGTAAATCCTTTTCATGATTGTTTTGCGACAAATGTTGAATTCTAAAATGTATGTTTTTATAGTTTATGTGGAGAAGACAAAGACTGCCCAGAGGAAGTGAGGGAATTGTTGCTGAAGGAGGAAACAACTATTCGTCATAGGAGCTTATTCAGAAAAATCTCTCAGTTATGCTTAGAACTCTTGGTCAGATGGTTATTACTAATCTAATATTTACTCATAGACAACTACCTACAATGATAAGCCATTGTATATATTTGTTTCCCTTCCTATTTCAAGATTACTTATAGGTGCTGTGAAAGTGTTACTTTTTTCATAATCTATCAATTGAATTATTGGTCAATAGAGATTTTGCCTTTTTTGGATACTTATTAAACATTGTTGCAATAGAGATTTATTAGTTTGGTCATTTTATTTCTCATCCTCAAACAATGTGTTGTTGGTGAAATACGTTGATCCATTACAGCACTCAATCGTTGGAGATGCAGCATTTGAGGCTATGCTAAATCTTGCTCATTGTCTAGCCCCAACTCTTTTTTGCTGGGCACACGAGATAGCTGTCATTTTGTATTTAATTTATGCAAAAGATGTACATGTAGTCTTGGAGTTTACTGAAGGTCAAGTTCCCAAAGGTCCTTCATTGGGTATTTTTAGCAAATAGTTAATGGTCTGTCAATGTGATGTAAAGTTGGACCGTCAGTAGATACATTTACCTATATATTTCTGTTATATTTCTATCTAAATTTAATTATCATCCAACTTTACTAGTTGCTAGTTATTCTTTTTAATTGCTCCATTTCTGCTACCTAATTGAGCATATTCTACTTTATCCTAAGAAGATTTGATTGCACTTCACGATGACTTCACATACTATCTATGAATTTGGATCATATATTGCACTCCCTAGGCCATGGATCCTTGGTCGTGTATGATACCTTGGTTTTGTAGTGATGATCAACCATTTTATATTCTAATTTTCTTGTCTCTTGTTGACTCTTCATGGATTTTCCAGGTTCTTTTTCATGTCCTTGGTGTTATTTCAGACTTATCAGTCACCAATTGTGCTATTGTTGAATGAGTTATGCCTAGGTATCCAAGCTGATCGATTGGCCAACAAAGTAAATTGTTCTTTTGTTACTTAAAATTTCACTTATACATTGTTTTTTTAATTCCTTTTGTTACTAATTTTTCTATGTAATTTAGGCCCTTTCTGGAGTTTATACTAATGATCTGCATGTGCGATTTGCCTGCTTGACCTCTATAAAATGCATTCCTTCTATCCCTGGCCATGTGCTTCGGATTGATGCTTTGATCACAACAGCTATTTGAATTGCTTTGCATGATCCAGAGAACGTGAGTGAATCTTTTTTCCTTGCAATTTAATGTACACAAAAACTATGCTTATAGCTTTTGCATCAGTTATTAATTGTTCACTTGCCAGAAATCTAAATCATTAGATGAGATATGTAATGTTTATGTAGCTTACCCTTGATTGACTAAGTCTATTGCCAAGGCTGTACAATAATAACCTTTGGTGCTCTCATTTTAACTAATTGATCATTTGTTAAATTCACGATCTCTTTATTTTAAACCTAATAATACGAATGTTTGTCATCAAGAGCCACTAACTATGTGTTGCTTCTTTGCCATTAGGCATCTGATGAAGACTAAGTATGATATTGTGAGGGAAGGTGTTGTCACTTGATCTCTTGCAAAACATTTAGCAAAGGTATGAGATTAATGATAGGAATTTTGGTGGTTTACCTATTGTGATTGCTTTCCTATCTATTGTAGATTGGTATTTTCTAATACATTACTTTTATTGGCTTACAATTTATACTTTGAGCAAGATGATCCAAAAGTCCACATTGTTGAAGAGCAATCATTGGATATTCTAAACACTCCCCCAAAGACTGCACTCTCAGATTGTTTATCTCCATTAATGGCATCTAAACAAGAATTTTTTGTCAAGTCAAAAGCTAAGTAGGTAATTTTGTGCAATATTATTATTTTTCCCTTTGAAATATTAAATCCTTTGTTTCTTATTGTTTTTTTTCTATTTAAGATGTATTTCGCCACTTTGTTGGTAATATTTTTATAATTGCTCGGTAATTCTTATCCTTATTTTTCTTGTTCGACGTGTACTTTCATTTTCTAATCTTCCTCTGCATTATTATTTATTAGAAAGATTGCGAGACACTTGTGTCTAGACTCATAGATCGAATGATGAAAAGTGATAGATATGGAGAGCATCGTGGTGTAGCCTTTGGTCTTGCTGGTGTAGCTAAAGGTTTTAGAATATTGTGAGGGAAGGTGTTGTGATCTTCAATGAAGCTCTTGCGAAACATTTAGCAAAGGTATGAGATTAGTGGTACGAATTTTGGTTGTTTACCTATTGTCATTGCTTTCCTTTCTATTGTAGATTGGTCTTTGCTATTATTTTACACTTATTGGCTTACAATTTATACTTTGAGCAAGATGATCCAAAAGTTCACGTTGTTGTAGAGCAATTATTGGATGTTCCAAACACTCCCTCAGAGGTAGTGTAACGAGCGATCTCTGATTGTTGTTCTCCATTAATGATAACTAAATATGTATTTTTTGTTGAGTCAAAAACTAAGTAGGTAATTTCATTTTGTGTTCAATATTATTGATTCCATCCGGAAGTTGAGTCGGATGAAGGCTGGCTGCGCTGTACCCGCGGTTGACGGAAAGTCGTTGCGAAGCCTGGTCAATCTGGCACCTGCTAGAAGGACTTACACGGGCGGATGATGGGGGGTGATGACGAGGATGATGACGCGAGGGCCCTACGCACACTCAGACAAGACCCCTCTGTGTTAGAGACCAAGAACCAGGAAAAAGTCCCCGGGTCAGGCCCTCCGACGCTCAAGTCAGGTACTTTTTCCCCAGAAGTATAGTGAAAGGACGAAAAGTAAAAGACGAGAGTGAAAATGACGAGTGAGTGTACCTGCGTAGAGACAAAGCCTCCCTTTTTATACGACAATGGATGCTTCTGGAATCTGACGAGTGTCAGGGAATGTCGGGTGTCAAGCTTTGTCTGGCAATGAATGACATGTGACATCTTTCTATAGGTCTGAGAATGGATCAGGAGGCAACGAGCCACAGACCGTTAGCATATTCCCTGACATGTGCTGATTATTCTCTGACGGATTGTTACGATTCTCTGGCTTGATTGTCGTGTAATGCCTGTTTGCTCTGGTCTGTTAACCTTAGACTATTTCTTTGTACCTGTAAATCTTGACCTGAGAGCCCAGACCTGCATTCTCTGGCCCAATCCTCGGCTTGTGTTTATTGTCCCCCAAATCCATATCTGTACGTCCTGCCTTGTTCGTCTTGATCTATGTCCTGTTTTACCTATCTTATCCTGCTAGTTCCTGACCTAGAAACCTTAAGTCGCCTATCCTAACCTGTCCATCCTAACCATGTCTCCCAACCTGTACGTCTTTGGTCCGCTTATCTTGCTCGGCGAGTCTTATCCTATAGATCCCGACCTGTACGCTTTGGTCCGGCTATCCTGTTCCGCAAGTCTATAAGTTATGTCCTGTAATCCTTGGCTTGCATATCCTGACCTATACGCTTTGGCTCGTGTATCGTGCACCACGAGTTTATAAATCTTGCCCTGTAATCCTTGGCTTCCGAGTTCCGACTCGACACATAGGCCTAACTTTGTAATGCCACTTGTGCCCGACCAGGACCATCCCATAACCTGGCCCTCTAAACTCCACGTAGGTCGGACTTTTGACCTCCACGTAGGCTGGACTTTTGACCACCACGTAGGCTGGACTTTTGACTTTTGACCGTCATGTGAGCTTGACTTTTGACTGCCTCGTGGGCTTGACTGCTAACCGCCCCGTGGTCTTGACTTCCGACCACGTCCGCTATCTGACCCCACTATCATGCACCGTATCACAAGCCTCTCCCTCAAGTCTAGTTGAAGGAGACTCCAGTCCGACTGACTAGACCCAAGTCCTAGTTCACTAGTTCCCCTTATTGAGACTTTAAGCCCTTTTATTTTTCCCGAGTCCTTGGGAATCTCATCATGCGCCAGAGTGTCTCATCTCTTCCCAGGAGTTTTGAGTTATTGCACCCACTAGCATATCTGGGGAAATGTAGTGCCTCCTTAAATGAGCCTTGATTTCCTAAAGGTGTTCACCTTTCCCAAGGAGAATGCCCTATACACGTCTCTTTAAATAGAGCCACCCCTCCTCAATAGAGAATCAACTATCTTCTCATACTCAAACCTTCATGGAACTTACAACGGATCTAGCAAACTCTCTTCTTTGCATCAACAGATTACTCATCTGACTGAATTACTGGCCCAGAAAGATAAGGCCTTACTGGAGATGACTCAAAGCAGAGATCTTCAAGCATCCCTTACTCGTGAAATGGAAGAACTCTGGCTGGCAGCTAAGTCCAAGACTCGAGTTGAGGTAGCCCTAAAGTATAAGGCACATGTAGACATGAGGAGTCAGGTCCATTTCATTGCCTACCTGAAGTTGAAACACGAGAACACTGTAGCCCTTCTACAAGAGGAAGGTCGGATAAAAGATGAAACCATTGCCCGTCTGCAAAGCAATATCCAATGTATCAAGGAAGAGCTAGCCCAAGCGCAGGCTCATCTGATGAGGAGGAACCAGGCGTCTTGTTCTTGTAATAGTGTGAACCCTTGATAAATGTTGCCCAACTCTTATTAAATAAACCTTGTTCTCTGCATCATTTGTTTATTAAGTTATGACTTTGTCTTTCCTATTATCATGTTCCATGCGCCTGTTCTCAAGAGAATTTGCTAGAAAAGATAATTTAGAAAGGACCATCTAATTTCCATACCTTTTTCTTACCATAAGGGGTGAGAAGTCATGGTTCATACGAACTCGCCTGTTTGCATCTCATATCGACAATAGAGGCATGACTGCAGATCTGTTGAGCATGAAAGTATGCCTTGCGGCTTCATATTAAGGCAAGAGTAGGAAATACTGACCGAGAAAGTCGTTGGTCATGAGAGCAAGCTCACTTATAACTCGCACTGGGGCGAGAGTCTATGACCCGACTTGGAGAGGTCGTTGAACACCGACCTGAACGGTCGTTGGGCGTGAGAGCATGCTCACTTATAACTCGCACTGAGGCGAGAGTCTGGGACCCCGACTTGGACGGTCGTTGGACGTGAGAGCATGCTCATTTATAACTCACACTGAGGCAGGAGTCTGGGACACCGACCTGGATGGTCGTTGAGCGTGAGAGCATGCTCACTTATAACTCGCACTGAGGCGAGAGTCTGGGACACCAACCTAGACGGTCATTAGGCGTGAGAGCATGTTCACTTATAACTCGCACTGAGGTGAGAGTCTGGGACACCGATCTGGACGGTCGTTGGACGTGAGAGTATGCTCACTTATAACTTGCACTGAGGTGAGAGTTTGGGACCCGACCCGAGAAGGTCGGGTAAGAAGCTCTTTAGGGATGATCCAGCAATTGGCTATGATATTTGAGGAATGGCTTGGGGATTATCCCCAAAATTTCTGCCCGGGTGTCGCATCTTGGGTGTCCAACCAATTGTGCGCGACTTAGGATATGTTCTGCAAATATCTCATACAAACTTTAATCAACTCAGTTATTTGTTTATTTTAAATCTCAGGGAGCGCCAAATTTGAATTCTTGCTTTTCTTCAATTTCCTTTCTCTTTCCCGAGGTGATTGTATAACCTTGACGTATGGCTCTTTGTTTTTCCCGAGATAACAGCATGACCATCTTTCCCTCTGACGTATGTCCTTCTTGCGCCGGAATGATGTCATACGAAAATCTCTTTACATGATTTACTTGTCACGTTCATCATTAATACCTTTTTAATACCTTTCATAAGAGAGTGACGCGTGTCCCACTAACCTTTCTCGCTACTGTGGTTGATCAGCACCTTTTGGCATGGGACCCTAGATCCGATGACTCAAATTATTATACCTTCCCTCCTTTCGATGTTTCCTAAAGGTTTTGGCTTTATAAACCAAGGTTGTCCACCGTCTTCTTCACATCACTCGTGCTGCTTTCGACTCTTCCGCTTCACTCATGCTGCTTTCGACTCTTCCGCTTCTTTTTGCTCTTCCTGCTAAGTCTTCCTTCTATGTTTATTTCTCGTGAACGCTTCTTCTCTTCATCTTCCTCAGTTCCCTCATGGCTGAAGATAATGAAGCACTCTGGTATTCGTATTATATTTTTGACTTGGATGATAGCGACTTATTCCAGATCCGTAATAACTTGCACCTTACCGAAGACTATCAACTGCGAGCTCCCCGACCGAATGAACGCCCTTCTTCTCCTCCCCAAGTCTTTGTAACTTTCTTTAAGGACCAACTTTTAGGAGGTCTCTACTTTCCTCTTCATCCAATTTTTTCTTCCTTGAGTCAATATTTTCGTATTCCACTTTCACAGTTTGCTCCCAATGTTATTCGTGCTATCTCTGGCATGGTCTTCCTCTGTAAGGTATACCAGATTCCCTTAACCGCACAACTCTTTCACCACTTCTATTCTTTGAAATGATCAGAGTCTGGCGTATTCATGGTGGAATCCAGGGTCAGGTGTAAATTCTTCTCTGACATACCTTCCTCCAATAAGGGTTGGAAGTCTCTCTTCTTTATCAGGCTGCCTGGGTTGGTGACTTGGTCGACCCAATGGTGCTCCAATATTCCTACCCCTTTTGAGTTACTAGAGCACCAACATCAACCAGGTTGCCACACAGCTTCAGAGAAAATAAAGGGAGTCCGCCTTCTCCTGTCTATAATATTGCGAGAGGGCTTTTTGCATTTTTTTTGGACTCAGCCCGATCCCCGCAGATATAGGAGCTCCATTCAGTGAGACTTCGCTTTTCCTTCTGCTAGTCTTCGCTAACTGAGGTATCTCCTTCTTGCTTTGCAGAGGTTGCCATGTTCCGAGCCTATTCGCGTGAATCCAGCAGAATGCCCAGTAATGTTTTGAAGGTTGTGGGCGAAGAAATCGCGAGAGGTCTTGCTGTTCCCTCGACTACTTCCTCCCAGGAAACAGCATCGGAGCCAGCAGAGTCCTCTAGCCAACTTCTTCTGGAAGCTGTCCTCCCGGAAGCTAGCTCTGCAGCCCTAGAGCCCATCACGGAGGAGCGATCTCTTTCTTCGCCTCCAGATAAACGCCTGCGCCTCCAGCGAAAACGCAAAAGAGTCATTCTGGCCGTCCAATCTTCCCCTTCGCTTCTTTCACTCGGGCAACGTTCCTCCAAGGTCCCCAAAGTCCGGGTGCAAACAGCTAAAATCCCTGCTTAGGAGTCTCCGTGGGTGGCGGAAGTCCCGGCCCCTACTCCTGTCCGAGTCTTAGCTCCTGAGCAGGCTGGTCCTTCTACTGGAGACCAGCCCGAGAACTCTGCGACCCCTTCTACTCTTCCGGCCGCCCCCTCCCCATCTGCTGCTCGCACCAGGACTCAGTCTCAAAGGAGTGAACAGGATTTCACAGCTTCCTGGCGCCTGCCCTCCATGGCCGAACCAGACCCAGTAGGGGCTTCAGCAGAGGCTGGTGTCATCTCTGTCTGCGGCAAAATTCAACTACACGGTGCCCTAGCCACCTTTTAGCGATCAACCAACGTATAGTTCTGGGGAGGCTCTCAGTGGGAAAGTCTGGATCTGGTTTACCAACATACTATATCGGTGAGTTTTCCTTTTCTTGGCCCAACTTTGACATTATTTCTGACCCTCTCCATTTTACCGGGCAGGCCTGCTCCAGTGGCCTGAGCTTGACCCAGTTTGCCGCTGACCTACTACGAGAAAACGAGTCACTGAAGGCTCGTCTGAGAGAGCTGGAGTTGCCACTTACTCCCCGCGATCCGCTTGACCCTCTGGATTCTTATCTGCACGCGGTCGGGGAGTCCGCTCAGTCTGCCCGGGATCTGGCTTAGGAGTCTTCTGAAAAGATAAAAGAACTGCAAATGGCCCTGAAGACCAGCGACTCAAAACTGAACTCGGAGGGGCAGCGTCGTCGCCAGTTGGTGACCGAGCTGGAGGAGAAGGAGTCAGAGCTGGCCGCCTGCTCGGCGGATCTGAAGGCACTCCAGGAGTCTAAGAAAGCCTTGCAGAAAGACCTAGGAGTTGCCCGAGCAGACCTGGCCGCTAGTGCTGACCGGGAAAAAGCTCTCCAGGCTCAACGCGATCTGGACCAAGCAACTATCAAGTCTTTTCAGGAAGATCTTCTCAAAGTCTAGGCGGAGGCTTCTACCCTTAAGAAGGAGAATGCACTGGCTCTGGCTGCTGCAGATAAAGTGAAGGTAGAACAGGTGGAGTACAGATCAGGCGAAAATGATCGCCTCAGAGCCTATCGAATTTCTTATGTCAAGTCTCCACTCTTCCAGAAGAAGATATGTGATTTCACCGACAGGATGCTCTACTACGGGGGCGTGGGTGTTGTGCGCTAGTTGTTTGAGCAAGGACTTCTTCGCTCTGCCCCCTCAGATGACTTCCTGGACAGGGATCACCTAATGCAAGAACTTCCTGATGAAGTCTTCCCGTCCTTTATTGCATATGACGATTTTCTGGCTCTTCCTGTTCCTCCCCCGTGTGATGTACCCCCACCAGGCCCGCAGCCCTGATGTAAAACTTTTAATGCCTAAATATTCCAGACCTACTTGTGTTCGAAGGTGTTAAAACTTAGGAAATGCATCGATCTATTATTATATGAAATTGTGTAAACTTAGGAAATTCCTCGACGATCATCTCGATCTTGAGAATTCTTGGTTGCGTGTTCCCTGACCCTAGATCTGATTGTTCCTCGACCTGGGATCTGTTTTGATTTCGATGATGTTCTGACTAGTGCCCCTGCCCTGGAACTCTGCTCGCTTAGTGTCCCGAGCTGGCTCTCGAACTAGGTTTGCCCCTTAAACTTAGCAGGCCAGGGCGAAATACATAGAGGGAAAAAGCTCGCGAAGACTTCCCACACTTCGTAACACTCGTAACACAATATCGCTCTTTCCCGAGGTAACTCATGATGACTCTCGTACGTCGCGCCATGTACTCTCTTCGAACCCTCTCCTCCTGCTTCATTTTTTGTGCTGATCGTTCGACTCCTTTTGCTTAGATATCCTAAACTGCTTTTACTGTGAGCCGTTGGATGACACTTTGACCATTATACCCTCGAGAATATCGGCTATAAATAGGTCGCCTCCGCTATCCCCAAGGAACTTTTTCAACTGCTTCCTCTGTTATCGCTCTCTGCTCTCTCCTATCCCTCGCTTCCTTGTGCCCTCTGCCTCATCTTCTTGTTCCCGGCTTCCTCTTAGTCTTTCCTATGGTCTTTCCTAATATCGTTTACCCCCTTGGGGTCTCTACCTTTGTTGGCGTGGATCTGGATGATCTTCGCTTCACCTATGAAATCTCCGATGACATGCATATCATCATTCCCAACATACTGCACCAGGCCCCTTCCCCTCCAATAGGCTACGTCACCTTCTACAAGGAGCAATTCATGGCGGGGCTTCGTTTTCCCATTCATCCTCTGTTCTCCGACGTAAGCCATTATTTCAGAATTTCTCTGGGCCAGCTAACTCCCAATTCTATAAGGATTCTGTGCGGCTTTGTGGTCTTATGTGAAGTTTGCGACATATCCTGATCTACTCGTCTATTCCACTATTTCTTCACCCCTCGTCAGCACAATGAGGGCTTGTTTTGCTTCCAGGCTCGCACCCGGACTACCTTCTTTTGTCTTATTCCCTCATCTGAACCTGCTTTGAAGGATAAGTATCTTTTCCTTAAATTTCCTTCTGCGGTGGAGTGGCCTACTCGATGGCAGCGAACCCTCCGTAATGCCTTATGTGGGGGATTTCAGTAATGACCCCCTCTTCACAGACGCTCTGACTCAGCTAAGATGCTGGCGACTGGATTTGACAAGACTGCTATCTGAGGACGTGTTGTCCTTCTTTAGACTGAGCTGTATCTCTTCTACCGAGCTGCCTTGCTCTCTGGGTGAGTTTTGCCTGACCTTGAATTACTTCACTATTGTTTGGTGTGGTGACTATAACTCTGGTTTCCCCATGCAGCTAACACCCTGCTCCACGCATCAGACGTCCAGCCTCACCCCTTTAGCGAACAAGAAATAATGCAGAGAAGCAAAATCATATTGGATAGGAGACCTCTCCCCCATTCTGTCCCTACCCAGTTAGGAACAACTACCACCGCCACTCCTCAGTCAGTCCCTCAATCAACTCCCTTGTCTGCCCCACGAACATTTCCGGAACCTTCTGTCCGACCATCCCCTCGACCTCCTTCAGGGTCAATGGACATTCCCCCTGCCAGTCCTTCTTTCCGAGCGGCATCTCGGGCGGCCTGACAGGCGAGTCTCGCTATTGATCCCACCAGCAGACCTGCTGCGCCTCCTTCGGCTCAGCGACCTCAACCTTCTTCTGAAAATTCAGACTCAGACGACCAAACCTTGACTCACAGATTTCGCCAAAGGTATACAGCACCAGACCTAAGTGCTACCAGTCCGTCCGCCAAACCAGTCAACATGTCTTCCATTCCCACTCCAGCTCTGTGTTAGTTAGAGTCCTAGAGCCAATCATTTGATGATTGTATGGACTCATGTATATCATATTCTTTTATATTAATAAAGGCATTTGTTTGGTTATTATACTTATTTATATTAGATCCAAATAGACTAAGTATAATAGCGTCCTTGAGTAGAAGGTTCATACCTATATCAATCGATTAGTTGAATCGATAGTGAGATGATATAGGGAACACTACTCTAAATCATTCCTAGTCGAGTATTAGCATTCAGGGACAATGTTAATACAATAAGACTAGCATGTAGGTCAGCTCGATGACTTGATCTCACAAGTCATGGATATAGAGATATCAAGCTAACACATGGGTATGCATTAGAGAATGTATACTGAATGACCCGCCATGAGAAAGTATCAAGGATCGTTATATGAGTGTCATATACTTTCTCATGTGGCTATTAGTATGACTATTAGTCCTTAGACCTGAAGTCACCATGGATCCCTACATAAGGAGTTATGTGCTTTGGTTTCGTCAAACGTCACCCGTAACTGGGTAGACTATAAAGGCGATTACTGGGTATATAACGAATTATGTAGAGGGATGTGAGTGATGTAGATGGGATCTATCCCTCCCATATGACGGGAGCGACATCGGTATTCTTGATAGAGTGAGACCACTAAGTGCATGGTCATGCCCAAATGAGTCAACATTAGATGTTGAGCTCATTTGATCGAGTGAGTCTACTTAGAGTTCAAGATTTAGATTGATTAAAGGATGACACGGTCTATGCCTCATATTGATCAATCTAGATGTCTAGGATAGAATGACACTTGTGATTATTTTGTGAGGAGTCACAATTGGTAGTCACAAGGTGATGTCGGATCTCGACATTCTTGTAACATGGGTAGTAATGATGTGTTGCTAGATACCGCTCATTACTTATGCTCCTAAATGGGTTTAGGGCATTGCCAACGTTACAAGAACCTATAGGGTCACACACTTAGGACAAATAGATGGAGATTAGGTTCATATGATGAACCAAGAGGATTAGATTTATTTGATAAATCAAATTTGATTAAGAGTAATCCTAATTGGGCTAACTTGAGTTCGACTCAAGTTGATTCATGTATTTAATGGGTCTAATTTAGATTATGACTTATTAAATCAATTTAATTTAATGAATTAGATTCATTATAATAAATTGGCTTGAATCAAATGGTTGGATTAGATCAACCATGGTAGAGATTGAGTCAAGTTTGACTTGACTAGAGAAGGAAGACCAAAGGTCAATTTTGACTTGACCTTTTGCCACCTCATTGGTGAATTGGCATTAGGTGGACCAATAATGATGTTCCACATCATCATGGGTGCCACCTCATGGAAGTTACAAAGTCACTCTCTTAATGGTTTCATATTAATTGCAATTAATGCAATTAATTTTGTGAGTTTTTGAGAAGTGGCCGGCCACTTTGTTTCTTGGTGTGAATTCATTTTCATTCAAGTGTGGTGAATCTTCCTCCTTCTTCCTCTCAAGCTCTCCCTCTCCCTCTCCTCCTTGCTTGGCCGAATCTCACCAAGGTGCTAGCACACCTTTGTGTGAGGTTTTCTCCACCTACGTGTCCGTGTGGATACTTCTAGAGGACCGGCGCTTGACGGTCTAGAGATCCGGCAACCCCTTGGACGAGCGGGATAAGCGAAGGGCTTCGCTTCGAAGGTATAACTTTCATCTAGTGTAGATCTAAAGTTTTACAAACTCGTACAAGAAAAAGTTTTTCGAAAAAATTTTGTTTACGAATCTTTGCACGGATCTACGACTGTTGGGTTGGATTAAGAGTAATCCTAATTGGGCTAACTTGAGTTCGACTCAAGTTGATTCATGTATTTAATGAGTCTAATTTAGATTATGACTTATTAAATCAATTTAATTTAATGAATTAGATTCATTATATTAAATTGGCTTGAATCAAATGGTTGGATTAGATCAACCATGGTAGAGATTGAGTCAAGTTTGACTTGACTAGAGAAGGAAGACCAAAGGTCAATTTTGACTTGACCTTTTGCCACCTCATTGGTGAGTTGGCATTAGGTGGACCAATAATGATGTTCCACATCATCATGGGTGCCACCTCATGGAAGTTACAAAGCCACTCTCTTAATGGTTTCTTGTAACGTTGGCAATGCCCTAAACTCATTTAGGAGCATAAGTAATGAGCGGTATCTAGCAACACATCATTACTACCTAAGTTACAAGAATGTCGAGATCCGACATCACCTTGTAACTACCAATTGTGACTCCTCACAAAATAATGACAAGTGTCCTTCTATCCTAGACATCTAGATTGATCAATATGAGGTATAGACCGTGTCATCCTCTAATCCATCTAAATCTTGAACTCCAAGTAGACTCACTCGATCAAATGAGCTCAACATCTAATGTTGACTCATTTGGGCATGGCCATGCACTTAGTGGTCTCACTCTATCAAGAATACCGATGTCGCTCCCGTCATATGGGAGGGATAGATCCCATCTACATCACTCACATCCCTCTACATAATTCGTTATATACCCAGTAATCTCCTTTATAGTCCACCCAGTTACGGGTGACGTTTGACGAAACCAAAGCACATAACTCCTTATGTAGGGATCCATGGTGACTTCAGGTCTAAGGACTAATAGTTATACTAATAGCCACATGAGAAAGTATATGACACTCATATAACGATCCATGATACTTTCTCATGGCGGGTCATTCAGTATACATTCTCTAATGCATACCCATGTGTCAGCTTGATATCTCTATATCCATGACTTGTGAGATCAAGTCATCGAGCTGACCTACATGCTAGTCTTATTGTATTAACATTATCCCTGAATGCTAATACTCGACTAGGAATGATTTAGAGTAGTGTTCCCTATATCATCTCACTATCGATTCAACTAATCGATTGATATAGGTATGAACCTTCTACTCAATGACGCTATTATACTTAGTCTATTTGGCACTAATATAAATAAGTATAATAACCAAACAAATACCTTTATTAATATACAAGAATATGATACAATAAGTCCATACAATCATCAAATGATTGGCTCTAGGGCTCTAACTAACAATCTCCCACTAGCACTAGTGCCAATCAGTATAGGCTCTAAGGCCTAAAGACCTAGTGTGACCATCATGCTTCCTCTGTGCCAAAGCCTTGGTCAAGGGATCTGCAATGTTAGCCTCTGTAGGTACTCTGCAAATCTTCACATCTCCTCTATCGATAATCTCTCGAATGAGATGGAAGCGCCGTAGTATGTGCTTGGTCCGCTGGTGTGAGCGAGGTTCCTTCGCCTGTGCTATAGCTCCATTGTTGTCACAATAGAGCTCAACTGGGTCAGCGATGCTAGGAACCACCCCAAGTTCAGTGATGAACTTGCGGATCCAAACTGCCTCCTTTGCTGCCTCTGATGCAGCAATATACTTGGCTTCTGTTGTAGAATCAGCTACTGTATCCTGCTTCGAACTCTTCCAGCTGACAGCACCACCATTAATGCAAAATACGAACCCTGACTGCGATCGGTAATCATCCTTATCGGTCTGAAAGCTGGCTCGAGTTTTAATATAAATGCGGATATTGATTCTATAAACAAGAGTTGCATAGAGATGTAATTGGTAATCGTTACCTACCGATCATACTAAGCCTTGGGCGTATTAGCCAAAGCTAACTCAAGGGTTAGTATGATGTGGATCTTGTCCCACATGAATTATAGTATTCAGTGGGAGCATCTTTTAATTAAAGGCCTAATTAAAAGATTTTTAAGGAATATGATATTTATTTCTGCAAATTTTCTGTTGTAGATAACCATGACGTCGAACACGAATTCCTTCTCCCTGCGATCTGCCCTTGAGAAGGACAAGCTCAACGGAGCGAATTTCCTGGACTGGTACAAGAACTTGAGAATAGTTCTCACCCAGGAGCGTAAGCTGTACGTTCTGGAGCAGCCCATTCCGGAGGCTCCTCCTGCCAATGCCCCGCGAGCCGACAAAGATGCTTACAAGAAGCATCAAGACGACGCATTAGATGTGTCCTGTCTAATGCTCGCGACCATGAACTCAGAGCTTCAGAAGCAACATGAGTTGATGGGCGCTTTCGATATGGTTGAGCATCTTCGCCAACTATATCAGGGACAAGCGAGGCATGAGAGATTTGAGATCTCGAAGGCACTGTTTCAGTGCAAGATGTCAGACGGGGCTCCTGTAGGTCCTTATGTACTCAAGATGATTGGGTACATAGAGAACCTACAAAGACTGGGGTTCCCACTTGGCCAAGAGCTGGCCACTGACTTGATCTTGCAGTCCTTGCCGGATAGCTATAGTCAATTCGTTCTCAACTATAACATGAACGAGATTGACAAGCCACTGCCCGAGCTACTTAGTATGTTACGAACTGCTGAGATTAACCTTAAGAAGGTTAAGCCCATTCTGATGGTCCAGAAGCACAAGGGCAAGGGCAAGCCCAAAGGTAAGGGAAAGTCCCAAACCAAGGGCAAAGGCAAGGCACTGAAGCCTAAAGGAGGAGTCGCCAAGGATGCTACCTGCTTCCACTGCGGTCAGACCGGGCACTGGAAGAGGAACTGCAAGGTATACTTGGAGGATCTTAAGAAGAAGCGAAGTGAGACTTCCACTTCAGGTATATATGTTATAGAAGTCAATCTATCTATTTCTACATCATGGGTATTAGATACTGGATGTGCTTCTCACATTTGTACTGATGTGCTGAGAAATAGCAGAGCATTGGCAAAGGGCGAGGTGGACCTACGAGTAGGCAATGGAGCACGGGTTGCTGCTGTTGCTGTAGGAACTTATCAGCTATCTCTGCCCTCTGGGCTTGTACTAGATTTAGATGATTGTTGTTATGTGCCTGCCCTTACTAAGAACATAGTTTCAGTTTCTTGTTTAGACAAGAAAGGATACTCTTTTATAATAAAAGACAAATGTTGTTCTGTTTATTTAAAAGATATGTTCTATTGTAGTGCACCACTAATAAACGGACTCTATATTCTAGACCTTGAGAGCCCTATCTATAACATTAGTACCAAGAGGTTCAAGTCAAATGACATGAACCAAACCTACCTCTAGCACTGTCGCTTAGGTCATATAAATGACAAGCGCTTATCCCAGCTCCATAAGGATGGTTTGCTGGACTCATTTGATTTTGAATCATATGAGATATGCGAGTCATGCCTACGAGGCAAGATGACCAAGACGCCCTTTAGTGGGCATAGCGAGAGAGCAATCGATTGTTAGGACTCATACATAGTGATGTATGTGGCCCTTTCAATGTTCTGCTAGAGGCGGTTATAGGTACTTCATCACATTTATCGATGATTTAGATACGGTTATGTGTACTTAATGACATAAGTCCGAATCCTTTGAAAAGTTCAAAGAATTCAAGAATAAAGTGAACCGACTTGGCAAGAGTATTAAGGTACTTGATCAGATCGAGGTGGTGAATACTTAAGCCATGAGTTTCGTGACTACTTAGTTGAGTGTGGGATTTTATCTCAACTCACTCCTCCGGAACACCACGGTGGAATGGTGTATCCGAAAGAAGGAATCGTACCTTATTAGATATGGTACGATCTATGATGAGTCACATAGATCTTCCGACATATCTATGGGGATATGCTCTAGACACAGCTTTTCATACTCAACCGAGTTCCATCAAAGACCGTGATAAAGACACCATATAGGATATGGTTTGGGAGATGCCAGTGTATTTCATGCGAATGTGGGGTTGTGAGGCTTACGTACGACGTCAAGTCTCAGACAAATTAGGACCCAAATCCGACAAGTGCTATTTCATCGGATATCCCAAGGAAACTAAGGGATATTACTTCTACATTCCCAGTCAGCACAAGGTAGTTGTGGCAAAGACTGGGGTCTTTCTAGAAAGGGACTTTGTTTCTAGAAAGACTAGTGGGAGCGCGTTCGATCTTGAAGAAGTTCAAGATGCGAACAATAGCACTAATGCCTCGATGGAAATTGAACTGGAACCACAAAGTGTTGTGGATGATGTTGTTCCACAAGGAGTTGAGGAACAACAACCGGTTCAAGTAGACATACCTCTTCGCAGGTCTGATAGGGTACGTCGTCAGCCTGAGAGATACTCATTTCTCTTGTCTGACCATGATGACGTTATGCTCATAGAGGATGAGCCTACCACCCATCAGGAAGCTGTGATGAGACCAGATTTCGAGAAATGGCTTGAAGCCATGAGATCCGAAATGGAATCCATGTACACCAACCAAGTATAGACTTTGGTTAATCCACCTGAAGGGGTAAAACCCATTGGGTGTAAGTGGGTCTTTAAGAGAAAGACTGACATGGATGGACTTATTTATAATGGTCGCTTGGTAGCTAAAGGTTTCAAGCAGATTCATGGTATTGACTATGATGAAACCTTTTCTCCAGTAGCGATGTTTAAGTCCATTCGAATCATGCTTGCTATTGCAGCCTACCATGACTATGAGATATGGCAGATGGATGTCAAAACCGCGCTTCTGAATGGAAACCTACTCGAGGATGTGTACATGACACAACCTGAGGGTTTTGTAGATCCACAGCATACTAGTAGAGTATGCAAGCTGCATAGGTCCATTTATGGACTAAAGCAAGCTTCTCGGAGCTGGAATCTTCGATTCGATGATGCAATCAAATAGTTTGGTTTCATCAAGAACGAAGATGAACCTTGTGTCTACAAGAAGGTTGTAGGGGACATAGTTGTCTTCCTCATATTGTATGTGGATGACATACTACTCATTGGGAAAGACATCCCTATGCTTCAGTCTATCAAGACCTGGCTAGGGAGTTGCTTCACAATGAAGGACTTAGGTGAGGCATCCCGCATTCTAGGGATACAGATCTATAGAGATAGATCTAAGAGATTGCTTGGCCTAAGTCAGAGTACATACATTGACAAGGTACTCCTTCGGTTTGCCATGCAGAACTCCAAGAAGGGATTTCTGCCGATGTCACATGGCGTGAGTCTTTCGAAGACTCAAAGTCCCTCTTCTAGAGAGGAGAGAGACCGCATGGATCAGATCTCTTATGCCTCAGCCATATGATCGATCATGTACGCCATGCTATGTACTCGACCTGATGTCTAGTATGCTTTGAGCATGACGAGTAGATACCAGTCTGATCCAGTTGAAAGTCACTGGATAGCGGTCAATAATATTCTTAAGTACTTACGAAGGACTAAAGAATATTTCTTGATATATGGAGGCAATGATGAGCTAACTGTAAAGGGTGATGCCATCTTCCGGACCGATCGGGATGATTACCGATCGCAATCGTGGTTCGTATTTTGCATTAATGGTGGTCTGTCACCGGAAGAGTTCAAGCGGGATCGATGGTGATTCTACAATGAGTATATTCTTGCATCGGAGGCGAGGCGCTTGGATCCGCAAGTTCATCACTGAACTTGGGGTGGTTCCTAGCATCGCTGACCCAGTTGAGCTCTATTGTGACAACAATGGAGCTATAGCACAGGCGAAGGAACCTCGCTCACACCAGCGGACCAAGCACATACTACGGTGCTTCCATCTCATTCGAGAGATTATCGATAGAGGAGATGTGAAGATTTGCAGAGTACCTACAGAGGCTAACATTGCAGATCCCTTGACCAAGGCTTTGGCACGGAGGAAGCATGATGGTCACACTATGTCTTTAGGCCTTAGAGCCTATACTGATTGGCACTAGTGCTAGTGGGAGATTGTTAGTTAGAGCCCTAGAGCCAATCATTTGATGATTGTATGGACTCATGTATATCATATTCTTTTATATTAATAAAGACATTTGTTTGGTTATTATACTTATTTATATTAGTGCCAAATAGACTAAGTATAATAGCGACCTTGAGTAGAAGGTTCATACCTATATCAATCGATTAGTTGAATCGATGGTTAGATGATATAGGGAACACTACTCTAAATCATTCCTAGTCGAGTATTAGCATTCAGGGACAATGTTAATACAATAAGACTAGCATGTAGGTCAGCTCGATGACTTGATCTCACAAGTCATGGATATAGAGATATCAAGCTAACACATGGGTATGCATTAGAGAATGTATACTGAATGACCCGCCATAAGAAAGTATCATGGATCGTTATATGAGTGTCATATACTTTCTCATGTGGCTATTAGTATGACTATTAGTCCTTAGACCTGAAGTCACCATGGATCCCTACATAAGGAGTTATGTGCTTTGGTTTCGTCAAACGTCACCCGTAACTGGGTGGACTATAAAGGCGATTACTGGGTATATAACGAATTATGTAGAGGGATGTGAGTGATGTAGATGAGATCTATCCCTCCCATATGACGGGAGCGACATCGGTATTCTTGATAGAGTGAGACCACTAAGTGCATGGTCATGCCCAAATGAGTCAACATTAGATGTTGAGCTCATTTGATCGAGTGAGTCTATTTGGAGTTCAAGATTTAGATTGATTAGAGGATGACACGGTCTATGCCTCATATTGATCAATCTAGATGTCTAGGATAGAAGGACACTTGTCATTATTTTGTGAGGAGTCACAATTGGTAGTCACAAGGTGATGTCGGATCTCGACATTCTTGTAACTTGGGTAGTAATGATGTGTTGCTAGATACCGCTCATTACTTATGCTCCTAAATGGGTTTAGGGCATTGCCAACGTTACAAGAACATATAGGGTCACACACTTAGGACAAATAGATGGAGATTAGGTTCATATGATGAACCAAGAGGATTAGATTTATTTGATAAATCAAATTTGATTAAGAGTAATCCTAATTGGGCTAACTTGAGTTCGACTCAAGTTGATTCATGTATTTAATGAGTCTAATTTAGATTATGACTTATTAAATCAATTTAATTTAATGAATTAGATTCATTATATTAAATTGGCTTGAATCAAATGGTTGGATTAGATCAACCATGGTAGAGATTGAGTCAAGTTTGACTTGACTAGAGAAGGAAGACCAAAGGTCAATTTTGACTTGACCTTTTGCCACCTCATTGGTGAGTTGGCATTAGGTGGACCAATAATGATGTTCCACATCATCATGGGTGCCACCTCATGGAAGTTACAAAGCCACTCTCTTAATGGTTTCATATTAATTGCAATTAATGCAATTAATTTGTGAGTTTTTGAGAAGTGGCCGGCCACTTTGTTTCTTGGTGTGAATTCATTTTCATTCAAGTGTGGTGAATCTTCCTCCTTCTTCCTCTCAAGCTCTCCCTCTCCCTCTCCTCCTTGCTTGGCCGAATCTCACCAAGGTGCTAGCACACCTTTGTGTGAGGTTTTCTCCACCTACGTGTCCGTGTGGATACTTCTAGAGGACCGGCGCTTGACGGTCTAGAGATCCGGCAACCACTTGGACGAGCGGGATAAGCGAAGGGCTTCGCTTCGAAGGTATAACTTTCATCTAGTGTAGATCTAAAGTTTTACAAACTCGTACAAGAAAAAGTTTTTCGAAAAAGTTTTGTTTACGAATCTTTGCACGGATCTACGGCTTTGGGTGACTCGGGGTTTCCGCGACGCGAAAAAGCGGTTTTCACGGCCCGACGAACCCAACAGACTGCATGTCCAAGATGCCCCTGTGTCTGCCCACAGTCTTGCGACCCCCGCAGATATCCCACCCACACGTTCACGGGAGCAAGCTCCAGCTTCCTCTCGACCTGTCTCTTCCTCTGTGCCTGTCAATGCTCCTTCAAGAACACCAGGCGATACGGCGGGTCCCTTAGCGACTCCCCTGCCTGATGAATCACATCCAGGGCCATCTCACTCGCCCCCTCTCATTCCTTCTGAACCTGTGGTAGCAGCTTCACAGCCGCAGGAGCCCTCTTATCACGAGTATTATTCCACCAAACCTTCTGAGCAAGGGCTAATGCGACAACAGGATGCTCCCACTAGCTGCCTTATTCTAAGAGGTCAACTACCTGTTGGGATGAAAACTTTCAGCAGATGGAGGGCTTGTCTGTACCTAATCGAATGGATAGGTTCTCGGAGTTGTATGTCCAGGTGAGCTTCACCTATTCGTACAACAACACTCCTTCCACTCTTCTCAAACATTTTACCTTTTTGGCTCAGGCTCATGCTGAATCTCTGGTGATGAATCAAACGCTTCATCTCTATTACCATCGTAATAAAGTATTGTCGGATAAGGTAGCTGAGCTGGAATTGCAATTAAATGATCCTGCAGCGGTCGACCGCGTACAAAGGGCTGAAATAGGGGCTTTGAAGAGGGCCAATGCTCAGCACCAACAAGCTTTGCGGGAAGCCAACCAAGAGCTCCAAGGCCTCCGTGAGGAGAAAAGTCAAGCCGACAGTCTCCATAAGCAGAACATAGATCAGCTGGCCTAAGAGATAAGATCTAAAGAAACCCTCCTACAAGAGCAGGCTAGGACTTTGGAATCCCAAGCCGCATAATTGCACGTCCTGAAAGCTAAACTGTCACAAGACCGTTCTGGCCTTTCCAGAGTTACCTCAGCTCTGGAAATATATAGGGCAGGAGAAATTGAACGTTGTTGGCTGAGTCGGGAAGCCTATCTCCATTCCCGAGAGTTTGGGGTCCAGGTTGGGGACCGCCTCGTGACCTCCATAGCGTATGGTGCGGCAGGGGTCATGTGACAACTATACGAACAAGGGTATTTTAGGTCTGCTCCCCTTGAAAACTTCTTAGATCATCGTCGTATTTTGGACGAGATACCAGACGAAGTCTTTTCTGCTTTTAAGTAATCTTGTACATTGTGTAAACCGAATTACTTCCTACTTAATGTTCTATCTTACTTCTTGCTTTGTGTATGAGTCCAAAAGGGGTTTGACAATTTACAAAGGATGTAACAATCTTGCCCAGACAAATATTCTTACTGGCCGAAGAAAAGAAAGTTATCTATGTGCGGTAAGGCCGAAGATAATTAGCACTCCAGGGCCGGTCTAGATTCCTACCCCTGCCGTCCTGTAGGTAGTACGCACCTGATGCCAACTTTCTAATAACTTTATAGGGTTCATCCCATTGGGGTGCTAGTTTGGTCACATCCCCAACAGACTTTGTTCGCTTCCAAACCAGGTCCCCTTCTCCGAAGAAACGAGGAACCACCCTTTTATCACAATTTTACCTCATCCTTTGTCGATAGGTAGCTAGCCTGGCTGCCGTTTGCTCGTGAGTTTCACTGATGAGGTCCAGCTCTGTGAGTCGTCGCTCAACTTTCTCCTCGTCGTATAGCATCCTCCTAGTGGAAGGCACCCCGACCTCTATAGGTACCACCGCTTCATTGTTGTAGACTAGATGAAAGGGAGTGAGGCATGTGCTCTCCCGAGGCGTTGTACGGTAGGTCCAGAGAATGCTTTGTAATTCTTCCACCCAATCTCCTCCAACATGCTCTAACTTAACCTTCAGTCCCCACACAATCTCTCAGTTGACAACTTCTGTTTGCCCGTTTCTTTGTGGATAGGCTACAAATGTGAAGGCCTGAATAATTCCAAACCCTTGACACCGCTTGGATCTTCTGACTTTGAAATTGTCTTCCGTTATCTGATACTAGCTTATGGGGTATGTCAAACCTACACAGAATGTTTTTCCACAAAAATTTAATAACTGCTCCTTCTGTAATTCTGGTCAGGGCTTCGGCTTCCACCCATTTAGAAAAGTAATTCATGACCACAAGTAGAAATCACTTTTGACCTAGCGCCATAGGGAATGGTCCTACAATATCCATACCCCACTGATCAAAGGGGCAGGAGACAATGGATGTCCTTAGTATTGAGGTGGGCATATGTGTCAGATTCTGATGCTTCTGGCAAGATAGACAAGTGTTTACCAACTGCTGAGCATCCTTTTGTAATATGGGCCAGAAATAATTGGCCAGCAGCACCTTGCGAGCTAATGTTCGACCTCCCGCATGACTACCGCAACACCCCTGATGTAACTCTCGCAAAGCATGCTCTACCTCTTCCAGGCTTAAATACTTAAGTAAAGGCCTGGAAATGCTCGCTTATATAACTGATATCCTATCATGGTGTAGGCATGAGCCTTTTTCCTGACCAGCCATGCTTCCTCCAGATCGGTCGGTAGTATACATTGCTGCAGATAACTAATCATTGGGGTCCTCCTATCAATAAGCTCGTCCCTGTTATTTTGAAGATCTATTTGAGCTATAAGGAAAGTCTGTGCTATTGACCTATCTAATACTCATGTTGTCAGAGAACTGGTCATTTTGGCTAACTCGTCAGATCGACCATTCTATGTTCTGGGAATCTTACTCACCATGCCCTCCTTGAATTCTTCTTTCATTTTCTCGTAAGCTTCTCGAAATACTTGTAGCTTATCACTGTTGACTTCAAAATTGCCCACCACTTGTTGTGTTACCAATTGGAATCTGAGTAAACAATCACTCGGGCAGCTCCCACATGCCGGGCTACCTGCAGACCTGCCAATAAAGCTTCATACTCTGTCTCGTTATTAGTGGCCCTGAAATTTAATCGCACGGCTAGCTGCAAGATGTCTTCCTAAGGAGATATCAAAAGAACTCCGACACCACTTCCCTGATGTGTGACCGACCCATCCACATATACCCTCCAAGTTTTTTATGAGTCAGTCTGATGAATCTCGATCAGGAAATCAGCTAAGGCTGCATTTAATAGTTATACGAGATTGATAAGCTATATTATACTCCCCCAGTTCTGTCGCCCACTTAATAAGTCGGCCTGCCACCTCGACATTGGTAAGGGCTTTTCCCATTGTGCTATTCGTCAAGACCGTGATAGGATGAGCCAGGAAATAGGATCTTAAACGCCGAGCCATGAGCACCAATCTATAGACTAACTTTTCCAGGGCTGTGTATTTAGACTCAGCCCCCTTCAATAGATGGTCATTGTACATTGTCCTGCTCTTTCACTAACACCGCCCCCACGACCTCAGGGGTGATTGACAGGTAAACCCAGAGCGACTCTCCTGTAATAGGCTTGAATAGAGAAGGCAGGGTCTCCAAATATTTCTTTAACTCTTCAAAATTTCGCGTGCATTCTTCATCCCATTGGAATTTGGAGGCTTTCCTGAGCACTTTAAAGAAGGGCGCTGCTCTGTCTGCTGATCTGGAAATAAATCGTGACAAACAGTTATCCTGCCTACCAACTTCTAAGCTTCCTTCAAGTTTTGGGGAGCCTTCATATCTCGGAGTGCTTAGACCTTTTCAGGATTAGCTTCAATTCCCCGCTCTGTCACCAAGTATCCCAAGAATTTCCCTTCTTTGGCTCCGAACATACACTTCAGGGGATTTAATTTTAGCCCGTATTGTCGGAGGGTGTTGTAGGTTTCCTCCACATCGGCTATTAGATTTATGGCTGAGGGAGATTTGATAAGTATGTCGTCCACATAGACTTCCACATTGCACCCAGCTTGCTCCCGGAAGATTTTATTCATCATCCTTTGATAAGTAGTTCCAACGTTCCTGAGCCCAAAAGGCATGACAGTATAACAAAAAGTACCATCAGCCGTAATGAAACTGACCTTCTCTTGGTCCTCTAGGGTTAAGGGAATCTGATGGTACCCCTGATAAGCATCCATCATGCAAATTCTTTCACAATCGGCGGTTGAGTCTTCCAGCTGATCAATTCTGGGCAAAAGGATAACAATCTTTAGGGCTGGCCCGATTGAGGTCCCGAAAGTCTATGCAGACCCTCCACTTATTATTGGGTTTTGCTACTAAGACCACATTGGAAAGCCAGGACGGGAACTATACTTCTCGGGCGTGTCCTACTTTCCTGAGCTGGTCTACCTCAGCTCTGATAATTTTATTATGGTCGGCCGAGAAGTTCCTTTCCTTCTGCTTGACAGACCGGGCGTCAGGCAAGGTGTAACTTGTGTTTCGCTACTTCAGGCTTGACCCTTAGTAACTCTTTAACAGACCAGGCGAAGACATCTCTATTGTGGGTTAAGCACTGGATCAGTTCTTCTTTGAGCTCGAGAGGTGAGTCACTTGCTACCCGAGTAAGGCTCTCTGGACGTTCAGGATATAGCTGAACTTCCTCCCAGGGAATGGGTTCTTCAGCTATAGGCAGGGGTTCTTCTTGAATGGCATGCACAGCCCCGTCCTGAGTCCTTTGTGCTTTGCGAGCTTCTACTTTGACCATGTCCATATAGCATCGCCGAGAAACTCACTGCTCTCCCCTTACTTCCCCGACCTACTCTCCCACGGGGAATTTGATTTTCTAATGAAAGGTAGAGACAGCAGCTCTGAACACATGTAGAGTCGATCAACCTAAAATAACATTGTAAGAAGAGGGCAAGTCTACTACGAGGAAGGTACTCCTCCTAGTTTTGACTAATGGCTCGCTTCCCAAAGATATGGCCAACTTGATTTGACCCATAGGGTTTACTTCATTACCAGTAAAGTCATATAAAGAAGTAGCCATCGGCTGAAGCTTGCTAGCGTCGATCTGCATTTCTTCGAAAGCAGACCTGAACAATACGTTGACAGAGCTCCCAGTGTCAACGAAGACTCTGGCCACGTGGTTGTTGGCTATGATAGCTTTGATGATAAGGGTGTCGTCATGAGGCAACTCCAGTCCCACCAGGTCTTGTGGCCCGAAGCTGATAACAGGGCCAGCGGCCTGCTCCTTGCTGCATCCAACAGCGTGAATCTCCAATCGGCGTTCATGAGACTTGCGCGCCCGACCCGAATCTCCGTCGGTAGGTCCTCCGGAGATCATGCCTATATCACGGATGGGGATGGCCGTGTTGCCTCGATTCTCTGCCTCGCGGGCCTCTTCTTGCTCCCCAGTGCGCCCTTGTTGTTGCATGCCTGGCCCCTCCTGATCGACCCGGGGTCGGCTGGCCTGTGTCACTGCATTACGTCGCTCCTCCATCATTCGTTGGATCTGAGGAGCCAGCTCAGGGGGTGGCAAGCCCAACTCAGCAACAAGCCGAGAATCACGAGCGAATTGAAAACACTCGCTAGTAGCATGCGAGTGAGATCGATGATAGGTGCAATAGCGCGGTCCGCAAGGTCCAGGTCAGGGAGCATGAACTGCAACTACCCGTGGGATCGGTCAAGCATCCTGACCGGGGTGGAAAGTCGGTCGGGCGTCCCGAGCACGCGGGAGGGGTTGAGTAGGGAGTTGGGGTGATCTTCTCTCAGGATTATTCATGGGAGGAGGTTTGTCTGTCTTTCTTTGCGCAACTTGCACTTCCTCCACATTGATGTAGCTGGCCGCCTTCTCCAGCATCTCATCGAAATTCTTTACAGGATTTCTGATGAGATCCCTAAAGAACTCTCCTTCTGTCAATCCATGAGAGAAGGCGCTCATGAGTATTTCTGATGTGGCCGAGGGAACGTCCTGAGCCACTTGGTTGAAGCACTTGATATAGCTTCTCAACGGCTCGGAGGGCCCTTGCTTGAGAGCAAACAAGCAGTGGTCCGTCTTTTGATACTTCCTGCTGCTGATGAAGTGGCGCAGGAATGCAATCTTGAAGTCGGAAAAGTAAGTGATGGACCCATGCGGTAGTCCATCGAACCACTTCTGGGCAGAGCCCGATAGAGTGTTCAAGAACACTCGGCACTTAACGACATTGTTGTATTGATGTAGCAGAGCCACATTTCTAAACTTGCGGAGGTGATCTTCAGGGTCCTTGTTGCCATCATATTCCCCGATAGCAGAGGGTCGGTACCCTTTGGATAACCTCTCCTCCAAGATTTTGGAAGAGAATGGAACTTTCTCTTCTGGCTCCACCCGACGTTCTTCACGCGGGATGATAGACTTCCCTCTCCTCGAATCCTTGGGCAAAGAACTCTCAGCCACCGAAACTTGTGGTTGCTCCTTGCGACTATAGCATCCAGGGTCTGGTTGATAATAACCCTGACCTGACTCTCTATAGAAGGCAGGAGGAAATTCCATGGGTTGTTTTCTCTTCGAACCTTGCTCCGAGGCATGAGCCGATTCTTTAGAAACCTCCGGTAACTTCCGTGGTCGGGAGGCAGTAGTTTGTTGGTTTTCAGAGGTCGGTCGCTTCTTGGACTCTTTGAAGAGTTCGTACTCTCCCGCTGTCATGGTCACATTGATTCTGCCAGAATCCTCCATCTTCACGTTCCGGAGCAAGTAGCTGTGTTCCCACAGACAGCGCCAAATTTGATCCTGTCCGGAAGTTGAGTCGGATAAAGACTGGCTATGTTGTGCCTGTGGTTGACGGAAAGTCGTTGTGAAACCTGGTCGATCTGGCACCTGCCGGAAGGGCTTACACAGGAGGATGATGGAGGGTGATGACGAGGATGATGACGCGAGGGCCCTGCGCACACTCAGACAAGCCCCCTCTACGTTAGAGACCAAGAACCAGGGAAAAAGTCCCCGGGTCAGGCCCTCCGACGCTCAAGTCAGGTACTTTTCCCCAGAAGCACAGTGAAAAGACGAAAAGTAAAAGACGAGAGTGAAAATGACGAGTGAGAGTACCTGCGTAGAGACAAAGCCTCCCTTTTTATACGGCAGTGAATGCTTCTGGAGTCTGACGAGTGTCAGGGAATGTCGGGTGTTAGGCTTTGTCTGGCGGTGAATGACACGTGACATCTTTCTATAGGTCTGAGAAGGGATCAGGAGGCAACGAGCCACAGACCGTTAGTATATTCCCTGACATATTGTGATTATTCTTTGACAGATTGTTACGATTCTCTAGCTTGATTGTCGTGTAGTGCCTGTTCGCTCTGGTCTGTTAACCTTAGACTGTTTCTTTGTACCTGTAAATCTTGACCTCGGAGCCCAGACCTGCATTCCCTGGCCCAATCCTCGGCTTGTGTTTATTGTCCCCCAAATCCAGATCTGTACGTCCTGCCTTGTTCATCTTGATCCGTGTCCTGTTTTGTCTGTCTTATCCTGCTAGTTCCTGACCTGCAAACCTTAAGTCGCCTATCCTAACCTGTCCATCCTGACCATGTCTCCCAACCTGTATGTCTTTGGTCCGCTTATCTTGCTCAACGAGTCTTATCCTATAGATCCCGACCTGTACGCTTTGGTCCGGCTATCCTATTCCGCAAGTCTATAAGTTCTGCCCTATAATCCTTGGCTTGCATATCCTGACCTATACGCTTTGGCCCGTGTATCGTGCACCACGAGCCTATAAATCTTGCCTTGTAATCCTTGGCTTCCGAGTTCCTACTCGACACGTAGGCCTAACTCCGTAATGCCACTTGTGCCTGACCAGGACCATCCCATAACCTGGCCCTCTGAACTCCACGTAGGCCAGACTTTTGACATCTACGTAGGCCGGACTTTTGACCACCACGTAGGCTTGACTTTTGACTTTTGACCGCCATGTGAGCTTGACTTTTGACTGCCTCGAGGGCTTGACTGTTGACCGCCCCGTGGTCTTGACTTCCGACCACGTCCGCTATCTGACCCCACTATCATGCATCGTATCAATTATTATTTTTTCCCTTTGAAATATTTTATCATTTGTTTCTTATTGCTTTTTTTTCCTAGTTAAGATGTATGTCACCAATTTGTTGTAATATTCTTATATTTGTTTTGTAATTCTTGTTCAAAATGTATTTTCATTTCTTATCCTTATTTGTTGGCATTATTCATTAGGAGGTCTACTAGACACTTGTGTCTAGACTCATTGATCGAATGTTAAAATGTGATAGATATAGAGAGCATCATGGTGCAGCTTTTGGTCTTGCTGTTGTAGCTAAAGGTTTTGGAATATTGTGAGGGACGGTGTTGTAATCTTCACTAGAGCTCTTGCTAAACATTTACAAAAGGTATGAGATTAGTGATAGAAATTTTGGTGGTTTACCTATTGATTGTCATTGCTTTTCTTTTTATTGTAGATTGGTATTTGTTGTTACGTTACTCTTATTAACTTACAATTTATACTTGAAATAGGATGATCCAAAAGTCTACATTGTTGAAGAGCAATTATTGGATGTTCTAAACACTCTCTAAGAATTAGTGCAACGAGCAGTCTCTGATTGTCTATCTCCAAACAAGGTATGTTTTGTTGAGTCAAAAATTAAGTAGGTAATTTCATTTTTTTCAATATTATTATTTTTTCCCTTTGAAATATTTAATCCTTTGTTTCTTATTTCTTTTTTTTTCTATTTAAGATGTATATTCTTATAATTACTTGGTAATTTTGATTTTTTTTTTTTTTGCTTGCATTGTATTTTCATTTTCCAATCTTCCTCTATATTATTATTCATTAGGTCTACTAGAAACTTGTGTCTAGACTCATAGATCAAATATTGAAAAGTGAAATAAAGAGCATCGTGGTGTGACCTTTGGCCTTGTTGGTGTCACTAAAGGTTTTGGAATATTGTGAGGGACGGTGTTATGATCTTCTCACTAGAGCTCTAGAGAAACGTTTAGCAAAGGTATGAGATTAGTAATAGGAATTTTGGTGGTTTACATATTGTGCTCGCTTTCCTTTTTATTGTAGATTGGTATTTGTTGTTACTCTTATTGACTTACAATTTATACTTGGAGCAGAATGATCCAAAAGTCCACATTGTTGAAGAGCAGTTATTGGATGTTCTAAACACTCCCTATTAGTTAATGCAACTGTCTTTGATTGTTTATCTCTAAACAAGGTATTTTTTGTCGAGTCAAAAGCTAAGTAGGTAATTTCATTTTTTTTCAATATTATTATTTTCCCCTTTGAAATATTTAATCCTTTGTTTCTTATTGATTTTTTCTATTTAAGATGAATATTCTTATAATTTCTTCGTAATTTTAATCCTTATTTTTCTTGTTTGAATTTTATTTCATTTTCCAATCTTCCTCTATATTATTATTCATTAGGAGGACTACTAGAAACTTGTGTCTAGACTCATAGATCGAATGGTTAAAAATGATAGATCGATAGTGGGGCGGCCTTTGGTCTTACTGGTGTTGCTAAAGGTTTTGGAATATTGTGAGGGGAGATCTTCACTAGAGCTCTTGCTAAACATTTAGCAAAGGTATGAGATTAGGGATATGAATTATGGTGGTTTAACTATTGCCATTGCTTTCCTTTCTATTATTGATTGGTATTTGCTAGTACTTTACTCTTTATTGACTGATAATTTATATCCACATTGTTGTAGAGCAATTGTTGGATGTTTTAAACACTCCCTCGGAGCAGTGCAATGAGTAGTCTCAATTGTTCTTCTCCATCAATGGCATCTAAACAGGTATTTTTTTGTTGAGACAAAAGCTAAGCAGGTAATTTCATTTTGTGAATAATATTTTTTTTTTCTCGTTGAATTATTTACTCATTTGTTTCTTATTTTTTTTCTTTTTAAGATATATTTCACCACTTTGTTGTTAATATTCTTATAATTGCTTGGTAATTATTATCCTTATTTTTCTTGTTCGAGATCAATTTTCATCTTCCAGTCTTCCTCTGCATTATTATTCATTAGGAGGACTGCTAGACACTTGTGTCTAGACTTATAGATTGAATAATGAAAACTGATAGATATGGAGAGCGACGTGATGCAGCCTTTGGTCTTGCTAGTGTAGCTTCAGGTTTTGGAATATTGTGATGGAAGGTGTTGTGATCTTCACTAGAACTCTTGTGAAACATTTAGCAAAGGTATGAGATTAGTGATAGGAGTTTTGGTGGTTTACCTCTTGACATTGCTTTGCTTTTCTTTCTATTGTAGATTGGCATTTACTGTTTCTTTACTCTTATTGGTTACAATTTATACTTAGCAACATGATCCATTAATCCACATTGTTCTAGAGCAATTATTGGATGTTCTAAACACTCCCATACAGATAGGGCAACGGTCGTCTCTGAATAGGAATTTTTTGTTCATCATGGGCGGATATCAGGTCACATTTTGTTCATCATGGGCATTCTGAAAAATGATAATTAAACAAATTTGAAGGCATGATATCAGGTCGGTCGATTTTCTCAGGTTTCGTGATACAAAAGCACATTTTTTTCTCTCTAGCTTCCCCTAATCCTCATTCCGCTCTATTTGACCTGATAATCGTAACCATATCCAAGTAGGAGGATAATGTGGAACTATTGCTCACTCATCGTCATCTGAGTAAGTGAGTGTGACTCAATCTGTCCTTTATATGATCCACGCTATTTAAATAGTTGAGTTTTATATATTTTCAATCTTCTGCTGAATTGGATGAATCAGCGTCGTTTGTGAAATTTTATGGGTTGTCTCTGATCAATTTACTCAATGTTTAAATCTAAATTTTGTCACATTAGTTTATAGATTTGTATTCTCTGAAATTTTTAGAGTATAATTTGCTATTTTTGTCAATAAAGTCATGTTTTCTAGTGTTAGGGGGACTGGAATCTACTTTAGCTGTTGTTGAATTCTTGCGGAAGACATGATAAGCAACTTAAATTATGAAGCTGAATTGGCTCTCGTCTAAGCACTAATATGATTTTCTACATGAGAGTCATTAAATAGAGATACATGCTTTCTAATACCTATACATTTCCCTTTGTTACATTTGTAAAGTTGCTTTTATAAGTGTTTTTCTTTTGAAATATGGTGCAATATATCTTAGCATAAGTACAGTTTGTAATCAATAGGATGATGACTTTTTAGATATTGATTAATTCAAACTTAAATTTGAATCACAACACATTTTTTTTCTCTTCTTAGTGTTAACAATTACTTAGTTGAGTATTTCTAATAAATCTATAATCTATATTGTACAAATATAGTGTATTTGATTGTCTTACTCTTTTGTGTGTAGTCTTAAGGTGGATGCTTGCACGAAGTTGTTTAGTTTTGCACTCCATCATTCATTGCCTTCTAGCCTGATGACCATTGCACTTTTTAAATTTGGGAGGTTTCTTTTCTTGGAAGACAAAATTTTGATACTTGCTGCAAGTAACAATTTGCTTAATGTGATGTAGTTTTTTGAATCTGCACTCTATTTTCTGAGAGCAGATCCTCTGGTCCGCAAATTGCGGACCAGGGGATGGTCCATTACATGAGGACCCTTGATTTGGATGGATCTCATCTTTAAATAGGCGGGGTCCATCCAAATCAAGGGTCCATATCAATGGATCATCCCCTGGTCCGCAATTTGCGGACCAGAAGATCTCTACTACTATTTTCCTTCTTCATGGAGTTGAAATTTTGACTTATAATTAATAAACTCAACCTACTCTATTGAACTAGTTGAGTTTTATATATCTGAAAGAATTTCTATTTCAATCTTTTACTAAATTGATTAATGGTTTGTGAAAACTTGTTGGTTGTCACTAAAATTGGAATGCCTAAATATGATTTTGTCACATTGGTTTCCAAATTTGTGTTCTCTGCAATTATGACATTAGTCTTATTTTATGTGTCTAATTTAATTTTTTTTTTCTTAATAAAGTCAGATTTTCTAGTGTTATGGGAAATGGAATATGCTTTAGCTGTTGTTGAATTATTGTGGAACATTTGATAAGCTAAAGTATGAAGCTACATTGGCTCTCATCTGACCACCAATATGGTTTTCTTCATTATAGTCATCAAATAGCGATAAATGTTTTCTTATTCCTATACTTTTTTCCTTTTTATTTATGTAAAGTTACTTTTATGAATTGTTTTCTTTTGAGATATCAATAAAACTTCATTTGCAATTTTCTTTGATTTTATAATAGGTAATTATTTTGTAAATTTCTTTTTATTTAGATCTTTAACTCCTTTAGAGATCTACTTTAGAGATCTTAGATGACTCTTTAGATATGGATTAATTCAAATTTAAATTTGAATCGCAATGTATTTTTTTTTTTTACTTTGCATAGTGAAACAATTACTTAGTTGAGTATTTCTAATAAATATAAGGTCTATATTGTATGGATATGGTGTATTTATTGTCTTACTCTTGTGATTGCAATCTTGCAGTGGATTCTTGCAGAGTTGCTTTCTTGTTACTCTGGGAGGTTTAAACTCTTATCATTCCTCTTGTAATATGGGAGCATGCTTTTCTTGGAAGCTAAGATTTTTATATTTGTTTCAAGTAACAATTTGCTTGATATATGTGTGATTTAGTTTTTTTGAATATGCACTCTATTTTTCTTCTTCTTAGAGTTGAAATTTTCATTGGTTTTCAATAAACTCAAGGTACTCTTATGAGCTAGTTGAGTTTTATATATCGGAAAGATTTCCTATTTCAATCTTTTGCTAAAATGGATGAATCAGTGTGATTTGTGAAAACTTGTGGATTGTCATTGAAATTGGAATGCCTAAATGTTCATATCTATATTTTGGCACATTGATTTCTAGATTTGTGTTCTCTGCCATTTATGACATTAGTCTTATTTTTTTGTCTAATTTATTTTTTGTCAATAAAATAAGGTTTTCAAATGTTAGGGGGGTTTGAATCTGCTTCGGTTGTTGTTGAATTCCTATCTTTAATTAGTTCAATATATATTACGCTAATAATTCTCTTTTCTAAAATTTTCTATCATAAATTTTTTCTAAGTCAATAAATACCGTGTGTAGATCTTATTTTTGCTCTCGATATTTTTCAATTAATTGTCTAAGAAGATGTATAATTTTTATTGTCGGCCTTCCAGGCACGAACCTAAATTAATTTTCGGTAACTATGATATTTTTCCTTAATTTTTTTATTACTTTTTCCCAAAATTTCATGATATGACTCATTAATTTAATACCTCTATAATTTGCACAATTTTATGTATCCCTTGTTCTTATATAAGGAAACTAGAATACTTATCCTCTATTGATCAGACATTTTTTTCATTTTTAATATCATGTTAAATAATTTTGTAAGTCATTCAATATCTTTTTTTTCCTAGGTACTTTCATTACCTCTATCAGAATATCATCTGATTCAATGATTTTTCCATTGTGCATCTCATTTGAAGCTTATTCTACATCTGAAGTTTGAACTTTACAATAAAAATTAAAATTTCTATACTCATTTGACCTACTTAAATTACCTAAATTATGTTGATCATCTAAGGGGGCGTTTGGTTTAGGGTAATAGGAGTGGGGAATGAGAATGAGAATCATTGATTCCCATTGTTAATGTTTGGATTATAGGAATAGGAATACAAATAAGGGAATGAATCCTTGAAATTGGGTAATGACTCATTCCCATGTACCTCCCCTTCAATGAGCCATTACCCTATTTTCATCAATCAAAATATTCCCTTATTCCAAAAATACCCTTGACTTAAAACTAAAATTTTTTCCATTAATATCAAATATCAAAATATATATATTTATTTTTTCTTTCATATCACTTATCTCTCCTTATTCTCTCTCATTATATTTTCTCTCTCATCATAGTTTCTCTCTCATCATTTTATCATACACTTTCTCTCTCCTTAATCTCTCCTATCACACTCTTTTTCCTCTTTTTTTCTCATTACACTTTCTCTCTCCTCAATCTCTTCCATCGCACTCTCTTCCTTCTTTTGTTCCTCATCATACTTTCTCTCTCATCACACTTTCTCTCTCCTCAATCTCTCCCATCACACTCTCTTTTCTCTTTTTTCTCATCACACTTTCTCTCTCATCATACTTTCTCTCTCCTCAATCTCTCTTATCACACTTCCTCCTTTTTCTCTCATCACACTTTCTCTCTCATCATACTTTATCTCTCCTCAATCTCTCTTATCACACTTCCTCCTTCTTTCTCTCTCATCGTACTTTATCTCTCCTCAATCTCTCTTATCACACTTCCTCCTTTTTTCCTCAACACACTTTCTCTCTCATCATACTTTCTCTCTCCTCAATCTCTCCCATCATATTCACTGTTCTCTTTTTCTCTCACCATACTTTCTCTCTCCTCAATCTCTCTCATCACACTCTCTCTCATTTTTCTCACTATATTTTCTCTCTCTTCATCCTCTCCTATCATACTTTCTCTCACATCATACTTTCTCTCATCATGCTCTCTCCAATCACACTGTCTTTTTTCATTTTCTCTCATCACAGTTTCTCTCTCTTCATTCTTTCTTATCACACTTTCTCTCTCATAATACTTTCTCTCTCATCATTCTCTTTCATCATATTTTTCTCTCACATTTATCTTTCTCACACATCTAATTTTTCTCTTATTTTCCTTTAAGGGTAAAAAAGGAAACTTTGATTTATTCCGATAGAAGATATACAGCTAACCAAACATTGCTTTTAAGAGTGATATCCATGTTCATACCCATTCCCATTCCATAATACAATGATTCCCATTCCGATTCCTATTCTTAGGAAAGAACCAAACACCCCATAAAATAAATAATTATGTGCGAAATGTTATTTTTAGAACTTTTGGGTTATTTCAATAATTTTGAAGATGACTTTTGAGGTTAACATTAAATTCACCCTGTGAACATCTCCCGTGACCGTCCCTTTGCATTGCGTGTCGGCTGACCACCGGCCTCTCTCTTCCTCTCTCGTCGATTCCGTCGCTCGCCGCCCTTCGAAACCTCCACTGAATTGCGAGTCGGCTGCCCACCGGCGTCCCTCTCATCCTCTCTCGTCGATTCTGTCGCTTGCTGCTCCTCGAAACCTCCACTGAAGGAGTTTCCTCGATATCTGCCACTGCTGGAAACTAGGTCAGGTACCGGTCTCTTTTCTTCTGATTTGTTCTATTTGCATTTTTCTCAAAGGTTTTTGGGCTGCTTGTTTTGGGTGCATGATAGAGTTGGATTGATCCAGGTTTCAGGGATTTGAGCCTAGGGCTTGATCAAGTATATGTTGAACTAGAGTAATTGATGCGTTGGTTGTGCACACGGACCAAACCTTAACCTCGACTCTGAAGATCTGTAGGGACTTGTGCTTTTCAATCATTTTTTTGTAATTTTATGGACCAGTCATATGCATCTTTGCTTTTTTTTCAGCTGAATCTGGTCGGAAGAATATGCATCCTCCTCTAACTTTGCATCGGCATCCTATGTGTGCTGAGGTATCTTCACTTTAGTCACGCAAACATTTTTTCCCTCTTATCTTGTTCAATCTTCTGTTATTTCGATGTCTACCCCTCTTGCATTTTTTTTCCCCATTTTTATATACTTTCTAGTTGCAACAAAATTTAGCTGTTGTGCTAAAATTGAAGTTTTATTCTTTTTATTGTTTTCAGATTATTGAGGATTTTCAGAAGTGCCATGTAGACCATCCAATTGGAAAATTTTTTGGGAAATGCACTGAGCTAAAAATAAAGCTTGATCGTTGTTTTCGACAAGAGGTGACCTTTTTAAAAATTAATTTCCTCTGGTCTTAAAATCCTTCCAAAAAGAGGCAAACTGAAACAACCAAGAAAGCAGAGGCACATGAGCATGGGTTCCATGATCGAAATTCTAACTAGAGACATTGAATTGGAAGATCCTGCAATTTAGTTAAATTATTTTAGAAAGATATTTGACCTTTATAATTTATCATATGCATTAAATTTCTAGATATAGTATTGCTAGTAACATACTAAGTATATGAAAATTTAAATACAATTCTCTAAACTATTCCATCTCTATATAGCAATAGCAACTTCGATTATTGGTAACAATAAGATCAATGATGATAATAATAATTTAAATAATTCTTTTACCAAGCAGTGCAAAGAACCTTATATAATTAAAAACTTTCTCAAATAATATGAAATGTGATGAATTATTTCTATACTAAATGTCAATCTTTAAAATAGCTAATTGAATGTAAATAAATGTAGCTGAGGCAAAGATTGTATGTAGGTAGAACAAGCAAGCATAGTATCCTTTTGGCTTTTAACATTATAAAATCCTAAGCTCAATTTAGATCCTTGTTGGAATGTGGAATGTATTGGTCTGTTAGGATTGTAAGATTCTAAGGCTCGGGTTGCAATCTTGATTACTATGCAAGCAAGCGCACAATCACAAATTTAAATTCAGCAACACATTGGGATGACAATTTACCCCTTCTCATTTTACCCCACATGTAATTTCTCTCTGTCTATTAAAAAATTGTATTAGGATCTGATGTTTCTTAACTTTCATGAGTTACTTTTTAATTTGTATTTTTTTATAGAAAGCAGTGAAGCGGAAGGTGAACTTCGAGCAAAGTAAAAAGTTCAAAGAAAGACTGCAGGCTTACAGAAAGGAGATGGCAGAGAAAGACACATAAGGGCCTTGCAAAGTACCCATACTTGAATCTCTCATTAATAGACCCTTGTCTAAATTGACCATTTAGATCAAAAGCCCTAAATTTTCCTTCTATTGGGGATTAATAAAATTTGTTATTACTGGCTTCTTAGGTTATACAAGAAGTACAATCTTTAATGTGCTCTTATTCATCTCTCTGAAACTTGTAATGATCTCTGTGGAGGTCATAATTATTAAGGAGAAGTCCTACACTATATGCATGATGCTAGAGTGAAATTAATTTGTCATTGTAAAATACTTATGATAATTTTATTTTTACTTATTCTTTTATTTTCTTTCCTTGCACTAGCTATTGGTGCTCCCAGCGGACCTAGTTTGTTTTGGTAGTAGTACACATTGTTGATAGTATTTAGTGCAATTTTGATGCATGCATTGACATCATTCTGATTGCGTATTACTGGATATTTCGCTGTTAATTGCCTTGTTTTTGCCATCGGATTCAATTTTCAAGATGGTTTGTGTTTGATAGTATTTGGTGCACTTTTGATACATGCATAAATATCATACTTATTGCACTATACTCAATATTTCCATCCTAATTTCTTTGTTTTAGTGATCAGATTTAGTTTCTGAAATGGTTGTGTTAGACTTGCGAGAGTTGTTGTTACCTAATAGACTTGATTATAACTCTTCTACATTGTACTTTTGATGATCTAACTTGAGTTGATCTTTCTGCTGATCACATAATGTTATACTTTCTATGAAGATTGTATTCCTTTTTTAGATGATCTAACTTGCGATGTTTGTTCCTTTTTATGTTAATACTTTCTATGAAGATTGTGGCGGAGATCCAATTCTCTGATCCTTTTTACTGATAGAATTGCATATGTAGTAATGGTGGATCAAGGTTATCTCTCTGATCTCCTAGACAATTCTACATCAACTACCATCTGGTGATCTTTTTCTCCACTGAGTTTTTTAGTTAACAATGTGCATATATTTGACCCCTGAAATGGCGCCCTTTTTTTTAAATGTGGTCTGATTATTTCTTATTCCAATTCTAGGTGCTATTTGAATATTGGCAGAGATAAGGATGAACCTTAGTCTCTATCTTTTAGTAAACTCAGATAAGTCAGTTTTTCCTCCTTTTTTTTTTCTGGTTTATTTACTATTAATTTGAATATAAGCATTTTGCCTAGTGGGTTGGCTCTCATTCGAGTGTATTATTGAGATTGTGACAGAATGGCTAGAGAGTTAACGATAAAAAATGTGCTCTCATTCTGTATGCCCTATGTGGATGAACTGATGATGTCGTCTGCAATAAATGGTAACCAGCTAAAGGGTCTTGACTTGTAGTTTAAATTATGAATAGAATAAATACATTTCTGTGGTCATTATTTGGCTAAACCTTTTTGAATTTCATTGTTTTTCATGGTTTATTAGATGATTTGTCATGTCCTGGTTGCTTCTTCAATGGATAACTGTTACCTTAGGGTGAAAAAGGTACCGTCGATACGAAGTTACGTCTTTTATCCTACTATTTGAGCTAATATATTTTTAACTCCATCCATGACGAGACTAATTGGAGAGTTGTGTTAGGTTATTTGTCACCGTTAAAATTATGATAAATATTTAATGAATGAATTCATTAAATTATTGTGTTAATTTTAGGTCCTTCTTTGGAAGGAACGTCTTGCAGGGTCCGACTGTAACGTTTCGGCAAAGATCGCTACATCTTCAGAATTCGGGTATAGTATTAAATATGTAAGAGTTCGCATTGCAGGGTCTGACTGTAATATATCAGCAAGCATCGCTACATCTCAATGAGAACTTGGGTGTAGTATTAAATAAGTAAGAGTTTTAACATCATAGGTTAGATAAGAACAAATATAATAGAAAAATTAATAATCTAATATTTGGAATATAGAACATAGGATCACTCAATGGTAAATCAATAGAAGTAATAGATACAATGATTAGGAGAAAAATTAGTATTTTGTGTGTATAAGAGGCAAAATGGATAGACGATAAAGCAAAATTAATAGAGAACTTGGTTTTAAGTTATGGTACATAAGAGAGAGTAAAACAAGAAATGAAGTGGGTATTGTTGTAGATAGTTCGTTAAAAGATGAAGTTATAGGAGTAGTTAGAAAAAAGGATAGAATTATAACCCTTAAGATAATAGTGACGAAAAAAATTATGAATATAATTAGTATATATGCACCACAAGTAGGATTAGATGAAACTACCAAATCAAGGTTTTGGGATGACTTAGATGAAATATTACAAAATATTTCGTCAAATGAAATGATTTTAATAGGAGGTGATCTAAATGTATATGTCGGAGTGAAAAATGAGGAATATGAGAGGGTACATGCGGGTTGTGGGTTTAAAATGAAGAAGGGAAAATTATATTAGATTTTACAAGAGCATATAACCTTATATTAGCTAATACGTTTTTTTAAAAAAAAAATACTTAATCACATTCAAAAGTGGGAATAATAGATCACAAATTGATTTTATTATGGTTAGGAAAAATGATAGAAAGATTTGTAAAGATTACAAGGTCATCCCCGGAGAAAGTTTAACTACTTAACATATGTTAGGGGTTTTGGATATACGTTTCAAGCATACTATCAATAGAAAGAAAATATAAAAGGTTTCTAGAATTAAGTGGTGGAAGTTAAAAGATGAGAAAAAAAATATATTCAACGAGAAGATAGAAGTACAAACATTAGATGAAATATACGGTGATTCTAATACAATATGGGATAAGATGATGTCAAAGTTGAAAATAGTAGCTAAGAGTGTACTCAGTGAGTCAAAGGGACATGTACCATTAAGTAAGGAATCTTGGTAGTGGAATGAAAAAGTACAAGATATTGAGGAAAAAATGAATAAATTATAAGGAAATATATATTTGTAAGAACGAGGAAAATCTAAAAAAATATACAATAACCAAGAAAGAAGCTAATAGAGTAGTGAATGAAGCAAAAAAATGAAACTTTTGAATGATTATATAAAAAATTGGATACAAAAGAAGGGAAAAAGAGACATTTATAAAATCGTTAAAGTGAGAGAAAGGAAGATAAGAGATCTTATCAAATAAAATGTATTAAAGATAAATATAATAGGGTAATAGTAAATGAGAGATAAATAAAAGAGCGGTGGAAGAAGTATTTTCATCAATTTTTTTAATAAAAATTTATGGGGTGTTTGGTTCTTTCCTAGGAATAGGAATCGGAATGGGAATCATTGTATTATGGAATGGGAATGAGTATGAACATGGATATCACTCTTAAAAGCAATGTTTGGTTAGCTGTATATCTTCTATCGGAATAAATCAAAGTTTCCTTTTTTACCCTTAAAGGAAAATAAGAGAAAAATTAGATGTGTGAGAAAGATAAATGTGAGAGAAAAATATGATGAAAGAGAATGATGAGAGAGAAAGTATTATGAGAGAGAAAGTGTGATAAGAAAGAATGAAGAGAGAGAAACTGTAATGAGAGAAAATGAAAAAAGACAGTGTGATTGGAGAGAGCATGATGAGAGAAAGTATGATGTGAGAGAAAGTATGATAGGAGAGGATGAAGAGAGAGAAAATATAGTGAGAAAAATGAGAGAGAGTGTGATGAGAGAGATTGAGGAGAGAGAAAGTATGGTGAGAGAAAAAGAGAACAGTGAATATGATGGGAGAGATTGAGGAGAGAGAAAGTATGATGAGAGAGAAAGTGTGTTGAGGAAAAAAGGAGGAAGTGTGATAAGAGAGATTGAGGAGAGATAAAGTACGATGAGAGAGAAAGAAGGAGGAAGTGTGATAAGAGAGATTGAGGAGAGATAAAGTATGATGAGAGAGAAAGTGTGATGAGAGAGAAAGTGTGATGAGAGAAAAAGGAGGAAGTGTGATAAGAGAGATTGAGGAGAGAGAAAGTATGATGAGAGAGAAAGTGTGATGAGAAAAAAGAGAAAAGAGAGTGTGATGGGAGAGATTGAGGAGAGAGAAAGTGTGATGAGAGAGAAAGTGTGATGAGGAACAAAAGAAGGAAGAGAGTGCGATGGAAGAGATTGAGGAGAGAGAAAGTGTAATGAGAAAAAAAGAGGAAAAAGAGTGTGATAGGAGAGATTAAGGAGAGAGAAAGTGTATGATAAAATGATGAGAGAGAAACTATGATGAGAGAGAAAATATAATGAGAGAGAATAAGGAGAGATAAGTGATATGAAAGAAAAAATAAATATATATATTTTGATATTTGATATTAATGGAAAAAATTTTAGTTTTAAGTCAAGGGTATTTTTGGAATAAGGGAATATTTTGATTGATGAAAATTGGGTAATGGCTCATTGAAGGGGAGGTACATGGGAATGAGTCATTACCCAATTTCAAGGATTCATTCCCTTATTTGTATTCCTATTCCTATAATCCAAACATTAACAATGGGAATCAATGATTCCCATTCTCATTCCCCACTCCTATTACCCTAAACCAAACGCCCCCTTATTCTTTTGTTTATAAAATAATAGCTTTATTTATTTATTCTATATAGCATAGTTAAAACATCATTATTTATTCATAATATATAAATTAGCAGAATGTTTTTATAAATTTAAATTTTCAAACACCATTTTATAATAAATTTAACGGCAATTTATCAAATCACGCACGTATGTTACTTTGATATTTATCAAAAGACGTACTTTTTCAAGTGCACTTCCCTTTTTATCTTTATGACAAATCAAACTTTTTTTTGTCATTTTTCTTTTCTCCCTCTTCTCTTTCCTATCTCCTCTTTCATCAACGACATTTAAGATTTAGTTAATTTTTTGATAACATTTTTAATACATTTAGAGAAGCTAAAATAAACTATGAATAGTAAATTTGAACTCCTTGTAATCTCATAAATTCACATGAATTGAAATAAGTACAATCAGAACTCTTTAGGTTCATCAATGAGTTTCGGTCAAAATCCACTGATGCACCTAGAGAGCTCCGATTTCACCCATTTCAGTTTCTGTAGACTCTTGGTATTGCAAGGAGTTCAAATATGCTATCCATTGTTTATTTTGACTTTTAGAATGTGTTAAAATATAAGAAGAAAGAATCAGCAAAAAAATTTTATATCAGGCCCAACGTGGGCCTGATATGATTCATATCAGGCCTAACGTGAAGCCTTTTTGTTGATTCTTTCTTCTTATATTTTAACACATTCTAAAAGTCAAAATAAATAATGGATAGCATATTTGAACTCCTTGCAACATCAGGAATCCACATAAACTGAAATGGGTGTAATCGAAGCTCTCTAGGTCTATCAGTGGGTTTTGAAATCACTTACGAGAAAATTAATCAGAGCTTTCTTCTTTGTAAAAGAAAATTAATCCAGAAAATGAGATCACTTACGAGAAATAAGGGAAAAGGACAAAAAGACACCACTCCAAATTCTGAAGGCTGAAAGAAAAGTATGTCAATTATTTAAATGGAAAAAAAATACCAAGCAAAAGGCAGAGGAATTGCAAAAATCCTTACTTTTCAATATCCAATCCAGCATATTTGAAGAGGTATTCAGCAGTTAAGGCTTTTCCAATGTGCATAATTTTTCAAACCCCCAACAAAGACATACATCATGATCTGAGATTTAAGTCAAAATAAAATGCTACATTGGAAATGAAGAGTTCCTAAAACAGTTGAGCATTCCTAATAGAGTGAGATCCACATTGGGCCTGATATGGAATTATATCAGGCCCAACGTGGGCCTGATATGATTCATATCAGGTCTAACGTGGACCCTTTTTGTTGATTCTTTCTTTTTATATTTTTACACATTCTAAAAGTCAAAATAAATAATGGATGACATATTTGAACTCCTTCCAACATCAGGAATCCACAAAAACAGAAATGAGTGTAATCGGAGCTCTCTAGGTTCATCAGTGGGTTTTGACCGAAAACCATTGATGGACCTAGAGATCTCAGATTACACTCATTTCAATTCATGTGGATTCCTGATGTTGTAAGGAGTTCAAATATGCTATCCATTATTTATTTTGACTTTTAGAATGTGTTAAAATATAAGAAGAAAAAATCAACAAAAAGGCTCCAAGTTAGCCCCGATATGAATCATATCAGGATATCAAGCCCACCTTGGGCCTGATATGATTTCATATTAGGCCCAACGTAGCCCTGATATGATTCATATCAGGCCCAACATGGGCCTGATATGAAATTTTTTTGCTGATTCTTTCTTCTTATATTTTAACACCTTCTAAAAGTCAAAATAAACAATGAATAACATATTTGAACTCCTTGCAACACCAGGAATCCATAGAAACTGAAATGGGTGCAATCGGAGCTCTCTAGGTCCATCAGTGGGTTTTGATCGAAACCTACTGATGGACTTAGAGAGCTCTGATTGCACTTATTTCAATTCATGTGGATTTTTGAGATTACAAGGAGTTCAAATTTGTTATTCATAGCTTATTTTAGCTTCTTTAAATGTATTAAAATGTTATCAAAAAATTAACTAAATCTTAAAATGAAAGAAGAGATAAGAAAGAGAAGAGAGAGAAAAAGAAAACGAAAAAAAAAAATTTTGATTTGTCAGAAGAATAAAAAAAGAAGTATATTTGAAAAAGTACGTCTTTTGATAAATATCAAAACAACATACGTCTTTTGATCAATTAAAATGTTTAGGTGCATGATTTAATAAATTACCATAAATTTAAAGGGATAAAAATTAAAACATGTCTATATAATTTTTTTCTCTTTTAACTAGCTACTATTGTACATTGCTATTTTATTTCTACCTACAAAGATAATTTACTTCATTGAGTTGTCACTCATTTGTTCATGGATTCAATAACAGCCAAGCAATTCAAAAATCTTTAAAATTTATGTTTATTTTAAACTAAATTAAATATTTTGTCTCTTGCTATGTTGTCCTTCGTCTCTAGATGCCTAAATAGGAGTCATAAGTCTTTCTCCTTCATAAGAAAAGTAGATTAATCACTAACTTGTGACATCTGCCATTTCATCAAACCAACTGAATTAGTGCAGGAAATAATTGCAATACTGAAGCAAAATGTTCATCATTACAAGCATCATCAGATGTGATCCTACGAACAGATTCACGCACTGTTTCAATCAAATAACATGATTAGGCAAAGCGTTCAAAGACTGTAAGTGCTTAATTTACAGATGATATTAGCAGACACAAGCAATTACTGAATCCATGGAGTCGTTTCTTTTGAGAGCTTACCCTCTGCACAATGCTTAAAGGATACACAAATAAAACCCATCTTAGATAGAATTCAGGAGGATGTGTATGAAGTTCTAGTAATATACACGATTAACGAGAATTCGGTTATTGGTTTGTTAATCTTCCAGCTCAACCAGTTGAGCCCTCCTCCTTTTCTCTGCCGCTTTTTTCCTGATAAATATGCCCCACCGCATCGCCGCCTTTACCTTGAGCCATCCGACGACGGCTTTACCAGATGTACGGTTCTGGTCCGCATCAAAGTTGAAAGCTGGAGATGGGGCGGGCATGTAGGAAGGGTACCCATAAACATCATCCGTCATGTTATTTGAAGTCCCAACCATGGTCAAATGTCGAAGTAGCTGTTGCATTTCATCATTTTCCAGTATCTCGTGACTGCTTCGGCGGATCTCTTCTTCAGTGAGGAAGTCATCAGAGCCATGGCCCTGACGTTGATGGGACCAGTTGTGATAGCTGCTCAGATTTGGAGGCAAGAAGGGTTGGTCCACCAGTTGATATCCAGTGCTTGAATGTTCCGATTGGACCAAGGCAAGGCCAATGCTGTCATTTCCTGGAGCCTGAATAACATCGGATGACCCACTGAGCTGACTTTGAGGGGACAATGTATGTTCATACTGCAACTGAGCATTTCGACTAATGAGTTGACGATGAGTCGAGTATCGATTCATTTGATTAAGGTTATAGGAAACAGAATCTGTATCTCCTGCATATAAACAGGAGAATTGGTGAACCAAAACTAATCAAAAAGCACATGCAATTCATCATGCATGAGAAACGGTACTTTTGACTTTAGTCTAGAAAAAGGATAATACTAAAATTTAGCAGAAAGTCCACTAAAATCAATTTAAAAGGAGTCATGATAAGAGACAGATATAAAAGATCGTCCAAGAAGGCCGTCATATACATATGGATACGAAGTAAAGATTATGCTACCTCCATTGACCACTCCAGTATTGATTGTAGGCTGAACTTCAGTAGCATGCTGCTCTGTGGGTGAGTTGTCATATGAATCTGAAAAATTTGCCAAAGCAGCAGCTTCACTTCGTGTAGTCATTGTCTTCTTTGGCATCAAGATCAGAAGAGCTTTGCCATCATATTCTATTACAAACTGCCAGTTCTCATATGCTTTTTTTACGAGTGTATCTGCAAAGACCTGCAAAGTGCAAAAATGGAATTCAAGGGGAAGCACTTTTATGTCACTCAATAGCATTGGCACATTGGTGAAATGCAGTTATAGCTAGCATCTCCAATAAAGCATTTCTGCTTAGATCAAATGTTTAAATAGTAGCTGTCATCATTGTTAAACTGTGTTTGTTCCAACTGTTTGAAGTTGACTATGAATTTTATTCCTCTATCTATATCACAAGTAATTCTACCTCTTACACTTTCAGCTCTAATAAATTTAACTCATTCAACTATATAATGTATTGATCATCTTTGATCTTGTACCATCTCAAAATCATTCATCTACTCTCCCATATTCAATTTCCGATGGACGCATGTCCTCAGGAAAAAAAAAAATCCTCACACCCCCTAGTCATAAGCTGACCTATGATTTACCTCCCTTCACATAACTTAGGGACAGGTGAGCATAATTACCTTTTTGCTACAATACACTCTCCCATACACATCAGCACAACATGATACGGACATGAAATGTGAGTCAAAGAGTCGGGCTCATCTTCCTCAGCCATATGGAAAGAAATAAAAGGAAGAAGAAACACAAGGATGCAAAAGAAAAAGAACTGCACAAGGAGATTTATTTAGATGAGGAAGATGAAGCAGCAGCACAATGGAAGGAAGCAGTACCTAGGTGATGAGTGGGAGTGAGGAGAGAGAGACAAAAGGTTTGTGCAGTGTGAGAATAGCAGGTCTGACACAGGAGAAACCGCAAGAAAAAAGGGAAACCCTTAAACCTAATATTATTCCTTATTATGTATATTAGTTGTGTTCTATACCCACGCATTGTATTTGGAAACTTTTCTAACAAGTCACTGTCCCCAAGTTGAAAAAATAAGTGCCTGACTTGTTCCCACGTTGGATAGTTGTAACTGAGTGGCATAAACTCAATCTATTGTCTCCTGTTTTATCGATTACCAGAGTTACACCTGATTGATCAGGTTGAAAAATATACGCAAGTCAACATCGCCTTGGAGCATTAGAGGAAAAATAATTTGCAACAATGCATACCTTTTGACTATCTGTGAGAGTTTCAGTTGAATAGAACTGCTCTCCAACAATCAAGCCACTAAACTCACAGATATGGTTGAAAATTGCACCAATGCTCCTTGTATCATCAGAATAATAAACATAATATTTTCCGCTAAGGGGGCACGTCTTGGCATGCTCAATTAGGATCTCCCACATCTTATTTGACATACCACCTCCAAGGATCTAAAAATGTAATAACAATAATCAACATGCAATCAGAAAAGAATCTCAACAATAAAAATGTACCAATGCCATACATTCCGCAGTCTTTGGGGATCCTTGACATACAGACGGAGAAAATCTTCAACTGTGGAAACTCCACTCCTATTCAACTTCTTATGGAACGAGCCATCCTTGCCAATCTTTTCCAATCTCCAAACTTCGTCCTTCCATGAAGGAGGATAATGTTTCTTGTATACTGCAATAGATATATCCAACAACTATATAAAATTAAACGATGAAATAACTAAAATAAGAAGCCAATTAGTGCAAAGGAACATACATTCTCCTCTATGATCCTTAACTGTGAAAGCTTCTGTTTTTGCCTCTCGAATGTGAATACCCTCACAGAACCCAGAAGAGATTTTCAGTCCAAGTCTGAACTTCCTGCTCCGTATCCAGCTGGAGTTATCAGTGAACGTCAACTCTCCAAGTGTCCCCACACCTTCCTTGAGTACTACCTGCAAATCTCCAGTCAAAAGTGGTCTCTTCCCCTCACGCTCTTTGACTACATGACTTTCAAATTCTTCTTCAGTCCAGTTATCATCATCTTCATTGTTAAAATCACCCTCAAGTACAACAACATCTAACTTTGCAGATGACTCTGGCCCAGATGTCACGACAAACCCAGTACTTGCATCAATCAAAACAACATGAATTGCAGCACCTTGTTCACCTTCTACTTTTCCACCAGTAAAAAGTGGAAGAGAGAGCTTTGATTTAAAATGCAGCTGAAAGTTTCTTCCATCAGGCCCTTCAATTTGTTTTGGAGAAGCCCTGCAGTTTCTAAAGAATTAGAGTACTAATAAAGCGAATTTGCAGGAACAAAGATATCCAGTTATCAGTCACAGACAACAAAATCATCTAATTTAAAATGCATAATGATCAAGGGGACTGTGAATAGATTCCTAGAAGTGCTGCTTTAAGATATAAGGAATACCCTAAAAAGAGGAAATGTCTGTGAAACAAAAAAGAAAATAAAAATGGCTATTAAAAATCTAAGCTCATAGGCAAGTCTTAAGTCGCATGTACTCATTCATACAAAATGAAGTTGATCCTGCAATCATATAATCATTTCTCCTAAAAAAGGATTTTGATTTGAAGGTTCTGGACATGGAAAGTCTACATAACTAGAGATTGGGATCACAATGGGATGGGGCAGGACAAGGCCAAAGACAATTTTAACTTTCCATACCAACCCCACTTCCCAAGTGGGGCAGGACAGAAGTACTCAATGAACCCTTCTTTCCTATCCCTGCGCCACCCTGTGCCACTTCCCGTGCAAGTCAAATTCGAGGTGGGGCAATAAAATATGCATTAAATGTGTAAGATGACTTGCCCCATAAGAAGCATGTATTTTGTGATAAGTTACACACAATACAAAAGGGGGAAGGGCAGATCACAAAAAATCTTGCACATCATTGTTCAGCACTGCATGTGGATTACAAAATTGCATTCCCATCAGTACCCCATTACAATATAGGGTGAGGTGGGTCAGGCATATTCAGGGGCAGATTGATGCAGGTGTTAATCAGAGCAAATCAAATTGTTATCCCTAACTAAGAGATTTAAAGGTGAACTAGCATCAGTACTATACAATAACAATCCAGGTTGACTTTACCAGAGACAGACACAGGGAAACACTATAATAAAGATGAATTCACCATGGTTAGATCTTATAAATTGAATAAACAGTGTGTGCGTGTGTAAGATGAACCCAATTTGCTGCAGTGATCATGAAGTGACATCAAAAATACTTCATCCTATGGGTCTAGTTAATGAATTATAATTTCCCGTATGACTCCCGAAATATAGTAATACCTTAACCACCAGCTTGGATGTGTTAGGCCTAGGGGTCAGCCTGGCACGGCCCATAGTCGTGTTTGGTCAGACACCACCCTCAGGAGGGGAATTTTAATGCATGGTCCATTGATGGTTGGACCATGCTGAGTATGACAGATTTCTTGTCAGGTCCAACCATGGAATAAGCAGCCCAGGCCATTTGGTATCTCTTCAGGTAATTGGCTTATTTGTCAGATGACATGAATCAATTCTCAGAACACATGGAGAACAATATCATTCACTGCCCATATTTGGCCAATTTTTTATACATAAAAAAGGTTACTTAATAAATACATTCTACCATAACAAAGACAATGTTCCTTGGTATAAGGAAATATCATATCTAAAAGGCCATAAAGGAACCCCTTTGGGTGCTAAAATTTACCTATAGACTGTAGAAAGTCCATGTATGTATATCTCTTTAACATTTTAAGAGATAAGTTTTTTTACCTTTTCAAGAATAAAATAAAAGAAAAAGCTTGAAAGAGAGGGCTTTTGAGTCTTCAAATTTCCAGAATAATGGTCACATCATTCATTAAATATTAACAAGCAAATATATTCATATTTAAGAACGGTATGAATGACAGTAAAGCTCAATATAGATATTGTAATTAGGCTGCAAAAAGAAATAAAACAAGCAAGAAAGTCCGAGTTTTCTCAATCACATATGCCATTTGTCATGATTATGTACCTGCCTCCAACTCCAAGTTTAGCAGGACCAAGTTTTGCTAGTGCACGCTCCACTTCCTCACTAACCTACACAGGCACAAAAGAGTCAATAAACAGGCACAAGTTTTTTTTCCCAAACAAAAATAGTGCATTCACAGCCACACCACACACATGAGCTTACATGTCTCTATGTTCAGATGTCTAACCACATATGTCAACAAATGTGTGTGTGTGGGTGCCCCCATGCGTGCCCAACATGAGTGACTAAGGGGGGAGCGCCCCACATGACAATGGGGCACCCCCCTCACCGACGCTAGGCGTACAATAATTCAACCCCTAAATCCTAAATGGTTTAACCGCAAGCTTAAAAAAAAAAAAGACACAGGGTAACTTCATATATGTATATGTATTGGGGTTCAATAAAAGTCTCACATTGAAAAAATTTAGTAAAGATCATGGGATTGAAAGGATGCATGATATCTCAATTGGCATGAGGCCTTTTGAAGGGAGCCTAAGAGCAAAGTCATGAAGGCCTAGGCCCAAAGTGAACAATATCATGATATTGTGGAGATATGTGGACATCCTTTGGTCCCAACAAATGGTATCAAAGTCATGGTCCAGACTAGATGTCATGTGGGGTGCCCTTGAACGAAGTTGAGGGTGGACACGGAGTAAGTCAGGTGACCGTATGTTCGCGGGGAACCCGAATTAGGTCAAGGTGACCAGATGCTTATGGAGAGGCCTGGAGCAGGTCAGAGTGATCGGATACTTGCGGGGAGGTGAGTAGGTCAGGGAGCCCCGAAGAAGGTCAAGATTGGCAGGATCAAGATGGTTACGGGGAGGCCCGGAATAGGTCAAGATGACCGGATGCTTGTGGGAAAGGCCCTGGAATAGGTCAGGGTGGCCGATACTCGCAGGGAGGCCAGAGTAGGTCAAGATGACTGGATGCTTGCGGGGAGGCCTGGAGCAGGTCAAGGTGACCAGATGCTCGCGGGGAGGCAAGTAGGTCAGGGTGACCGGATGCTTGCGGGGAGGCCCAAAGCAAGTCAAGGTAACCGAATGCTCGCAGGAAGACCCAGAGCAGGTCAGTGTGACAAGATGCTCGCGGGGAGGCCCGGACCATCAAAGTAATTGTGGTCCTTCGTTTGAGGGGAGGATTGTTGGGGTTCAATCAAAGTCCCACATTGGAAATATTTGGTAAAGATCATGGAGTTAAAATGATGCATGATATCTCCATTGACATGAGGCATTTTGGGTAGAGCCCAAGAGCAAAGCCATGAGGGCCTAGACCCAAAGTGGACAATATCATGTCATTGTGGAGATATGTGAGCATCCTTTTGCACAACAATATGCTTAATAAACATGGTCATCTGCAGTTGGATGTGCATGTTCCCAGATGCAAGCTTGTAAGAACAGTCATGCACCCAAGAAATGCACCCGTCTAACTTCATAATCAAATGCTCAAAAAAAAAATAATAAACATAGAAAAAAAAGTAACTATCTTTGTTTGCACTATCAACAACCATAAAAATTGCAAAATCAAATATACTTACAACTCTTCGAAGAATGGGCTCCAAAGAAGAACAAAGTCTTTGCAAACTGTCCACTTTGAGAGCTTCTACAACCACGCTGCACATAGAAAAGTTTATTACAAAATTCACACACATGAACGTACCATAGAATATCTAACTGAGACAATATAAAATGACTCAGTAAATCATCTTAGTAAAAACGACTAAAAAAGGTAAGTCTTAAGAGATCTTAATGTCTCCCGTCATGACTGCAGAAGAATAGAATCAACCACAATAAAAAATCAAACATACACCAAGGGATACACAAAGGAAACTTGAAATGCAGAAAACATCTACTCTAAAAGTTTACTCCACAACCTTTGTCCAACATCTGATGATTGATACTTAATAATGCAAGGTGTACTTCACCATGCTACTAACAATATAACTTGAAACATTGATGATCTTTATACTGACTATCAAATAGACAACTCAATGGTTAATTTGACACTCAGGAATATTTACATATAATTTATATTTCAACTACCTAACTTGATAAAAGCACATGAGATCAAAATATATCTGGAGAAAAAAAATAAGAAAAAATTGTCACATCAAATGCTTGGAGAAAGAAGAATAACCATCTTCATTCCGATCTTTTATTTCGAGAGACATATCACAATACAAAACCCAGCATGAAAAAAAAACAAGTTGAGACTATATATATAGCATGGAAAGCAAGGGTACTGATCCTTTTACTTCAATTGTGATAATCATAGTTTTTCAACAATTCGATAAGACGTGTCACACTATTTGTGGACACAATAGTATTCTTTTACAAAGGATGTGTATAGACATAACCTTGGATAGAAGTCTATGGAAAATTGTATTATCCGCAGTTTAATAAAATCTATGTTTTTTGAACTCAAACAGGAGTAATTGTCTGATGCATCATTAACTAAAAAGGGATAATAGGCTCAAGGATTCCAGGAAGCTAAGCATACCCAGTAATCCTAAGTCACATTGATACTGACATGGAGGAAGAAGTTGAACAACTAAGACAACGGACCTAATAGTCTAATACCATACAAATTTGATCACTTCAATTATTTATAAACCAAGTGTGTTGCATTTGACATTGTTAAGTGTTCCTAAGTTGAAGCAAAGGCATTGTAGGTTTTCATTTGTCTGTAGTCATTGTTGATACCATGATAATGGTGACACCCTCCATTGATAGTCTTCTTAAGAACATATCACTGTCACATGCAACGTGAGATACATAAAACCAAAATAGTTGATGAAAAGGCAAGCAATAATAATACAAAACAAAAAAAGGCAAGCAATAATAATAAAAATTAAAAACAAGACAAGAAATGTTTATGTGGTTGAGCAAGTGTTTGCCTATATTCAAAAGTACATAAACCACAGGTGCTGGAAGAAGAAAACTCTAGTGTAATAGATGATCATATTGTATAAAGGAGTCAATTGGCAATACAAATTCCAGTAAGGTCTGCTTAGACTTTGAATACAAATCCTGATGCAAACAAGGAGCATAGCTTCGATGACAAGTGGTGCAAGTCTAGAGGAAGTACCAATGGTATATACATTGTCCAATTTCTATATGCATGTGAGGAGCTAAACAATGTGTGCATCCTAAATTCGCATAATCCTTACATCATGCGCTACACTCCAATTTTTTTTCTTTCGAAAGCAAATGTCCCACTATGCACACTGTCATATATGTGAGCATTTTGCCAATCTATTAGAGTTAGCATTCCAAAACTAGATATGTGAATACAACTTGCTTGAATCTTCAGTACAGTGTGTACTGGATTCATTCTATTTTTGTTGATATTTTCTAACATTTAACTCTTTGATGCAAATTCTACAGTATTTCCATCTTATGCCATAGTACATACGAACAACTCAATTGCATATTTGCAGTTGCTGGTTGATTGATTGTAAGGAAAAAAAAAGGCGTTCGCCACTCTAATTCCATGAGATTTCTCGTATTAGTAAGTAGTAGTTTCACGAACCACAAAATCCTGAACGAACACACCAGCACCAAAGAAAGCAGATTCTAGTTTTTAATTACCTCGCAAGGGCAGGCGCCTTCTGTCTCTTGGGCTCAGGTTGCAGGTCATCGCCGCCTCCACGAGGATCTAGTATACGCTTCTCCCTGGACATGGCCCTCACGCCAAAGCTAGAGGTCGGAATCCCTAATCTGCAAAGAAGGAACCAAATCCACAAACAGAAAGCCCACTAATCTGCACGTCCCGCGAAGATCTACAACAACAAAATCCCGCGACGAGCAGATTACAGTTTACAGATATGCAAAGTGCAAACACAAATAGTCGGTACACGAGTAACGGATGAAGATGCAGAAGGAGGAGAAGGAGAAGTTACGTGTTGCCGTTTCTCGCCTTCGCCTTGCCTTCGCCTTCGACTTCGACGGGAGCTAGAAGGGTAAACCTAGAGGGTCCTCAAAGCGGAATGAAGAAGTGCGGCGACTTGTGGACTGTGCTTAGCCTTTTTCTTCTTGATTTAAAAATTAATTAATTAATTTAACGAATTTTTTTTCATTTATTTTAAGGAAAAATTTGTATACACTACACAAATCTTTGTATGGAGTCCACTCCCTAATCATATATATTTATCTAATTGATACTTTTAGGTATAAAAAGTTTAAAAATCAGTATAATTTTTCTTAAATTCAGTACATTAAATTAGAATTTAGTATATTTTCTATCAAATTAAGTACGATTCTTTTTTCACCTCAATTGGATGGAAAATATACTAGATTTTTTTTAAATAGTACGTCAAACATATTTACCTAATTGCCCATGATATTTTTAGGTATAAAAAGACCAAACTTAAATTCAGTATATTAAATTAGAATCTAGTATATTTTCTATCAAATTAAGTATGATTCATTTTCACCTAAATTAGATGAAAAATATATTAGATTTTCTTTAAATGGTACTCAATTGGATGAAAAATATACTAGATTTTCTTTAAATAGTAAATGATGCTGAATTTATAAGGAATTATATTAAGTAAGAAAAAAGTCGTGCTCAATTTAATAGAAAATATACTCAATTCTAGTTTAATGTGTTGAATTTAATAGGAATTATACTTATTTTTAGACTATTTGTACCCAAAAAAAAATATGAAGGTTAATTTTGATAGAAAATATACTCGATTCTAGTATAAAGTACGGGATTCTAGTGTAAAATACTGAATTTAACCGGAAATATACTCCTTTTTAGACTTTTTATACCTAAAAAATCTGAAGGGCAATTTAGGTAATAATATTTGCATGAGGAAGTTAAAACAAGTAATACTTTGCATGCAAGGAGTGGAAACAAAGTTTTTTGTGATTGGGAATTGCATGCAAAGTTGTGATTATGATTAGGGGTTTTTCTCTATTTTATTGTTATTTTAATCTATTGTAATTTTTTAAATATATATATATATATATATATATATATATATATATATATATATATATATATATATATATATATATATATATATATATATATATATATATATATATATTATAATTTTCGTTTAAGTTTGCTTCGATTAGCTAGAAGATAAAATCTGTCATCCTGAGAGTCCTCATGATAAATCAAGAAACTAAACTAGTCATCACATGGAAGTATAATTTCTCGATAAAATAAGTGAAAGTCGAAGAATTTTTTTAATATTATTTTCTCATAATATTTAACATTCTTACATATGAGTAGAATTGTCAGATGGATCAATCCGTGATCGGACGGGTCGGCCCGTGGTGGGCTAGCCATTTGGCTGGACGAGACGACCCAACCCTTCATCTTGGTGGATTAGGAAATCCCTAATCCAAAACAGATTACGGGCTACACGGATCAACCCACAAGCCTATCAAAAATTTAAAAATAAAAATAAAAATAATCATATCTTCACCATTTTATTTAAAAAAAAATCATTAATCAAATACATTTAAAAATAAATATTTTAAATATAAATAAACATAAACAAGTACATATTTGTGATAAAAAAAGTATTATTTTTTATTTTAAAATTATAACAAACAAAACTAATAAATTAATATACAACTTAGTTTACATGTGTTTTTCAACCCGTGGGTTAACTCAAGCTCATCGCAGGCCGACCAACGCGAGTTGACCCGCGACATGCTTAGGTTGATAAAATTTCAATCTGACTCGCTTAAATTGTTTGGCGGGATATGCCAACCCGATAGACCCAAACTAAATTGATTGGTCTATATATGAGACCTTTATTTCGATCTAAATAAACATCTTAACTATTAATTTAATAAAATAAAATTTCTATTTTACAACTCTACTTCAATTAATGAAACATGAAAGATGAGTGGAACAACTTACTTGTTGTTATTGTTGTTGTAGTTGGACAAATGGGAAAAATAACTACTTAAAAAAGATTACTCTAAAAAAAATAAAAGGAATACCATTACTTTTGAGAAAAACAAAGAGAAGATATAGGGAAGAAGAAACAAAATAAAAGAGTTTTACCTTCTTTGTTAGCAATCTTAACTAGTTTCAGTGAGCTCGACAATAACACAAAGATGAGTGGAACAACTTACTTGTTGTTATTGTTGTTGTAGTTGGACAAATGGGAAAAATAACTACTTAAAAAAGATTACTCTAAAAAAAATAAAAGGAATACCATTACTTTTGAGAAAAACAAAGAGAAGATATAGGGAAGAAGAAACAAAATAAAAGAGTTTTACCTTCTTTGTTAGCAATCTTAACTAGTTTCAGTGAGCTCGATAATAACACAAAGATAGCAAGACAAGGCAAAACAAGACTATTCTTTGTGATGTCACCAAAATCCTAGAAAATAAGAGAAGACGAAAAAGATGTGAGGGTTGCTCTTGTTGCTGAAAGAGGATAGCAATTGATGTTGCATTTCTTGCTCGCTGAAGAAGAAAGAAAAAAGAGTTCTTGTGCTTGAAAAAAGAGAGGAAAAAACTACAGTTTTATTGTCGTTGGAGACATGAATGAGAAAAAAAATGAGGAAGAAGAAGGGAAAAAATATAGAGAGGGATGGGCGAAGGTATGGCAGTGACGTACGACATGATGGGGGCTACTGTATGCGTAGGAAGAAAAGGGAGAAAAAAAGAGAAAAGAGAAGGTTTTCTAAAAAAAATATTATAATTCATGTTAAACCAATCGATTTCTTTTAAATTTTAAATTTAGTTTAGTCATAATTTGGCCAAATCAACTCTAAATATATCTCAATTTGAACCAATATAATCTTTATCTCCGCGTCTACCCATTGGATTAAGTTCGAACTCGATCTGATTTTAATTTAGCATCCTCACTTGATGTTCAATGATTTTTTAGTTCATCCATTTATTATTATATATTTTATTTTTAAAATTTATTACTTAACATTTCAAGTCGTGATATTTCCTCGTAAAAGTGGTACCAACGGATGACTTAGGTCGAGGGCTTTTTAAATATTTGGTCAATTTCAATTTTCTAGTGACGAGGTGGTGAATCGGTAGGTCAAAGTGGCACTAAGGGTTTTGTATTATTTTATTTTATTTTTAAATCTCAACGAGTGATCACCGGCCCCCCCACCCCCATATGGCTACGCCACTCGTAAGTCATTTGATGGATTTTATAGAGTGTCATAGTTCAAAACCCTGTTAGGGCAAGTTTTACAATGGAATTTTTCAACTGTGGAGATCAGCTAGGAGAATTGTCACGGTCATTTTTCGATTTATTCAATGGGCGAATCAGGGGAAGGTCGTCCACCTCCAGGTTAACTAGATCGGTAAAAGTGAAAGTGAATACCTAGGTTAAAAAATTAATACAGATAAAAATAATTAATTAATTTAAAAAATTACAAAGGTATGTATAATTCTTAAATTTATTTTGTATTACTCGGGGGCTTGGTATGATCATAAGCAGGAGAATGAATTTCCCAAGCAATAAGGGGTTGATTCTCATGTAGAACAAATAAATGTGACACTAGAACCAATTGTGTGTTGGGTGCTACTTGGAATACCGTTCTGTTTCCCCTGTACAAAAATTTGTACAAGCACAGAACTTTTCCTAGCAACCCATGTGTTTTCCATAAGTTAAACTTGGATTGCAAACGAAACTTAACATTATTAATTCAAGTTCATCCCATGTGATATTCAGAAGTTAAACTTGGATTGCAAACGAAACTTAACGTTATTAATCCAAGTTCAACCCATGTGTTCATTAGAAGTTAAACCATATTACAGAAGTTGATTAAATATCTATTTCAAAGATTGGCTTCCAGGTCGTCGACGAGGCACTCGGCCTTCTTGGTTATGAGATCATCCACCACTTCCTAGACAAAGGCTTTCAAAGAAATTGAATATTTAGACTCCTCACAGTAAACCCTAGGTTTAACTAAAGAGACCTCAATCAAAGCACAAGATCGAAATACAAAATCGAATCACAAAATCGAAGCACAAAATCGCTAGCCTCTTGTGTTGGTATTTCAGGATCCATACAAAGAAAAACTAAACTAGCACACTGCGGAAACAATTAACTAGTTATACCTTTCTTTGTATCTTAAAGACCTGTTGATCTTCTGCTGTATTCCTCTCCTCTTCTTGGACGTCGTGTGAGCGACGATCTACCAAGATGAAAACACCCGACCTTCTCCTTCCTTTCCAAGCTTTCGACCACCAAAGAATACAAAGTCAAGAGGCCTCCTTCTTCTTCTTCTCCTCCAAACAACCGACCATAAGGTGAAGGTCCTTCTCCAAGTGTCGTTGACCCTTATGAAGAGGAAAGGGAAAAGAGGGAAGAGGCGGCCACAAGAAATTAGAAGAGGAGCCTTAGGTTGTTTTTTTAGAGAGTATCCCCTCCTCCTCTTTTATAATCTTTGCAAGCGGCTAATAAGGAAAGTTTTTAATAAAATTTCCTTTTATTTACTATTGTAGATGGTTACAAAATTAAAATCTCTCTTTTAAACCATTGTAAATAGCTATAAAAGAAAAAATTATAACAAAATTTTGTTTTAAACAAACTCTTCCTTTTATTCCTATAATAGTTGGTTACAAAAAAGGAAAGATTTTAACAAAATTAAAATCTTTCTTTTAACCATTGTAGATTTTGTTTTAAACAAACTTTTCCTTTTATTCCTATAATAGTTGGTTATAAAAATGGAAAGATTTTAACAAAATTAAAATATCTCTTTTAACCATTGTAGATAACTACAAAAAAGAAAAGATTTTAACAAAATTAAAATCTCTCTTTTAACCATGGTAGATAATTATAAAAAGGAAAGATTTTAACAAAATTAAAATATCTCTTTTAAGATAACTACAAAAAATGAAAAGATTTTAACAAAATTAAAATATCTCTTTTGATCATTGTAGATAACTACAAAAAAGGAAAGATTTTAACAAAATTAAAATATCTCTTTTAACCATTGTAGATAACTACAAAAAAGGAAAGATTTTAACAAAACTAAAATCTTTCTTTTAATCTATTGTAGAAAGCTATAAAAGGAAAGATTTTAACAAAATTTTGTTTTCAACAAAACTTCCTTTTCTCTTCTTGTATGGCCGGCCCCATGCTTGGGCACCAAGCATGGCTTGGCCGACCCACATCTTGGGCACCAAGAGGGCTTGGCCGGCCCCTTGCTTGGGCACCAAGCAAGGATGTGGCCGACCCCTCATTTGGGTAAGAAGGAAAATCAAAACGGGTGAACGTGAGGCTTTATAGAGGCTACAGTAGGGACCGAGAGGAGGAATTGGTTTTGGTCTCCCAATGAGCTTGAGGTTCCTGTGTTCGACCCGAACACACAACTCAAGTTCATCAATAATAACTCATATCACTAAAGAGTTATTATTGAACTACCGCACCAATCCCATATTACATTATGGACTCCTTCTTATCATGAGTGCATTAATCTCCTTGTATTTAAGATATCGAATGTCCATTAATTAATATCTAGCTCCAAGAGTAGTACTACTCAACTTTATTATCATGTCGAACTAAATCCACCTGCGGGGTTTACATGGCAATCCTTATGAGCTCCTCAAAGGGACATCATCAACCTAGATAACTAGGACACAATTTCCTTCTATAATCAACAACACACCATATAAATAATATTATTTCCCAACTTATCATGCCTATTGATTTAACGAATAAATCTCACCCATTGATAAATTAAAGAAATAAATACTAAGTATATGTGCTTGTTATTATATTGGGATTAAGAGTACACACATCCATAATAACAGAGGTTATGTTCTTTTATATAGTTAGTATAAAAAGAAACAACCTCAAATGGTCCTGCTCAATACACACATAGTGTACTAGTGTAATTTTATAGTCAAGATAAACTAATACCAAATTACACTACAACCATTCCAATGATTTGTCCCAATCCATCTTGGTTGTGAACTACTATTTATAATTTATAAGGAACTGATAACATGATCTTCTGTGTGACACCACACACCATGTTATCTACAATATAAATTAAATGGACAACTGCATTTAACTAAATGCAGACATTTGACAAATGTGATTCTCATTTCAAAATAAATGTTCATACAAAAAGCTAGGCTTTTAGTATGCATCCTAATAATCTCCCACTTATACTAAAAGACTATACTGGCATATATGTTGCCATACATCTGATTTTCATCCCCTCAACATGCCCATCAAAAGCTCTCACCTGAAGGGCCTAAGTGAAAGGATCCAGGTTATATATCCTGATGTAATCTTGGCGACAACAACTTCTCCTCGTTTTACAATGTCTCGTATTAGGTGGTACTCGCACTCAATGAGTTTACTTGCCTTATGGCCTCGTGGTTACTTCGAGTTTGCTACTGCACCATTTATTATTATAATAAACTATAATAATTTTGGGCAAACTAGGAATCACATCTAAGTCCATCATGAAGTTACTAAGTCATACAACTTCTATGGCTGCCTCAGAGGCTGCCACATACTCAGCTTCTATAGTGGAATCTGAAATGCATTTCTGCTTAACACTCCTCCATTGTTATGGCTTCACTTCCTAAAGTAAACACAAACCCCAAGGTAGACTTACTATAGTCCCTATCTGATTGGAAGTCAGAATTCGTGTAACCTACAGGGATCAAATCATCTGCTTGGTAAACCAGCATATAATCTCTAGTCCTTCTCAGGTACTTTAATATATGCTTTACGACAGTCCAATGTCCTTGTCCTAGATTACTTTGATATCTGCTAACCATGCCTACGGCAAAATAGATATCCGGTCTCGTACATAGCATTGCATACATTAGGCTTCCTACAACCGAAGCATAAGGAGCTGCCTTCATATCCTCTATCTCCTTTGATGTTTTAGGACACATCTCTTTAGATAAAGGTTCTTCATGCCGAAAAGGTAGAAAATCTTTCTTAGAGTTTTGCATGCTAAAACGAGCTAGGATAGTATTGATGTATGAAGCTTGGGATAAGTACAACATTCTTTTCTTGCAATCCCTTATTACTTTGATCCCAAGAATATGTACACATTCTCCCAAATTCTTTATATCAAACTGCTTGGACAACCATATCCTTACATCTAACAACACTTTGACATTGTTGCCAATGAGCAAAATGTCATCTACGTATAGTACAAGAAATATCACCACGTTTTCGTCACTCTTCTTGTATACACAAGACTCATCCAGACACTGAATAAATCCATAAGATTAAACCAGATGCTCCAAGATCTCGAAGCTTGCTTCAACCCATAGATAGACCAATACTGCATCTTTATCTTGAAGGGCATCATCATATGTCCAAGGATCAGGTTCATATTTACCAGGGATCAAGTCTCAAGATTCTCCCAAAAACATGAATATATCAAGTTGCCTAACAACCCTCCCACTATGACGAGACATTACTTGTAATTGTGCATCATTTGTGGCACGTGTTACAGTTTCTTGTGGTATCTCATCTTGTACCGTTGGTACTAAAGTAGACGTGTCTTCTCTTATTTTCTCAAGAACAATTTTACTCATGAGCTTGTGGTTCATTACATAGTCCTCTTATAAAAATCGAGCATTGGTGCTAACAATGACCTTATGATCTTTAGGATTATAAACCACCTTTTGTTCCTTTAGGATAACCCACAAACAAGTGAACTTCTGTATGTGATTCCAACTTATCAGCGTCTCCCTTCAACACATGTGTTGGATTACCCTAAATTTGAATATGCTTCATATTAGGCTTACACTCATTCCATAATTCTATGGGAGTAGAGGGGTACTGACTTAAAAAGTACCAAGTTCAGAATGCACATTGCCATTTCCAGAGCATATCCCCAAAATGAATTTGGTAATTCTTAATAACTCATCATTGATCTAACCATTTCCATAAGAGTCCTATTCCTTCGTTCTACCACACCATTTTGTTGGGGTGTACCAGGTGCAGATAGTTGGAATTGAATCCCGACCTCTGATAAGTAACTCCTAAACTCTCTTAAGAGGTACTTACCACCATGATCAGATCGTAGTGTCTTGATACTTTTACCATGATGTTTCTCCACATCAGCCTTGTATTCTTTGAACTTATCAAAGCACTCAGACTTGCGGTGCATCAAGTAAATGTACCCGTATCTCGAATAGTCGTCTATAAAAGAGACAAAATATTCGAAATCACCTCTTGCCTGGATAGTCATAGGTTCACACAAATCAGAATGAACCAATTCCAACACATCTTTAGCTCTATACCCCTTAGCCTTAAAAGGTCTCTTGGTCATTTTTCCATCCAAGCAAAACTCGCAGGTTGGAAAATTTTCCACCACTAATGAACCCAAAAGTCCATCGGCTATTAACCTTTGAATCCTACTCAAGTTAATATGACATAACCTTAGATACCAAAGATATGTTTGGTTCATTTCTGAAGGCTGCTTTTGTAGGACCGTTAGATTCGATAGAGGGGGGGGGTGAATATCGATTCGAAAAACAAGAGTCTAGGCGCAGCGGAAAAGTAAAATAGACACAGTTGTTTTACTTCGTTCGGAGCCTGTGACGACTCCTACTCGAAGGCCCGTGGTCCTTGACAACTTTCGTTGGGTAATCACTAGCAATTCGAAATAATGATTACAAAAGAACCGTACAGTGAATGCTAATGAAAACTAAAAACAAAATACCGACAAGAAGGGAAAAGAATGGAGCGTAGTGTCGGAGCTTTGTTGGTGTCGCACTGAACGTTGAGCGAAGACCAGCAGTGAAGAATTCTCGACGATTGATTGATTCGAAGCTCCATGCAGGGCTTCTTTTATATCTTTGTTACGCTGGATTCCTTCCGGCGCTGGAATGTGACAAACCGTGATGCTCCACGTGGCGGCGACTCGGTGGATATAATTTGCATTCCGGCGCGGATCCCCTCGGGCGCCGGACCACCTGTTCCGTAAATCTCCTTTTTCGCAAAACAAAGTTAGTCGAGGCAATATATATCCTGCAAAACAGATTATTAGCACATTTGTAATAGTATGAATTGGCATAAGTTAGTATGACTTAGATTCCGTCTTTCGAGACCGGAATCTAGTCACGATCTCGACTTAGACATCCGAAATGGATCTAAGCGGATCGGCCTAATGTCCCTTCTAGAACGCGTCCTCACAATCCTCCCTCCGGTGACTTACCTCACTTACCGCCAGACGTCCGGTTGGCCGTCGACCGTCTGGACTTCTGCCAGCGTCCGGTCGGCACCTCGACCGCTTGGACTTTGCCGCTATCCGGTCGGCCCGTCGACCTAGCCGGACTTCTGCCACGGTCGGCCGTCGACCGCTTGGACTTCTCGCCGACTATCCAACCGTTGACTGTCGGACTTTTCACACACTTGATCAAAGTGTCAGACAACAACAAAACTAACTTAACCTATTTGTCATTCATCAAAACCTGGGTTAGACCGTTAGTGCTACCCGCACCAACAATCTCCCCCTTTTTGATGGAATGACAACTTGGTTTAAGTTAGTGAAACCATATGCAAGAAGCAACATGCATTTGTGTGGTTTTAAAGTTAGTTTGTGTTTTCAAATTGGTTTAGCTAACTTAACCACCTAACCCTCCTCCCCCTTTAGCATTCATAAAAAAAAATGAACAAAGGTAAACAATCATAGTGAAGAGTTACTGTAACAGGTAATCAAATTTTGAAAGAAATCTAGGTTTGGTTCAACATTTGAAAAAGGTGCAATTTTTGACACCGAGTTAAAAAATAGTCAAGTTGACTTGGGGGAGACAAGTAGTTTTGAAAAGTATAAATTTAAAGTTAATCAAGTTTAACTCTCAAGCGTGTGGTAATTTTCAAAATAGGTTTTTCAAATTTTTATCTACTTTTCAAAAAGGTAAGTTTTTCAACTTTGATTTTTCAAACCAAAAAAAAATTAAGTAATTTTTCAAGAAAAAAATTTTGTCAAACATTAATTTTTAAGGCTAATTTGATAAGAGCTAAATTTTGAAATAGTTAACTTTTCAAATCAGGTTTGAAAATCAGGTGGGATTAAGTTTTCACATTTTTCAAATTTTTTGGTTAAATTTAACTTTTTGTAAATCAATGTTCAAACATATGTTAGGTTTTTTAAAAAAACATTTTTCAAACACACAAAATTTGAGTTAATTCTCTCCCTGAACTTGATACTTAACTTTAACCAGCTGTCTAACCAATTAGGTACTAACTAACTATCAGAAGATAGTAGCTTTCACTTGGTTAGTCAGATTAAGTTAATTATAACCAGTCAGTGTTTGACTTGACTGATGAACTTTAATCTGATTAATATCTGAATTGTATTTAACGTCCAGACTTATGTTGATGCACTGAAATAAGCATCTTAAGTCCAGACAGTTGGCCTATGCATCTCACCCCTTTCTATGTTTGTCAAACACAAGCAAGGTAAACCTAGGGTGTTGGTGAGATGCTCAAAAACTAGTCCTATGGGTACATGCTTTCTAAGGATTCAAAACTAGTCTAAGGCCAAAAACTGTTTTTGAAAATCTAAAAATGGAAAGTTTTGAAAACATACAGTTTTAACTTATAAGTTAAAAAACATATTATTTTAAAAATAGTTTTAAGACAATCCTAGTCTATTAGGCACATCCCTAATTTTCATCGTAGGTTGCTAAATTCACTTTCAGGGAGTGGTTTTGTAAAAATGTCAGCTAAATTTGATTTGGACTCAATGTACTTGAGTTCAATATCACCTTTAGTAACATGATCCCTGATGAAGTGGTGCCTAATTTCAATATGTTTGGTTCTTGAATGATGCACAGGATTCTTGGTTAAGTTAATTGAACTTATATTGTCAATTAATACTTTTACATTCGTGATGTTTAAGTTGAAATCTTTTAGAGTATGCATCATCCATAATAATTGTGCAACACATTCGCCTATAGCTATGTATTCTGACTCAGTTGTAGATAGAGCAACACAATGTTGCTTTCTACTAAACCAGCTAACAAGTGATGAACCTAATAATTGGCATCCACCACTTGTGCTTTTGCGGTCTAATTTGCATCCAGCATAATCTGAGTCAGAATACCCTATTAGTTCAAAATTATTTGTCCTAGGATACCAGATTCCTACATTTGTTGTTCCTTTAAGATATCTAAAAATTCTTTTAACTTGTGTCAAATGGGATTCCTTAGCACAAGTTTGGTATCTAGCACACATACTAACTGCAAATAAGATATCAGGTCAGCTTGCAGTTAAGTACAGTAGGCTACCTATTGCACTTCTATAGTATTTTAAATCAATTGGTTTTCCATTTGGGTCACTGTCTAAGATTGTGTTTACTGCCATAGGTGTTTTTATTTCTTTTGTATTTTCCATTCCGAATTTTTTAAGTAATTCTTTGGTGTATTTATGTTGATAAATATAATTTCCTTCATTTGTTTGTTTGATTTGTAATCCTAAGAAATAGGTTAATTTTCACACTAAGCTCATTTCAAATTCTTTTTCCATTAGATTAATAAATTCTTCTAAAAATTCTGAATTTGTTGAGCCAAATATTATATCATCTACGTATATTTGTGCAATAAATATGTCTGTATTTAATGATTTAACAAACAAAGTTGGGTCAATTTGACCTTGTTTGAATCCTTTAGATGTTAAGTAAGATGTTAGCCTCTCATACCATGCCCTGGGAGCTTGTTTAAGTCCATATAGTGCTTTCTTTAATTTAAAAACATAATCAGGGTGTTCTAGACTTTCAAACCCAGGAGGCTGACCTACATAAACTTCTTCTTTAATTAGTCCATTGAGAAAGGCAGACTTAACGTCCATTTGGTATAGTTTGAGTCCCTTATAGGCTGCATAACCTAGTAACATTCTAATGGATTCTAATCTGGCTACTGGGGCATATGTTTCATCATAGTCAAGTCCTTCAACTTGACTAAATCCTTTGGCAACCAGCCTAGCCTTATTTCTAGTAATTTCCCCAGTTTCACTTAGTTTGTTTCTGAATACCCATTTTGTTTCTATTATTTTCTTGTTATTAGGTGGTGGAACTAGGTCCCAGACCTCATTACGCTCAAATTGGGCTAGTTCTTCTTGCATAGCTATGATCCAATCTGGGTCTAGTAGGGATTCATCCACAGTTTTGGGTTCAATTTTTGAAATTAATGAAATTTGACTTAGGTTTCTAAACGATGATATGGTTTGAACTCTTAATTCTAGGTCACCAATTATTTGATCAGTTGGATGATTTGGGTTAACCCTTATTGTTCTAGGAGGTTGATCCTCCTAATGTTGTTCCTCTTCTTCATGACTTAGAGTTTGGTTGGTTTCTGGAACAAACTCAGGTGTTTGTGTAGATCCTATGTCTTGTTTAGTTTCTTCAAATTTTACATTAGTAGTTTCTTCAATTTTTAAGATAACCTTATTGTAAATTCTGTAGTCTCTACTATTTAGGGAATACCCTACAAAAATTCCATTTTCAATTTTGGAGGTGAATTTTCCTAAGTGTTCTCTTGTATTTAAGATGAAAACTGGGCATCCAAATACCTTAAAATATTTTATATTTGGTTGTTTATTATAAAACAATTCGAAGAACGTTTTGTTATGAGTTTTATTTATTGTTGTTCTATTCTGTACGTAGCTTCTACCCAAAAGTATTTAGGTAGGTTATACTCATTTAACATTGTTCTAGAAGCTTCAAGTAAGGTTCTATTTTTTCTTTCTACAATTCCATTTTGTTGGGGGGTTTTAGGGCATGAGAACTCATGATGGTAACCGTTTTCTAGACAAAAACTGTTAAAGTGGTGATTTTTAAATTCTCCTCCGTTGTCACTCCTAATTCTTTTAATTTTAATATCTTTTTCGTTCTCAATCTGTTTGCAAAAATTTGTAAAAATTTCAAAAGTTTCATCTTTATGTTTTAAGAATTTTACCCAAGTAAACCTAGAATAGTCTTCTATAATTACTAAACAATATAAGTTTCCATTTATAGATTTGACTCCATGGGAGTCAAAAGATCTAAATGTAGAAGTTCTAAGATTGAGTTAGTTTGTGGTTAATTTGTTTGTTTGTGGGCTGATTTAGTTTGTTTGTCTTGTTGACAAGCATTACATATGGTTGAATCTAAGTTAGGTAGCTTTGGTAAGCCTTTTACAAGTCCATTTAGTTTACTTATATTTCTAAAGTTGGTGTGAGACATCCTCCTATGCCATAACCAAGTTTCTTCTTTTTGTGTTAAATAACATTTAATGGGAGAAATGGTTAGGTTGATGGCATAGATGTTGTCTTTTCTAAAACCTTTTAAGCTTATGGTAGGATTATCTAGATGTTTGATTAAACATTCTGTAGTTAGAAATTTGACCTTATACCTAGTATCACACAATTGACTTATACTTAGAAGATTATATTTAAAATTTTCAACAAGTAAAACATTTGTAATTATAAAGTCTAATTTTAATTCAATATTACCTATACCAATTACCTTGAGTTTGCCGTTGTTTCCAAAGGCAACTGTTCCTAGGCTTTTGTAAGTGAGTTGAGTGAACTTGGTGTGATCTCCGGTCATATGTTTGGAGCAACCACTGTCCAAAATCCACTTGGTTTCCTACAGTAAGTAGGATTTAGAGTTAGTCTTTTGAGCATGCATTATTTAAGTGTAGAATTAATTTAAGTTTAAAATTTTGAAATTAATTTTTAAGTTTAAAATTAAACTTTTGAAATTAATTTTTAAGTTTAAAATTAGAATTTTGAAATTAATTTTTAAGTTTAAAATTAAAATTTTGAAATTAATTTTTAAGTTTAAAATTAATATTTTGAAATTAATTTTTGAGTTTAAAATTAAAATTTTGAAATTAATTTTTAAGTTTAAAATTAAAATTTTGAAATTAATTTTTAAGTTTAAAATTAAAATTTTGAAATTAATTTTTAAGTTTAAAGTTAAAATTTTGAAATTATTTTTTAAGTTTAAAATTAAAATTTTGAAATTAATTTTTAAGTTTAAAATTAAAATTTTGAAATTAATTTTTAAGTTTAAAATTAATATTTTGAAATTAATTTTTAAGTTTATTTTTTAAGTTTAAAATTAAAATTTTGAAATTAATTTTTAAGTTTAAAATTAAAATTTTGAAATTAATTTTTGAGTTTAAAATTAAAATTTTGAAATTAATTTTTAAGTTTAAAATTAATATTTTGAAATTAATTTTTAAGTTTAAAATTAACATTTTAAAATTTATTTTGAAATTAAAAAAACTTTTAAAATTAAAGTTTAAGCCTTATTCATCTCACCCGATCTATATTATCAATCAGGGAATCCTATGATTTTGTGAGATGAAATTAGTTTGATTACAGAGTTTTGTTTTAACTTGTGTTAGATTCAGACTTAGCTTTGATTTCCACAAATAGGCATTCTTCGGATAAACTTCTAAGCTTGGTGAGTCACAAGGACATCATTAGAAGTAACCAACCTTTCGAGGTTTTCCGAATAGTCCTATCCACGGAACTTAGTACTAAATCTTGGTCTAACTGGTTAGGATTCGTTTAAGGGTAGCTTCGGTCAGTTTCACTTGGCCAAATGCACCAGATCGAAGCCATATCTTTCTAGACATGCGATGCCCAAGCTTCCCTAACGTACTATCATCCAAAAATTTTACCAGTACCATGATTCAAGTTAAACTTGGTCTCTTTTTAACTAATCCTAATTACCCTGCCGGGTTAGTTAGTTTTGGAGGTGCCAGCTATTCTGGAGCCTCCCCCTGAATTATTGGCCATTAATTTAGATTTTGGTTTTAGGTTTGTGTCGATTCTTTTTATAGTTATAGTTAACTTGGTGATAAATTTGTTGTTTTTTAAACTGTTTAGATTTTGAATTTGATTTATGTTTGTATTTTGGATTTTGGTTTGGTTTATTTAATTTTATATAATATATTTTTTCTTTAGGTATATAATATTGATTAAGTCCTACTTGCGTGGTCAAACACGCTTTCGGAACCCAAGCTAGATTGGTTGACTTGTATTGGGTTATTAATGATTTGAAGGTTTTATTTGAATTCGACTTATATCCTAGTCCGATTTTATTATAACATGCTTTTTGATTATTTAGGATTAAGTCTAAATTTTTTGATCTTGTTGTGAATTTTTCTAACATCTCTTTTAAATTGTTTATTTCATTTTTTAATGATAAATTCTCTTTCCTCAAGTGTTAGATCTTGAGTTGGATTCGAATTCTTTGATTGTTCCTTGAGGTTTTGATTGTCCTCAAGAAGTGATTTATTTTCATTTTCTAATTTAGTTAATTTGCTATTTAAACAGGAAATAATTATAAAAATTTTTTTGTTTAAATTAAAGTATACCTCATTCGGGCCTTCGGAAACGAGTACGGACTCGTGGCTTGTTTCGGGTTCAGACCCGTCTTCATCTTCCGACTCGTTATCTGTTTCGGCTTCGCGTGGCTCTGATGTTTCTGCTCTTCTTCCTCCGATTCGTCCGAGGAGTCGTCCCACGTTGCTTTGAGTGCCTTCTTTTTGGTTGGTTTTGGTTTGTCGAACTTTAGTTTTGGACATTCGTTCTTGTAATGTCCCTTTTTGTTGCAGCCGTAGCAAGTCACGTTCTTTTGTTCTGAGGGAGAGCTGATCTTTTGAAGATCCTTTTTGCTGAAGCTCCTCTTTCTCCTGGTGAACATTTTTCTTACCAAGTTCACCAGGTGTTCTTCGTCTTCAGAATCTTGGTCAGATTCTTCTTCAACTTCAGGCTTGCTTTTCTTGGAGGAACCTGCAAATAAGGCTACACCTTTCTCGGCTCCAGCATTAGTTTGTTCGTGCAATTCTAATTCACAGAAAAGCTCATCCAATTTTAATTTAGAAAGATTCTTAGAAATTTTGTAGGCATCCACTATTGATGCCCACAAACTATTACGTGGAAAGGCGTTTAATGCGTACCTTATCAAGTCTCTGTTCTCGATCTGGTGGCCTATCGCATGGAGCCCGTTAAGGATGCCCTTGATCCTCGCGTGGAGTTGATTCGCTGTTTCTCATTCCTGCATTTTTATATTAAAAATTTTATTTAAAAGCAGGTCTCGTTTTGTTACCTTAGCGTCGCTTGTTCCTTCGTGCAGCTCGATCAGTTTGTCCCACAATTCTTTAGCGTTTTTGTGTGGACCGACTCTGTTTAGCTCTTCTCTTGTTAGTCCGCACTGTAGAGTGTTGATCGCTTTGTTTTCTGTTGACGCCTTTTTCTTGAGATCTGCTGTCCAGTCTTCAGGATCCACTAGATTCCCGGCGTTGTCCACTGGAATTTTGTAAGGTCTTGTAATGCTCATCCACTGGTCAAAGTCAGTTTTGAGGTAGACCTCCATGTGCTTCTTCCAGTAAGGGAAGTCGTCCCCGTTGAAGAGTGGAGGTCGCACTGTGCTGAATCCTTCTTGTTGGGACATTCTGTGCACAGGTAAATAACCAAAAAATATCCCAAGACTTGGTCTTGGATTAGTAGTGCGGGAAGAAAAGAACTAGATTTGTGTTGCACTAATTTAAATTGATTAGAGAAATATTAAGTTAACGAAACACCAGTTTTTAAAATAAAAAAAAAACAAAAGAAAATTCACCCCTTGTCTGATTGGTGGTTGCACCAAATCAGAGCGTAACTTCGCTCTGATACCACTTGTAGGACCGTTAGATTCGATAGAGGGGGGGGGGTGAATATCGATTCGAAAAACAAGAGTCTAGGCGCAGCGGAAAAGTAAAATAGACACAGTTGTTTTACTTCGTTCGGAGCCTGTGACGACTCCTACTCGAAGGCCCGTGGTCCTTGACCACTTTCGTTGGGCAATCACTAGCAATTCGAAATAATGATTACAAAAGAACCGTACAGTGAATGCTAATGAAAACTAAAAACAAAATACCGACAAGAAGGGAAAAGAATGGAGCGTAGTGTCGGAGCTTTGTTGGTGTCGCACTGAACGTTGAGCAGCAAGACCAGCAACAGAAGAATTCTCAGCTTGATTGATTGATTCTGAAGCTCCTGCTTGGATTCCTTCCGGGCGCCTGGAATATGACGTAGCTGCACAAACCGTGATGCTCCACGTGGCGACGACTCGGCTGGATATAATTTACATTCCGGGCGCCCGGATCCCCTCCGGGCGCCCGGACCACCTTGTTCCAGAAATCTCCTTTTTCCTGCAAAACAAAGTTAGTCCGAGGCAATATATATATCCTGCAAAACAGATTATTAGCACATTTGTAATAGTATGAATTGGCATAAGTTAATATGACTTAGATTCCGTCTTTCCGAGACCGGAATCTAGTCACGATCTCGACTTAGACATCCGAAATGGATCTAAGCCGGATCGACGCCTAATGTCCCCTTCTCGGGAACGCGTCCTCACAGTCACTCCCCTCCAGTGACTTACCTCACTTACCTGCCAGACGTCCGGTCAGCCCGTCGACCCGTCTGGACTTCTCGTCAAGCGTCCGGTCAACCCGTCGACCCGCTTGGACTTCTCGCCAGCTATCCGGTCAGCCCGTCGACCTAGCTGGACTTCTCGCCAGCTATCCGGTCAGCCCGTCGACCTGTCTGGACTTTTCCTGCACACTTGATCAAAGTGTCAGACAACAACAAAACTAACTTAACCTATTTGTCATTCATCAAAACCTGGGTTAGACCGTTAGTGCTACCCGCACCAACAGCTTTCTCTTATTTGAATTAGAAGGTGTTATTAATTTTCATTTGTTGCATCGTGGGAGTTATTAGATTTAGAGTATACAAATTGCCAACCAATGTACCAAAACAGATAACTACCCTATTTTTCTTGACAACTACTTTGTTATCAAAAGAAACAGAATATCCATCTATAAATAGTTTGGAAACTGAAATCAAGTTCTTTCTAAAACTTGGTACATAAAGATAATTTTTCAAAATCAATATTTTATTCCTATTAAAGGATAAGTAAACATCTCCCACTACAACAACCACCACTTTTGTAGCATTATCCATGTAGATGGTGATTTCCCCTTCATATAGTTGTCGGGTTTCCTAGAACCCCTGTAATGAACTGTAGACATGATCAGTGGCTCCCGTATCTACACACCAGGCATCAGTAGATAACACCGCTAAACATGTTTCAACAACTAATGAATAAGATACACCTTTATTATTCTCACTTTTGCGAGGACATTCCAAGTTTTATTTCTAATCAATGTAATTGAGACCAGTAAGTTTGTTCTCTTTCAATATATCAGCAAGAGGATTGAAATTCATTTAAAATCCTAAGAATTATAAAATATTTAGTCAAAACTTTAGAATTTAAAATAATATTGATTCCTCAAACAATATCATTTAAATTCACCAACACCTCAAAACATCGTGAATTTTATATGCCATGATAGTGTGGACGTATACAAATTCACATTTGTAAGAGGGGGGTTTACCCATTAATTTTATTATCTTGTCAACCTAACTTTATGACAAATAAAATTAATAGTTGGTTTTTCTTCGGTCACACAAATAATAGCAGTGACTCCAATGGGGAAGATACTATTAAATATGCCTAAGTGTATACCATTACTTGATATTTAGTCCATTAAATAGGATTGTGCCCCTTCAGATGGAGAAGATCACACAAACCTAAATAATTTCCTATAATCATTCATAAAGGAAGTTTGATCTAGTGATCCACAAATAAACTCATCCGATGTGGAGGAAGGCACTCAAAGCCAACACGCAAGTTTGAATGCATCACTTACAAACCAGTAATGAAAACCGTGGAATTTAAATAATTCCTCTCTCACTTAGTTATTTAAAGCGAGGAATTTTGACATGCACACACACACACATCACATATAAACAGTATAAAAGGCAATCAATAAGAAAAATAATTTTCCAACTATTATGGCCTTTGTCCATAGTTGTCCTCTGTGTGCCACTAACCCTAGCCATCGCCAACGGGTCATGTCGTGGCATCTATCTTGCTTTCTTTTCCGCTGTGCCTCTGGTCCTCAAATAGCACCATGTCTCGCAAGGATACAATCCGCAACAAAATAAAATTTTACATTAATCGATCCTATATTCCATAAAGGAATGCACATATAATCTAGATCGAACAGAATGTAAAATCCTAAAAACTAATAAACTCTTGCTCTATTTAATAATTACAATCATGCACAAACATAAAATGCCCTCTACATGCCCGAGGGTCCAATCACACACAAACACAATAGGGCCATAATAGTTGGAACTAGGATGCCTACAACCACCGAGTTAATCTACTTGCACATCTTACTATTATCCTACCTAAATTTATGTATGAAAAGTGCATAATTTAACTGAAAACCAAACACACAGAGGTAGAAAACTAGTTCTGATACCAATTGTTGGGTGCTACTTGGAATATCGTTTTGTTTCCCCTGTACAAAAATTTGTACAAGCATAGAACTTTTCCTAGCAACCCAAGTGTTTTTCATAAGTTAAACTTGGATTGCAAATGAAACTTAACATTATTAATCCAAGTTCATCCCATGTGATCTTCAGAAGTTAAACTTGGATTGCAAACGAAACTTAACATTATTAATCCAAGTTTAACCCATGTGTTCATTAGAAGTTAAACCATATTACAGAAGTTGATTAAATATCTATTTCAAAGATTGACTTCCAGGTCATTGGCGAGTAACTTGACCTTCTTGGTTATGGGATCTTCCACTACTTCCTAGATAAAGTCTTTCAAATAAATTGAATATTTAAACTCCTCACAGTAAACTCTAGGTTTAACTAAAGAGACCTTAATCGAAGCACAAGATCGAAATACAAAATCTAATAACAAAATCGAAGCATAAAATCGCTAGCCTCTTGTGTTGGTATTTCAGGATCCATACAAAGAAAAACTAAACTAGCACACTACAGAAACAATTAACTAGTTATACCTTTCTTTGTATCTTAAAGACCTCTTGATCTTCTGCTGTATTCCTCTCCTCTTCTTGGACATCGTGTGGGCGATGATCTACCAAGACGAAAACACCCGACCTTCTCCTTCCTTTCCAAGCTTTCGACCACCAAAGAATACAAAGTGAAGAGGCCTCCCCCTCCTTCTTCTTCTCCTCCAAACAACCGGCCACAAAGTGAAGGTCCTTCTCTAAGTGCCGCCGACCCTTATGAAGAGGAAAGGCAAAAGAGGGAAGAGCCGACCACAAGAAATTAGAAGAGGAGTCTTAGGTTGTGTTTTTAGAGAGCATCCCCTCCTCCTCTTTTATAATCTTTGCTAGCGGCTAATAAGGAAAGTTTTTAATAAAATTTCTTTTTATTTACTATTGTAGATGGTTACAAAAAGGGAAGATTTTACAAAATTAAAATCTTTCTTTTAAACCATTGTAAATAGCTATAAAAGAAAAAATTATAACATAATTTTATTTTAAACAAAATCTTTCTTTTATTCCTATAATGGTTGGTTACAAAAAAGGAAAGATTTTAACAAAATTAAAATCTCTCTTTTAACCATTATAGATAACTACAAAAAAGGAAAGATTTTAACAAAATTAAAATATCTCTTTTAACCATTGTAATAACTACAAAAAAGGAAAGATTTTAACAAAATTAAAATCTCTTTTTTTAACTATTATAGATAACTACAAAAAAGGAAAGATTTTAACAAAATTAAAATCTCTCTTTTAACCAATGTAGATAACTACAAAAAGGAAAGATTTTAACAAAATTAAAATCTTTCTTTTAATCCATTGTAGAAAGCTATAAAAGGAAAGATTTTAACAAAATTTTGTTTTCAACAAAACTTCCTTTTCTCTTCTTGTATGGCCAGCCCCATGCTTGAGCACTGATAACCATGATTTTACTGTATTATTTTGATTCATATATGCATGGTTTGATGTTGATTTCATAGTTTAAATCATGGTTACATCATATTTTATGCATTGTACCGATTTTGGACTTAATTGCAAATGATTTTATTTTTGTGTTATTTGATGTTAATATTTGATTCTTATTTTTTAGGCATCAAAGGATCTTGAATTTGGATCTATTTGGACCGAAATTGGGCTCAAATCGGAGTTCAAACAAGAAGATCAAGCTTTGAAGCATTATGAGCCGTTTATCAAGAATAGGACAGATCAGGACCATCCGTTAAAGATCTGGCCGATTCAACTTAATGGAGAGCAGATCTGAGCCATTGATGAATATCCAGAAGTTTTGATCTAGATCTGAGTTCATCTAGCCATTGATCCAGGTTGACTTAATCTGGACCGTTCAATGAAGACTGGGCCGATCTGGGCCATCCAATGATGATCTGATCGATCCCACCTACTAGAGGGTAGATCCAGACCCTAGATCAACATCAGTACCTTCGGATCAGATTTTGGATGACTTTTCACCATTGATTTAGCCCGGAATCATCTCAACCGTCCATTCCAGATCCAGATCTGATTTAAATGAGAAGCTACAGTACCCAGCTTCGTCGTCGACTACACAATGCACAACAGCTTCGTCCCGTGGCGATTTTTCTGGATTCCGACCACCTTTCCTTCTACTTTCAATCTCCCGAGCTTCAATCTCGGTGGAGAGCTTCTCGGCGACATCATCCCGATCTTCTGGAGCCATTGGAGGGTGTTCTCTCCGGTGGAATTTGGCTCGCGGCATCTCCCTCTTTCACCTCAGATTTGGAGGTGGTCCTCCAAATCCGAGCTTCGATTCTCATCAGAAGCGTTCGGCGGTGGTCCTCCGGCGTTGCTGAACTCCATCCGACGTCCATCCGCGTTCCACAGCTTCCCATCAGATCCAGAGACTAGATTTTCAGATTTCGGCCATTCTTGGGGTTTTGGGATGTTCTTAGCTCGCCGGGGGTGGTCCGTCGGCGCTTGTGAGCATTCCTCGAGCTGATACGACACTGAGATGCGCCACTGAGGTCCAGAGTTGGGTGGTCTCGACTTCGGCACTTTTGTGTGACGGCTTGAGTGTGAAGTTTGATGAGATTGGTTGTGAGAATGGATTGGTTTACCTTTTTATTTAATTCTAATTCTTTTTCTTACTGTTCAATAGCTTAGAACAGATTTATTTTAATGGTTGTTATGTTTTAGCAAGTAGTTTAGCATTTCTTTACTTAATTGAAGCTTAGTTTAAGTCTTCTTTGAAGCTTGTTTAATTGATAAGTTGTAGGTTTCAAATTAAGGTTTAAATCATGCTTTAGATTAGATTTATTTCTGTCTTGTATTTCATTTTTAGTTCAAGTGTGTGTTAATAATTTAATCAAAACGTAGAGTGACAATGCGTTTAGGTTTGATTGTTGGCACACAAGTGTTCATTGGCACATAGTTATGCTTTAGATTAATTTCTTTACTGCTGTGCTTTACTTTTGTAGATTTAGATTCAAGCTTAAACTCCCCTATTTTCATACTAAAACCCCAAAAATAGGAAATAAAGACAATTCTAAATTACATTCTACCGTTGGTTCCTTGGGATCGATCCTGGGCTCGTTACTACAACGTTATTGTGAAATTAAGGGGTTCAGTGGAAAATACATATGTACAATTTGACTAGCGGATGTGACAGATTCGCTTATCAGGCACCAAGCATGGCTTGGCTGACCCACATCTTGGGCACCAAGAGAGCTTGGCCGGCCCCTTGCTTGGGCATGAACCAGCTTTGAATTTCTGCTGAACTGTGCTAGTTTTAAATGCTGAAATGCTGAATTTTGTCCTGCAGTATATCAAAATCGGTATGCAAATTAGTCATTGCTGGAATTTTTGTGACTTGGTTCAAGTCTCAATGAATTGAATTAGGAGCTGATTTGAATGAAAGTCAAGTTGATGGTGTATTTCCGGAACATGGAAATAAAGAGCTGTGCAGATTGGAATGGTTGTATTCTAGACAATGTATTGTGCAGAAATGCAAAAATGGAATGAACATAGAAGTGCAGAAACAAGGAAGCTGAGGGTGTTGTGTATCATATGGTGTATCAAAATTCGGAATGCAACATTAAAATGAGTGGAAGCTTGACTGAAATTTAAGAAGATGCTGCAACAAATGGTATTCTTGCTTCTAACCTCTACAAACTCTATATGGGAATACAGACTTTAGAAGCTGCTGATGATGAAACAGAGAATCAAATCAGATTTATAATTTACTGCAGAGGAAGAGTATCAAATGTTTCAATCTCAACTTTATTCTAAAATGGATTGATATTGAATTTTGACATGCAGAAATGTAGTATGCAGTGAGTTGCAGCAGTGAGAGCTGCCACTAAACAGAATTGCAAAATCAGAGCTGAATTCAGCAAGTTAGAATTCCTGCTTAAAGTGTTAATTGCGTGCCAAGATCCTTATACAATTTTGCTATCAATGAAAAGACTAAGTAAAGTTCATGCTTACTCACTATCAAATAGTGTTTATATATGTACAAATTGAACAAGGCAAGTTGATAAAAAAATCAAAGCTCTCTCTATAAGGATCCAAAATGTTGCTACTGTCATTGCACAAAACTTGTTTGGTTCGTCACCTTTATAGCATGAACTCCTTGGTATCTAGACTACTATTGTTAATTGATACAAATATGGACTCTTGTACCCTAGTATAAATTGATATCTTCTTTCAGAGCTTCCTTCATTATGACTTGAGCTAGAGTTTCTTTGAAGTCCACATGTTGAAAATGCCTTCTTGTTGCAAGCTTTTTACTCTGTGTTTTAAGGATACAATTGTCCAATAACTAGAAATCCAGATTAACTTAGGATCTGAAATGTTCTTCAATATGGCATGTGAAAAATTTTGTTACAAGTTATGAACAATGAGTTTTAGTGCTTAAACCCGATGCTGTCTCTAACAATGCTTTTGCAGGGCTGAATTTGGTCCCTGAAATCAGTGATTTTAATCTGAAATGCACAGAATGCAGAGATGCAATTTCATTTCATGGAGAAGTTTATTTCCGGAATGTTGCTCATTTCTTTGTGCAGTTTTTTGGATATTAAATTTCATTTAATCTGATTGCTGACAGAAGAAGCAACAAACTGATGCTGAAATTGATTTGTGAAGTTGTTAGTCTTTGTTGGACAGAGTTGCTGGTGAGAGATTTTCAAAAGTCAAAAGGTTGTTGAGATTTCATCTACTTAGATATCAAATTAAATTGTTATTTTTCAAGGGAGGTTATGCTTTTCTTTTCAAACATCACTTGCTTTCTGAAATCAGATTCTTCAATGATTTAAGATGAATCATTTTGAATCCCAATTCTGAAATGTAAATCTTCAAATCTGAAATTCTGATTTTGAATTCTAAGTGCTGAAGTTTTCCTTGCAACCTGCTGATTAGTGTTGAATCAATGGACATTGAAGGGCTTAAGCAAAGTTCTGATTTCTGAAACTTTTGGAGCAAGCTTCTGAGTGAGAAGCAGTAAAAGCAGAACAAGCAGTAAAGTGGCTGATTTGGCTGATTGGGAGCTTGATAAAAAGTATCAAGATTAAAGAATAACCTGTTACATGTTGGAGGATCGGTGGCCGCTAGAGGGGGGGGGGGTGAATAGCGTCTCACCCAAATCGATGGCTTCCTGTGTATTCGTTAGTGCGCAAGCGGAATAATACAATACAAATTACGAATACGAAAGCTAAAGATAAAGAAAAGAACAAGCAAACCAATGCACGTCGATGTAACGTGGTTCGGAGATGATGCTCATACTCCACGGCTGTCCGTAAGATGAACGATCCCTCAATCCGTCGGTGGATTAGTCCCCGGAAACTCCGGCTAGCTCAAACCGCTCCTTGTGGGTGGAGAAACCTCACCACAACTTCAACCAAGAACACATGGACACAAGAGATCCTTGAGCACTTTGGTGACTACTAATTAGGCTTTAACCAAGTCTAATTTCGTCACCTTGGCCGGCCATCCCAAGCTCCTTCTTATAGAGCTTGGAACAAATCAGTAAACTGATTTGCCCGTTATCAGTCGACTGGTCCTTGCACCAGTCGACTGGTGTCAGCCCAACGGCTCTCTCAACGGCTCTCTATAGTGCACCAGTCGACTGCTACAGTCACCAGTCGACTCCTACAGTACTGCTACAGTACTACTACAGTACACACTACAGTACTGCTACAGTACCCCCTAATTTTAGGATTTTACCTCGAGTACATTCACTCAGCACTCGTTCTCGCCCGATCAACCTAGACCTAGCCTTCTAGCTTCCTCCATCAGCCTTGCGTCCCTCGGATGCCTCCCCATCCTTCACGTCTTGCCTTCTGGAGCTTCCATAGACCTTGCCATTATTGTCGGGTCTTCCTTTGCCAAGAGGTCGCGCCTCCAGGACTTCATCCATTGCCAAGTCACACTTGGACTTACGTTGCCAAGACTACATGCTTGGACTTACACCGCCAAGACTTATCCTTGGACTTTTCTCCTTTGCCAAGATCACACTTGGACTTACGTTGCCAAGACTACATGCTTGGACTTACACCGCCAAGACTCACCCTTGGACTTTCCTTGTTGTACCTGTATCCTGCACACTCACAATGCATATCAAATACAACAATAAACCTAACTTAAACCTTTGCCCAAACATCAAAACTTAGGGCACCTAGATTGCTCCAACAATCTCCCCCTTTTTGATGTTTGGCAACCTGTTTAAGTTAGGGAAACATAAATGCAATACATATGCAAATAAATATGCAAATCAACTCATGCATAAATAATGGAACCTAAATCTCTAGGCTCCCACTTCACTTAAGCTCCCCCTTGAGCTAGGATTTCCCGCAAAGGTAAACTTCTCCCCCTTTGCCTAAACAATCGCTCCCCCTTCACCTAAGCTCTCTCTCGAGTTAGGATTTCCCGCAAAGGTAAACTTCTCCCCCTTTGCCTAAACAATCGCTCCCCCTTCACCTAAGCTCTCTCTCGAGTTAGGATTTCTTGCAAAGGTGTATAGGTTTCCCACTTAAACCTAGACTTCTCCCCCTTTGCCATACATCAAAAAGAGCTCCAACAATATCCCAATTGTTGAAAACATGTCATCCAAATTGACCCTAAACTCATGTATTTATCCCCCATGGATCTCATACATTTAAACGAGTTGACACGATCAAGAACAACGTTAAAAAACATTTTTAGGCTGGTATCAGTCGACTGAACTAGGTACCAGTCGACTGCCCCCTTTGACAGAACCTTATAGAAGCATTCTGTGGTCGAAATCTACTATTACCAGTCGACTGGTATCATCAAAATGAGTTTACAGAAACATTATGTGCTCAAAAATACTGTTATCAGTCGACTGGTATCTGCACCAGTCGACTGGCACCCTATTTCTACAAAAATCAGCCTTTTCAGGCCAACTTCAGAAATGCACCAGAAATTCCCTAGACTTTCAAAAATTTCCAAATTTTGTGGAAAGGTCTATTGAACCCTTATCTACCTGGGAAAAATATATTACAAAATTTATCTATCACCAATTCTAAGATTGACACAAAATCCAAAACTAGCTAAATGGTTCAATTGAACATTGATCTAAAGTCCTAGTTTTGACTTCCTCTTGATGTATTTGCCCATACCAACCCACAATGCATCCCTAGAATTGGTTTATATGACATCTATACATCAAAAACTAATTTTCATATAATATAATTCCAATGTCATATTTTCATGCATGAAACTCAACCCAATTGTGTCAACCAAGTATAATAGAGACTCAAATCCATCTCTAATCCCTTTAGCACATCTTGGTTCACTTAAGATCATTTACCATATGCCCCAAAGACTCTTTGGGCTCCCCCTTGAGCTCTTAATCTTAGCCACCTCCCTAGGTGACTCATTTACTATGACTAGACCACTTCGATGCACTTCAGGTGACACTTGGCATACAAAACTCTCATTCTTAACCTTAGACACCTTGTCTTTGGTTAATTTTTTCTTGTCCTAATCTTGGACACCTTATCCTTGCTATAATTATATGCTACCCTAGCATATTCCTTCTTATTGGCCTTGGATAACTCTCCCTTGTTCTTGGTAACACCTCCCATACCAATATCATGTGCTAGCTTAACACTTGACCTCCTTTTGGTCTTTGAAAAGATTTTTATGTTTTCAAAGAGTAACTCCCCCTAAAAACATGATCAAACTTTTATCATTGCACCAACAATGACTTGGGGTTCCTAAATAATTAGGAAAACCAAAACTTGAAGTTTGAGGTTCAAAATTCAATAATGAAACTAAACATCAACCGAAACTTCACTTTGGTCTTTCTTAACCAAACCATACTTGTTTTCATCATGAAAACTCATGTAGACATTATTTAGGGTATACTTTATCAAGGAAAAATAGTTTTCTATGAAAATACTTCCTATTTTCAAAGATTGACACAAATTTGAAAACTCTTGAAAACTTCAATGTTTTCTCCTAGTTTGTGTCTAACTTTCCAATGATGATTACTATCAAAAGATAGTCTTCACCAAGGTTTTTCAAAAGTATTTTGAAATCATTTTCAAAACCAATATCCAACCATGTTCTTTGGGCTCAAAGTACATGACTTATACATTAGCTTTCCCAATGATTGGAAGACACATAACTATGTGTTTTGATGAACCTAAAACTCAACAAGATGCACTAGATCAACATCTTGAGTTTAGTTCACCATCTTAACATCTCACTTGTACCTACAAGTCACCTTATAGTTCTTTGTGAGATGTATATTTGGTCTTGCCCTAAACTAAGGGATCATGCATCTCTATCTAGGCATTGTAAAAATCATGATCATCCATCTAGGATGTCACTTGATATGATCCCTCTTGTTGGGACACTTCCATACATAATAGATGTCTTTGTCCTTAATTACAAGAAAATTGACATACTGCATGATGATTAATGACATACATCAAAATAAGCAAAGCATGCTATAACTACATGATATATGCATGACATAACATGGTAAATTTGTATTTTTCATA